>NC_080407.1:36788593-37129665 GCF_030265065.1 Corythoichthys intestinalis
GTTTTACCCATTTAGATTTAAATCAAATATGTCTAATTTACATTAGTCAATCCGACTTCAGTTCAAACTGAAGTCTTTGTTGGAGTTACTTTTCTGATTGTTAGTGCAAATTCATATAATGATTTTTTTCAATGAGATGAAAAATACTTCTTTCAATGTAAATATCTGTCATCTGTCTTGTAATTTTTTGTATAAGGAATATGCTAGGTTATAGACAATAATAACAATGTCTATAGTTTATAGACAATTAACCTTTTTCAACACCAGAATTTAAGGCAAAATAATACAATTTTGAATTTATGATGAATACATATAATAGGTGCAGGATTCTTAACACTCACCTTGATTTTTGTGGTACAGCCATGACTTGAACTTTGCCCTTTCTGTCCATGTTGGGTCCCAGTTAGATTCTGTTTGCTATTTTGCTTAGTTGAGAGTTCTCCTACGGTGAACTGTGCGCTTTCCTGATCTGCGTCTCCAGCTGTGTTCTTGCCTCATTTGAAAACTTTGTACAAACATTAAAATACACCGCTTGCCATAACCATTTGGTTATTTCTACTCCTCAGAACGTGAAAGCTAATACCTTCGGAACCGGGGAGCGTGTGCGTCACGTTCTGAAATATTTAATTAGCTTCAGACGCTAATTCAATATTTACAAATGTGACGGTTTAGATCACCACAACAATAATGGTCATTTTGTTAGCGGACCCTCGTATTCAGGAACGTTTGTTTTTCCACAATACTGTACTTCGAAATCCTCATCTGAAATTACAACGAGTGACATTAGCGCCAAGCAAATGCTATGCTAGGAGGCGATGAGTCGGGTCAAAGACACGCCGTAAAGAACTTGCATCAATGTCAATATTAAGGTCGTTTTTACAGAATAAGCCAGAGGTGAATTCATTAACTTCAAATGCCTTTCTGTGGATTTTTCTCCCGATTTCGATCACCGTGCCGACGTACTCCAGGCTCAAACCTTCTAAAGGAGAACTGATGCGGTTTTCAAAATAAAGCGTGTAAAGGAACAATTTGTATTTCTTGTGCTATTTCAGACGACTTAATGGCAAATAGTGTGTAAAAATGAGCTTCTGATATTCATTTAAACATCAAGTTGAACAATACGAATGAATAATTAGAATGAATTTTACAAAAAAAAATCCCATCTGCGAGGTGTGGCGGCTTTTATTTTGGTGTAACGCAGCACCGCGATTGTTAATATGTAGGGGAAAGCCTGGACTTAGGATAGCAATCTGCAGTTTATTGTAAATATAGTACTGCATCGATGGCATACAATCAGGGCTTCCCCGAGGATTTTTTAAAGCTGTGGTGGTGGTGGGCTGCATTGGCGTCGAACAGCGTGCCGCGGCGAAATTTTCATATTATAATAAATAAGATTTTTTTTTTTTCAACAACATTTTATTCTTCCAAGAACCATAACAAAGACCTACAGTGCCCTCCATAATTATTGGCACCCCTGGTTAAGATGTGTTTTTTAGCTTCTAATAATTTTTTTTTTCTCCTAAATAATATGGGACCTTAATGGAAAAAAAGAGAAAAATCCAACCTTCAATGGAAGCGCATTTATTCAGTGGGGAAAAAAATCCCACATAATGAAATAATTATTTGACATCAAATAATGTGTGTCACAATCATTAGCACCCCTGGTGTTAATACATTGTACAACCAATTTTGCCAACAAACCAGCACCTAATCTTCTTCTATAATGTTTCACAAGATGGATAAAGACAGAAAGAGGGATCTTCAGCCATTCCTCTTTGCAGAATCTCTCTAAATCATCCAGAGACCCGGGTCCACTCCTCTGTACTCTCCCCTTCAGCTCACCCCAAAGGTTTTCAATGGGGTTGAGGTCTGGGGACTGAGATGGCCATGGGAGGAGCTTGATTTTGTGTCCGATGAACCATTTCTGTATAGATTTGGCCATATGTTTAGGGTCATTGTCTTGCTGAAATACCCAGTGACCACCCATCTTCAGCTTTTGGGCAGAGGGCAACAAATTTGATTTAAAATGTCCTGCTATTTCAAAGCATTCATGATGCCATACACCCTAACAAGGTTCCCAGGGCCTTTGGAAGCGAAACAGCCCCACAGCATCACTGACCCACCCCCATTCTTCACCGTGGGTATGAGGTGCTGTCTACACGCCAACAAGCTGTTTGGGAGGCATGCACGGAGAAAACCTTTCCTCACAGTCAAAAACGCAAACGTCTGGAGTTCGCCAAGCGGTATTGGGGCTTCAACTGGGACCGCGTGCTTTGGTCAGATGAGACCAAGATTTACCTTTTTGGCAACAAACACTCTAAGTGGGTCTGGCGTGCCACGAAAGATGCGCATGCTGAAAAGCACCTCATACCCACTGTGAAGTATGGGGGTGGGTCAGTGATGCTGTGGGGCTGTTTCGCTTCCAAAGGCCCTGGGAACCTTGTTGGGGTGTATGGCATCATGAATGCATTGTGTGTAAACCTTTGGCAACAATTACTTACAGAGTAAATACCTAAGTTGCACAAAAATTCCTTTAAAAGTAAGCCATTCCTAACATATATAACGTTATATAACACACCTCCTTAAAACTAGTCAGTTTTAAGTGTAAATCTATTGGCAATAAGTGAAATTATCTGCCATCGCTTCTAGTTTATTTCTCTGATTTCTTGGAAGAAAAATAGCTAGCTGAAAATAATCTTAACAGCTTTGTGTTAAGCAATACATTATTATACTTAATCCTAAAAAAAAAAACTTGGAAGAAGAAAAGATTTTGAATAATATTTGTGGCTACAGAATATTGATTTAAGAATTTGATTATCTACTATGACTGTAATTGAGCAGAGAAATGAGTTAAATAATTTGAAAAGGGATTGCTAATGTTATATGCTTTGTTGCACACTGTGAAAATGATTAACTCAAAAGAGCGAGATATCATGTACCCATTCTGCAGCGCTTTGTTTACATTTGCGGCTTTCACGACATTTGCTTTACAGCAGCTAAACTGCTACACGGCAGTACTATTTGGACGGAGTTGGAGCTCGCATCCACGTGCGTATTTTTGTGCCAGAGTTTTGTTAAGCTGAAAATAAAGGCAGCGTTACAAAGTCATCTGACCGCTCGTCATTTTCCATACTGAATGCTTTATTGACTGGCTGACTTCCGTTTTCTCCATGTTTAAATTATCTTCTAACCACTGTGCCGTCATGATAAGCTTTCTTACTGGACATCACTTTTTCATGAAGAATGGTGGTCGTATAAACTGCATTATTTTTTTATCCAGGGCTTTGGTTCTCGGGTCATTTAGGTAAAAAAATTGGTACGTTCGTACCAGATAATCCACCCGCCCCGGCCGGTTCGCCGCGGCATATTCGGGTCCTGGCTCTGCTCGCACGCCGTGGGGGAACGCTCGAGAAACGGGGTGTTCGCTGGTGGGCCCGCCCCGCCTATGGCGAGGCGGCGACGTTCTGCCGGACTGGCCAGAGCAGCAGGCTCCATCGGAAGACGGCTACTTGTGACTATCGGTCTCCAGTCGTGCCGGTGTTTAGCCTTAGATGCGAATTTACCACCCGCCTTGGGCTGCATTCCCAAACAGCCCGACTCTGTATCGTCACAAGCCCTGTAGTTTAACTTTGTTCGTGTTTACAATAGCTCTAGCATTCCCGCTAGCAGCAGCCTCGTATTCGTTCCAGAAATCTTTGTGATGCAGTTTTAAATGGCTGCTGGGTTAGTGTTTTGAATGAGGACGCTTTCTTTCTGCCTCGTGGAACTTATACGGTACATGTTTCGCAGATGGCGAGAGCGTCGTTTTTTTTTTTTTTTAGTAACAGCCGCCATAATATTCAACTACAGTACTTCTTGTTGTGTAACTCCGCCTCCTCAACCCTTCCTCCCTCAGGGGCTTCAGAGGGGGGAGGGGTTGAGGAGGCTGCGTGCTGAATTCTTCGGTTGCGCACATTTGGAGGCTAAATCAAGTACAGTGGTACCTCTACATACGAATTTAATTCGTTCCAGGACCTTGTTTGTAAGTCGAAATGGTCGTATGTCGAGCAGGATTTTCCCATAGGAATACATTATAATTCCATTAATTCGTTCCAAAGCCTAAAAACATACACTAAATTCTTATTAAATACTGCTGGCACTGTTACAAATGGCAATTAAACATAGAAAAACAAATGTTATAAATAAATAATTCAGAATAATATAATAATAAGAATAAATAATTATTCCTGTAAATAATGTAACGAATCGGATTCTAATATGGCGGACACTTTTTACTGTCCCTGAACGCACCGCGAAGCTGACATCTCAGTGAGATAGGTCGGTGCGGTAGAGATAATACTTTCGTTTTCTTGAGAGCAGTCAACTGCTTAAGACAATGGGCGTTTTGTGTTGGATAAGTTCTTAAATAAATGATAAAAACGTGACGAAGCTGGCGATTTCCTTGGCAGTGTTACCACAATAATAATTGTCACCTTAACTTATAAATAGTGGCGAACGGTGGTCGGAAGAGGACCATGGAGCTGTATTGTTGAGCCAGTTCAGGGATGCGCACCCCAAGCTCATATTTTTCTATAACTTGCATCTTCATTTCAAAGGTAAGCATCACTTTTTTCCTTGTTTCTCCAACTGTATCAACTTTTTTTGAAAACTGTGTTGATTTCTCACACAAGAAAATCCACCATGCGTTCGATTGCAGTGCTGTCATGTCGTCGTATTTCGAGCAACTCGTCGGATGTAGAAACAAATGGCGGCTCAAATTTTATGTCGGATGTCGAAAAGATCGTGTGTCGAAGTGATTGTATGTAGAGGTACCACTGTATATAATTATCGGATTGCATTATCGGTTGAATTTTTTTAATCATTTCGATTATCTGTGTGACGTCATAATTGCCATTATCGGTCGATAATTATCGGTGACCGATATTATCGTGTATCTTTAGTATTCCTCGTTGAATACTCTAAGGAAAATATAACATATATGCATCTGAAATAATCCTAAACAATTATATTAGCAAATGTAATACTCATTTCGGTCGGTAGTCAACCAGTCAGTGGTTTTTACGGAATCATTTGAATTTGGAGGGTCGTAGGGCCAAACTGACTACTGATTTCACACAAAGGTGTATACCGCCCCATCCGATGGTGGTATTTTTGTGTTGCTACTCTTTCTTCTATTGCTCCAAGCAGAGGTTGCGCTAGACATTTTCGTTGTCTGTCATTTTGACTGACAGGGTCATAAAAATGCGGTCATAATCTATTTTTACCCGTCACTTAAATTTCTAAAATGATAATGATGACATATTCAATAGTATTTAGTTTTCATTCATTTTTAATTAGGGCCCGAGCACTAAGCGTGCGAAGGCCCTATTGTTTTGCAAAGGATTATTATTTTTTTATTTTTTATTTTTATTTTATTTTTTATTTTTTTCAGGGCAAATGAAAACGGCCAATTTGTAGGCCTGAACATGCACGAAAAGTCACCAAAATTTGCACATACGTGCGGAAAATTGTAAATTTCGATAATTTTGCAACGTTGCAAAAAAATGTAACAAAATGGCTCAGTGGCGCCCCCTTGAAATTTTAAAATTCGCCTATAACAGGGTCCGTCAGCATAGAGCAATGAGATTTGGGGAGTCTATACCTTGTCCAAAACCGCTCCAAAAAAGCATTGGCACCCATATTCCAAACCCAACAGGAAATCGGTTATTTTGGAACGAATATGAAATTTTTATCGATTTACAGGGTGCACATTTGAGACCTTATCGCCGAGGGAGTTAGTTGGATCATCTTCAAAATTGGTGAAACAGTTCATGAGACATATGAGATCTTAAGTTTTGAAAATGGTGCGTTTTCATTCACGGGTCTGACCTGGGCGTGGTGCCAAAGTCGGCCATTTTTTCGGCAAAATGACAAATTCAGTAAATGGCTAATAGTTCCTTGACACAACGTTCAATCTTTTTCATATCTGGCATGTATGTGCGGTATCCCACCCTTAACACGAGTGCATTGAAACATTACTCATTAGGCCTAGCGCCCCCTAGTGAGAACAGGAAATGCCTTTTTTTACGAGACAGGCTCCTCCTCCAAGGGAAAAAAATCTGTTGACCTCAAACCTGTTTTAGGGGAGCCTCAAGACATGTGTTCAGGTGCCTGATGAAAAATATTGAGTTTTCGTTGAAGCGGAGAGGTCCAAACTGGAAGTGAAAATGACCGTCAACAATTTGTCTCGCCAAAAACTTGGAACAGTCATAACTTGGCAGATATACAACATATCTGCGCCAAACTTCCCGTGTTTGTTGAGAGTCATACCCTGAAGGTTCTTGTAGGGGTCATTTGCATCAACTCTACAGTGCCAACTAGTGGCGACAGAGAGAAGTTTTAAAAAAGGCCTTTCCTATTAGGTTTTTTCAACATAAAGCGAGGAAATTTGGGGAGTAGATACCTTATGCAAAACAGCTCCAAAAAGTCTCTTGCACCCGTATTCCAAATCCAAAGGGAAATCGGGTATTTTGGATCGAATGTGAAATTTTCATGGGTTCACAGTAGGAGTTTAAATTTGGAGGCTTGAATATGCACAAAAACTCACCAAAATTTGCACATACATGCAGCTTTGGATAAAGTTCGATAATCTTGCAATGTTACGAAAACATGTAACAAAATGGCTCAGTGGCGCCCCCTTGAAATTTTCAAAAAGGCCTCTCCATTTAGGTTATTTCAACGTAGAGGGATGAAATTTGGAGAGTCGATACCTTGTACAAAACTGCTCCAAAAAGTCTCTTGCATGCGTATTCCAAACCCAACAGGAAATCGGGTATTTTGGATTGAATGTGAAATTTTTATCGATTTACAGTGTGCACATTTTACACCTTGGCACCTAGGGAATTAGTTTGATCATTCTCAAAATTGGCGAGACTGTTCATGAGGCATATGAAATCTTAAGTTATCAAAATGGTGTGTTTTCATTCACGGGCCTGACCTGGGCGGGGTGCCAAAGTCGGCCATTTTTTCGCCAAAACACCGAATTCGGAAAATGACTGATAACTCCCTCATACAACGTTCAATCTATTTGAAAATTTACCATTTGTGCCTGGCGCCTCCTAGTGGGAACAGGAAATGCCCTTTTTTACGGGACACACTCCTCCTCTAAAGGGAAAAAAATCAATCTACCACAAACCTGCATAAGGGAAGCCTTAAGACCTGTCTTCAGGTGCCTGATGAAAAATATTGAAGTTTCGTTGAAGCGGAGGGGTCCAAACAGGAAAGTGAAAATGACTGTCAACAATTTTTCTCTCCAGAAACTTTGAACAGTCATAACTCGGCAGATATACAACATATCGGCGCCAAACTTCCCGTGCTTGTTGAGAGTCATACCCTGAAGGGCCTTGTAGGGGTCATTTGCACCAACCCTACAGCGCCAACTCGTGGCAATAGAAAGTCACTCGTTTTTCCAATACATGTCCAGTTCTTTTCAGTTTGGTCATTGTAGTTTCAAGACCTATTAAAATACTTATTTACGGCCCATGTCCACGTGTCTCTGTCTGTTGCCGTGACGACCCTTTGTTCGCCATTTAAAGGAATTTTTTTTTTTCAGAGACTCAGGCAGTTTATAGAGCCACAATATTTGGCACACTTGGTCGAATTGGCCCAGTTACAAGATTAATTTTGGTTTTGAATAAGGGCTTGGCTGCACAGCTCAGTAGTGGCTCCTTTTTTGTAGTACTCTCTCCAATAGGGGTTTTTATCTCTTGGGTGTGGGAATGTAAATAGGCGACTTTCGAGCATGTTAGGTTCTAATGAGATGATTACAGAGGAGGATCTGCCACCACCCTGACCTGCACACAGTCCGAGTTGCGTGACGTCCGAGTTGCGCTAGATTGCGAGGGCCCGTTCAGTCCTGCTTGCAGGCCTAGTTAATATTGTAACGCTTGCTTGGCGGGGAAAAATTAGTCACGGAAGTCGTGGTATTTTTCACCCTCTTTTTACTCTGCTTACCGCCAACAACACCAACAAAACAACAACTCCGCCCCCAAAGAAAAAGAGGCAACTGTATAGACCCCAATCACCAACGTCACACAATGATCTTAATTGTGCTTGTCAGCCCAAAATCTTCTATATATATATTAAATGCATCTTACCAGATATAAAATGACCACTACATCGTCTGTGGTGATCGTTTGGTGCCCAGATTTCTTGTCGAATTACAGCAGTCCATCTCGCTCTCCTCTTCGGGTCTCTCAGAATACGGTAGAACTTCAAGTCTCTTCTCTGTTACTGCAACCAACCGCCACACACGCCTTCACCATTTTGATTATTAATGTTAACGAGCAGAAAAACACGCCGTAATAGGAGGAATGTACGTAGCGGTAATGTGTAAACACGACGAGCTGACGGAAAATATGGCGGCTCCAGTCAGGGGGGCGGAGTTGTGACGTCATGTGATTGGGGTCTATACACAGGCGACAATCTAGTCCACCAATTGGATGACGCGCTGGCACGCCGGGTGCACCAATAAGAACCTCGCGTTGATGTGTCAATCACGGTGCCGCCGCCAGACCCCGGTGACGCTACAATATTCTGACAGAATAGCCAACGACGTCATGCATTAAGAGAGACAATAGCTAATTAATATGCTCACTCGCCACCCTGTGGTGTGGGGTGTGAATTGCAACCTGTCAAAATGACGGACGGACTTCAGTTTTTTCCGTCACCGTTTTAAAAAAACGGTCAACGACGGAAAATATTCGGTTAACGCGACCCCTGGCTCCAAGTCCAACTGTCCCCCTTACTTGCACACGCTCGAAGGGCCCCATGTTGGTTGTTGCTTGCAGCCCCCGGGGACCCTTGCTACGCCTCTGTCAACAATATACATCGAAAGTAAAGACATTGATTGACTGAAAATGGTTCAAGATTAGATGAAATGTCTTGTTTTCTCATGTATATTT
The DNA here is from genome assembly GCF_030265065.1 of Corythoichthys intestinalis. Taxonomy (NCBI): domain Eukaryota; kingdom Metazoa; phylum Chordata; class Actinopteri; order Syngnathiformes; family Syngnathidae; genus Corythoichthys; species Corythoichthys intestinalis. The sequence continues at coordinate 36,797,536 of NC_080407.1, forward strand.
ATAATTGCTCTTCACCTAAAATTATATTTGTTTTATCCGATTACTCGATTAATCGATAGAATTTTCAGTCGATTACTCGATTACTAAAATATTCGATAGCTGCAGCCCTAGTCTGAATAAGCGGATTAGAAACATTTAATGTCTTGCAGAATAAATTTTAAGAGATGTAAAACAAAGGCTTGTTAAGATTGCACTTTCAGAAGAGCATTAAATGCAAATACAAAATAAAATTCCCTAGTGTTTCTTCAAACTAGGCAGGCAGAATTGCACTTTCACTTAAAAATTGATGATGATGTATCACTCAATTTTGAAAGTTGGCTAAATTGGGGGTCTCAGAGCTGAACTTCAAGGCACCCGTTTTCCGCCATATATATTAGGGCTGTCAAACGATTAACATTTTTAATCGAGTTAATCAGTTTAAAAATTAATTAATCGTAATAAATCGCAATTCAAACCATCTCTAAAATATGCCCTTTTTTTCTATAAATTGTTGGAATGGAAAGATGAAACACAAGACGGACATAAACATTCAACATACTGTACATAAGTGCTGTAGTTGTTTATTATAACAATAAATCAACAAGATAGCATTAACATTAGCAACATTTTTTCTGTTAAAGGGATCCACGGAAATAGACTTGTAGTCTTAAAAGATAAATTTGAGTACAAGTTGTAGTAATTTTATATTAAAACCCCTCTTAATGTTTTCGTTTTAATAAAATTTGTAAAATTTTCAATCAACAAAATAAAAACAAATAGCTCGCCATAGTCGATGTCGCCGAGCGGTGACGTCACATGGGCTCCCTGCCGTTCTTCCACAGTGTCTTTACGTAAGGTAGTGATTGAAATACACAACAAGGTGTCAATGGCTAGTTTTAAATTAATTAGAGATCTAGCCAAGGCAAAGTCTCAGTAAGTTTTATGTGTATTTTGCATAGGTATTTTTATTGGGAATGCCAGTTCTCTTTGCATTAAGCGCTTTTCTTTCTGTGAACTTTATTTTTTGAGAGATAGGAATATTATTTTTGATATGCTTTCACTAAATGATACTGTAGCGACTTAACCGTTCTGCCCAAATGCATGATGGGAAGTTAGGCAGCCATGACTGTCAATGGTGGCTGCAAATGGTATACAGTATGTTCTGCGTTGTGTTCAATTAGGCGTGTTAAGAAAAAGAATGTCCTCTGCTCTGCCCAAATGCATAATGGGAAGTTGGGCAACGATGACTGTCAGTGGTGGCTGCAAATGGTATACAGTATGTTCTGCGTTGTGTTTAATTAGGCGTGTTAAGAAAAAGAATGTCCTCTGCTCTGCCCAAATGCATAATGGGAAGTTGGGCAACGATGACTGTCAGTGGTGGCTGCAAATTGTATCCAGTATGTTCTGCGTTGTGTTCAATTAGGCGTGATAAGAAAAAGAATGCCTCATGCTCGGCCCAAATGCATGATGAGAAGTTGGTAAAACATGATTGTCAGTAATGGCTGTAAATGGTATACAATATGTTCTGCGTTATGTTCAGTTAAGCTTTTTAAGAAAAAGAGTCTCTCTTGCCCCCACCCAAATGCATGACGGGAAGTTGGGCAACCATGACTGTTAGTAGTGGCCGCCAAAGCTTAAGCCAATAAAAGGCACGGTCCAATGAACGCCTGTGTCCAATCGCATTTCTCTGCCTTTTCGCTCTCAATGTGCTAAAACTGCGTCATGGTAAACTGTTTGAGGCAACGCATGAACGGGTCATTCCGTGCATGCTTTAATTCTAGTAATGCACGATAATGCATTTTTCAGCCGATAACCGATAATTTCCTCCTCGTTCCAACCGATAACCGATAATGTCAAGCCGATAATTCTATTAAAAGATTCATGTAAAATTTTCAAAAGTATACACAAGAGAAAACATTACTGTGCAAAAATATTATTGCTCTTTTTTTCAACATCAAATGTGAACAAGCAGTAAATTTCAACATCTAAATAAAGATTGTCTGACATTTTGTAATGGTAAACAATTGGCAACAATTACTTAGAGTAAATACCTAAGTTGCACAAAAATGGCTTTAAAAGTAAGCCATTACTACACAGCAAAAACAAAACTCCTTAAAACTAGTTAAATTCCCTTGTTTTCAGTGTAAATCCATTGGAAATAAGTGAAATTAACTACCAGCACTTCAAATATATTTCCCTCAGATTTCTTGAAGAAAATTAGCCAGTTGAAAATAAGCTTAACAGCCTTATTTTAAGCAATAAATCATTAAACATAATCCTAAAAAAAAAAAACTTGTCAGAAATGTTCTTTATTCAAGAATATGTATGGTTCAAAACATTATTTGAAAGCAATTTCTTCTTGATTTAGGTGAAAAATGACCTTATTTTTTTAGATGTTTGGGCTTAATAAGGACAAATGGCAATATTTAGTTCAAGTAAGTGGAATAATCTGACGCATTCATCTGTTAACTAGTCTTCAACACTCAAACAAGATGGGGAAAATTATTTGAGTAGATTTAAGAACAATGATCTGATTAAGACGTCATAAATTTATAGCGTACTGAATGCATTGCTGACTGGATGACTTCTTTGTGTGGTTTGGTGCATGTTACAATTATCAACTAACCACTGTGCTGTCATGACAAAAATGCTTACTTGACATCACTTGTCCAAATGTCCGTGGTAAAACTGATGTGATCGGCATGTCTTTCACGAAGAATCGTGGTCGTATAAACTGCATTATTTTTTCATCCAGGGGTTTGGCTATTGGGTCATTTCGGGAATTTCCTCCCGCCTGTGCCCTGCAGTGCGTCCAGCTGCCAAATTAGCACCCGTGACAGGCCCCTGACTCGAACCGGAGTGGCGGCGGCAGCTAAGTTCGTACCGGATATCCGCCCGCCCCGGCCAGCTCGCTGCAGCGTATTCGGTGCATGGCTCTGCTCTCTGCCCGCCTAGGGCGAGGCGGCGGCCTGCCGGACCGGCGGGCTCCGTCAGAAGACAGCTACTTGTCGACTAAGCCTGAACGATATATCGTTTAAACATCGCCATCGCGATGTGCGTGTGCGCAATAGTCCCATCGCAAGCACGTGCGATAGTTTTTCTTTTTTTTGATCCACATACGCCTCACTTTCTGGTCTGCGCACAGCCTCCTACCCTCCCTCTCCCAGCCTTTTGATCCTCTCAGTCACTGCGGCACAACAATGGCTTTGATCTGGCCAAAGAAGCAGACTTCACACGGGCATCTGTCAATCATCGTTTAACTTGTTAAACAGTTGTAAGGAAGCCGCGCTGGAATGAATGTGTGTACTGTGGGGACGTTGGAGACATTTAAATGCCAGAAGTGATCATGAGGAGTTTGAAAGTTCTACATGTCACTTCAACGGTCACAGCTAAAGTAGATAAACAGAACCATTTAATAAAGCCAAGCATTTATCTGCTACAGTACTTTATTCTTGTTCAAAAATGATTTGGTTGGACAGTTATGTTTAAAACTTATCATAATTATGAAATTTGAAGTGCTTAAGAACCATTTATTTATATACATTTTTTAAATCACTTTGGGGGGGGAGTGAGAAAAAAACATGTCTTATACATGGTTACCCAAAAAAAAGTTTACATTGCCATAATACAGTGCTTCTCAATTATTTTCTGTCACGCCCCCCCTAAGGAAGACGTAAATGTTTCGCGCCCCCCCAAACTCTCTGCCGCCACTGTAAATAGTATCATTTGTCTATAAAATTACTATTATAAATACGCATCTGCCTAACATTGTGTCCTTTTTTTCTAATAAAGAAAAAAAGTAACATAGATCAACTTATAATAAAGTATAACTTTATTAACATTGTTTTGTTTGTAACAGAGAAGACTTGACGTGCATCAATTTGCCTGAATTTAAAAAAAAAAAAAAAAAAATTCACATCCAAACTAAAAAATACACTCAAGGTACATTTTTGACCATTTGATACAGAAAAATAAAATGTAATAAAATCAGTAAATAATACCAAATTAAAATTGATTAGAAACATTCACTCATGAGGACAATGTGCCAAAAAATTTGACCGAAAAAACAAATCTGAATAAAAGGGGGAAAAAAGTGTCCTTGGACAGGACAGTTTTTATTTTTGCTGCTCACAGTATTTACCTCCTTTGCAATGGTGTGGAGTTATTTTGCAATTAGCATGCTAACAATGCTCACTGGCTTACTGATATAACACTGACAAAGCAGGACGATTGTTGGCAATATTCGGCACGTTTTCACTGAAAAAATCAAGCGGCTTAACAATGAGATTGGGGTCTAATGTCTTTAAGTGGCGTCTTAATTGATTTGGCTTCTTGCTGTCTGCTATAATTATTTTTAGACACAGTAAACAGTGGTGTTTCATCATCACCCACTGTATTAAAAGTCAAAGCTAAAAGGCAAACGGCACGAAAAAAAAGCGCACTCACGGCGGCCGAGGTAGAACCGTAGGTGAGGGCAGTCGTCGTGACGATCCCAAGCCGAAAATGGCACTTCTCGGGCGGCGACGTGAGAACCGGACAAGACAATGGGTCGCTGCGTGAGTGAGTCTGGTCGGAAAACGGCTTTCGAAAACGGCGGTGGCACACTGCTCTTCATATCTGTTGTCTGTGTGTGCTGAGTGCTCTTCCTTAGTTCAAAAATACTGCGCGCACTCTGAAAATGAGAGCGCCACTGCCACCTACTGAGTGGATGTGCAAGTACACTTTATTCCAGTACGGCAAAAAAAAAAAAAAAAAAAAAAACATGTTCCCCGAGGTCACATGCGCCCCCCCTGGCATTGCTCTGCGCCCCCCCAGGGGGGCGCGCCCCACTATTTGAGAAGTACTGCCATAATACAACTTAAATGCCATGTTTATTCAGCTTAGAATTAGAATTGAATCACAAATTATACATTATTGTAAAGAACATGTACAGTACACTCTATTTTTCAATGTGTCCTCCCTTAAGTGTCACAACAGCCTCCAGGCGCCTGCGGAACGCTTCTTTATGTAGGATGCTGTCATCTTTTCCCAAGATCTAACAATGGACCTCTCCAAGGCTGCCACAGAAGTTTGTGGCTTCTTACAGGCACTGTCCTCCACAGTTGCTCATATGCTATAATCCAGGGGATTGAGATCTGGACTCTGGGGTGGCAACATATCACCTTGTCAATCAACTATTTGGTCCGCACAGATCGGCACTTCCAGACCCAGGTTTTCGTGAGGCTGTTCCAATATCTTTCAGCTTCTTTTTAACTTTGTAGACTGCACATCTGGATATTCTCAGATTTGCTGCAATCTCAGTAGGTGTCAGACCGGCACGCAGCAATTCAGGTACAGCTAAAGTTTTCTTCATTTTCAGCAGAAGCACAGGAATTGTAGAGACGAGAGATTACCAGCTGCACTGAGTGACCTTAATGAATCACTTAAGCATGACAACCTATTTAGATATGTTTCAATGGCTTTTAAACAAGCAGTCAACTGAGTGTAAACTTTTTTTTGGGTCAACCTGTATGTATCTCTTTCCAATGCTAAATCTGAATAAATACATTGGGCACAAAAAACACACACACAAAAAAAAAAAAATTAAATGGGGGGGTGGGCTACTTCGCGGTTTTTAACTTATCGCGGCGGGTTCTGGTCCCCATTAACCGCGAAAAACAAGGGATGACTGTACACTTTGGTGATCTAAAGTCTTTCCAAACAGCTATTTAAGTCATCTTGTGAAAATATCTTGAAAAAAATATATATAATTTTTTTTAATATCGCAATATAATATCGCAATATATCGTAAACCCCAAAAAAATCGCAGCAATAGTTTTTCCCAATATCGTTCAGGCCTATTGTCGACTATCGGTCTCGTGAGGTGTTTAGCCATATATCGGAGTTTACCACCCATTTTGGGCTGCATTCCCAAACAACCCAACTCTGGGAGGACCGCAGCGTCTCAGTATCGTCACAAGTAGGAGTGGGAACCTCAGGGCACCTCACGATACGATACGATTCGCGATACAAGGCTCACGATAACGATTATATCACGATACAGCGATTATCGATAGATTAGTCAGAAATTGGATACATGACATTCTACGATACAACTGTTGAAACGAAAAAAAAAAAGAAAAAAAAAGATATTTGAAAATAGAAAAAATACTGTTTAAGTCATTTATTAAACAGTGACACCTTTTCTGTGCAACATTGCTGTAAAATATGAATCTACTGCAAATTGTGCCCCTGCACATATATAGGAAACCAACCACGACCACTAATATCGCTTGGAGAGATCATGATGAATGGCACCCTTAATTTCTTTAAAGTTTTAAATCTTTAAAAAAATAAATAAATAAAAAGTGCCGTAGGTGTCAGCAGTTGAGCTTGGAGTGGGGCAATGATAAAATTGGTGGGTCTTTTCTTCATATATGAACTTTGTTGCTTGGTTTGAGCACTTCCGCTATCTGCTTCAGCATTTAAGATGATTTAAGATTTGAAATCCTGATTTTTTTTTTTTTTTTTTTTTGTGTTGGAAGTATTGAATTTAAAAAAATATGAATTGAATGTATAGAAATTAAAAATTCAATAATTACCTATTTTTAATATGTAGGCTACATCAATAATTACCTATTTTTAATATGTAGGCTACATTAATTATCATGCACATCACTTTATATATCTTGGAACCTATTCAAACCATTTTTCATAGCTTATTGTATCAAAATGACAGTAATAACAGTTTGTGTAGTAAACTAGATGGAAATTGGTTCTCAAATAAATCGGTAAATTCATGTGGGCTTGTTCGATATTCATTTTCATCCAGTTTAGGGTCCTGGTTTATTTTATATCATTCAACACCAAATGTCATCAAAATAATACATGTAAATTAAAAAGTCAATTACATTGCAAAACTTTCTTACCTCAAGTGATGAATGCAAAGCAGGGAAAAGAAATCATGTGTGCCCTTCGTCACCAGCTCCCAGTGAACCTTATTTTTGTTAGACAATTGTTGCATACAGCAAAGTCCTTGTTCACCTTACTTCCTTTCTTGTTGGTGTAAAATCTAAAGTGTGTCCCCATGTGTGATTTGTGGCAATATTTTTCTCATTTTTTCCTCCACCGTTCTCACGGAGCTTTTTTATTTTTTCAACCCACTTGGAGCTGCCTCTCTTCTTCTCTAGACAACTTGTGCGCACTTTACCCTCACCGCCACTCCCGAGCGCCCCTAGTGGACCGCCAAGGAATTGCTCAACAAACATTGAGCAGTTTACAGCATCCATACTCCATTGTATGGCCAGTATGTTAAATAAAAGTATCGATTCTTGGCGGGAGCATATCGATAACCCATCGGGTTGCAAAATATCGCGATATATCGCTGTATCGAGATATTGTCACACTCTTAGTCACAAGCCCCGTAGTTTCTTTTATAGTTTATTTGTGTGTACAATAGCTTTAGCATTCGCACTAGCAGCAGCCTCGTATTCGTTCCAAAAATCTTTGTGATGCAGTTTTAAATGGCTGCTGAGTTAGTGGTGTTCAATGAGGACGCTTTCTTTACGCATTGTGGAACTTCTGCAGTGCATGTTTTGTAGATGGCGAGAGCGTCGTTTATTTCATTTCACACACGGGAAAATCAACGCACGCTAGTGAGAGCGCCTCAACACTGATAACACCGCCTCCTCTATGACGCCGTACTCCTCAACCCCTCCTCCTACAGGGGCTTCAGAGAGGGGAGGGGTTGAGCAGGCTGCGGTGGAGAAGTGGAGAAAACTGCTTGGTTGCGCACATTTGGAGGCTAAATCAAGTATATAATTATCGGATTGCATAATCGGTTGATTTTTTTTTTTTTTAAATCTGTATTATCTGTGTGACGTCATAATTTTCATTATCAGCCGATAATTATCAGTAACCGATATTATCTTGTATCTTTAGTTAATTGCGTCAAATATTTTAACGTGATTAATTAAAAAAAAATTACCGCCCGTAACGCCATAAATTTGACAGTCCTATTAAAATTACATTAAAATACCTGAGCTTAGCCTCAAACGGTATTAAGATAAATAAATGAGGATCTGAGTACAACAAGAGAACAATTGAAAAAAACACAAAAAAAAAGGCTAATTGGAATCGGGTGAAAAGGATCGGGATTTTAATTAAAAAATGCACATTTGTTTTTCTGCTTCGTGTTTGTACAGCGCAACAGCCTCTTTTCCTCCCTCCAGCTAAGCAGTGCGCAAAACTCTCAGCTTGCGTTTGGTACTGGAAGTTAACGATGATTGACAGGTTTGTAGCTTTGCTCTTGCCAGAGAAGCTTGGGAGCTCAACAATCAAAGGCACAAATCTGTCAATTGTGATTAAACTTGCATAAGTGTGCTGCGGCAACTCATTCTGTTAGTGAGACGCTGTTCTCTGCCGTGTGAGCGTCCAAGCGTGAGTGGGCTCACTCAATGAAGCATAATATAAAGACAAGAATTTTTCTACGCGAATAAATTGAAAAATCATCACTGTGGAAAATTTCTGACGCGGTAAATATTTTGGGGACTGAATATGGCAAATGAGGAGGTAAAATTGGGCCCATGTGTGATTTTGGTCTTGGTCTTGCAGATGTCAGTCAAGCATATGGTCCTGAACGCCAGGAGTCTGCTCGCATGGAAGAAGAGGAGGAGAAAGAGTCGATACACGTCAAGAAGGTGGAGGAAGAATTCCACATTAAAGAGGAGCAGGAGGAGTATATCATTAGTGTGGAGAACCCCCACATTGAGGTGCAGCCGCAATCTCATCCCCTCAAAAAGGAGGACGAGGACACTGCATATGTTAAAGTGGAGGTGGTGGACATCCCCAAGTGGACTGGTAAGCCCTTGAAGGGTGAAGATGGAGGTCTGAGTGAGGCCAGCAGAGGGGCGGAGCCTTCGAGTGGCAGCAGCAGCAGTTCAAAAGAAGGATTCCAAGCAGACAACCTCGTCGCTCGACCATCAAATAGTGACGACCTCACGTCACATTCGCTGATCTGTGAGTATCACGTTACTCACCTTGAGGGGGGAGCGGGGCTCTTTCTGAAGAACTGTCATTTGGTGACATTCGTTCAATCCGTTAGTCTTTATGCAATAGTGTGTCCAATCATTTGTTCGACGATACGACTGACTCATTTTGACGTCAGCACATTTTAGTTTGAGTTTAAGGTGCAACACATGTATGTGTAACCTCATGAAACGGAAGTGTGTGTAGAGTGACTGTCTGCAGAACAAGTATGTGGACCATGATTGTGTCAAAGACAAGCACATGGCGGAAAACACTCAGGTGGCTTGAAGTTCCGTTCCGAGGCCCCCAATTTTGCCAAATTAAAAAAATGTCAACATGCATGTGTGATACATGATTGGAAAGTTTAAAATATCTTTTTTGGGGGTGGGGGGAATTGTGCCGATCGCGACATTTATTTTATTTTATTTTTTAAATAAAAATGTTTTTGTGCTTCATGCTCTTACAGCATTTCACTCTCCCCCTGCTGCATTTTATAGTGGCCGTTTACATGGTGACTCTCCGAGTAGATGAAAAATATCATATTCATATGGTTCAGTCTCCATTCGACCATTGTCGCAATTTCGCATCAAAACGATGTAGTATTCATTCCAGGCCCTAGGGGGCAGTGCCAATTTACAAGGCGACAGTAAATTATGCAGTTTGACCCAAACAACCTCCTTAGCCCGGAAGACAATATGCCCACCCACTCCAAGCAATGACATTTTTCTTTTGCTCCAAAAGGCACGAAAATGGAAACATTAAACCATAAACTTCATAACCTATTGACATGACACGGGAAACGGGGCCGATGAGTAGGGGGCCTATTTTCAAAAACTTCAAATTCAAATATTTATAAAACCAAAGCTTCTACCGACCTAAAACCAAAACAGGCACCTACCTTAGCCATATATGAGTCTCCATGAGCAGCGCATCAAAAAAATTCAGTCGTTCCCTTATAAAATCCCGATTAATTATTTTCATTGTAAGTATAACGCAACTTAAAATGGCTATAAATGTCTCAGATTTTACACTAGATGCACAAAAATTGCCAAATGTTTTTGACCAAAATAGCAACTTTTTTTTTTTTTATGTACTGCAAGTTTTCAACAGCTAATAAATCACTCAATTTAACATCAGAATCTTAATACTTGAGGAAAACATGCAGAATCAATTATAAATAATATGTAAATAGATTATTAATAAATTCAATATACAATCACAATTTATTATAGAATAGAATAGCCCTTTATGATCATTATACAGCACTATATAATGTTGGCGAATGAGGCTAGCGGCCGACATATGTAAACAGAGCTTTTCTGGCGAAAATTCTTGTGAATAAATGCTTAAGTCTTTGAATTTTTCATAGATATGGACTTAAAACAGTATCGATTCTTGGTTATAAGCAAAGAAACCGTGAAGTTAGCGTTTATTTTATGTATATTGACGAAGTACCATGCTACAATGTTAGCGAATGAGGCTAGCGGGCGCCATATTTAAAAGGAGCTTTTCTGGCGAAAATTCTTTTAAATAAAAGCTTAAATCCCAGAATTCTTCCTAGATATGGACGTAAAAGTCTCTTGAATCCTCGAACAAATCACTCCTGAGACAATCCTTCATGTTTGTTTGTATGCGTAGTTACCGTAAATTCCGGACTATTGAGCGCCCCTGATTACTAGCCTCACCCTGTACATTTTTAAAGGAAAAAACATTTAGTACATACATAAGCCTCCCCTGTTCATAAGCCGCGTGTGCCCACATAGTAACATGAGATATTTATAAAGAAATACACATAGTTTAAGTTTTAATAACATACTTTAACGAATCGTGTTATAATGTAGCGTGTGACTTACGGGAGTAAGGGAGGCGCGGAAGAGCGAGAGACGTGCCTTCCTGTTGTTAATGTGGGATGTGTGCATCGGCTGCTACAGACAGCAGTCGTGTGTTGTTCCACGAGTTTCCGAAATAAAGAATTGCAACCTAACTAAGCGGGTGACTCTTTGTCAATGTTACAATACCTTAACTTTTCTTTCCAAACAGCGGCAGCAACACGGCACTTAGCTGGCTCCTCAAGCTCACTCCTGAGCGTGTGATGTCGTCTTCGTTGCACAGCAGACCGGCTTTTCGAAACCCGTTGGTGATGGTGGATTTTTTTTTTTTTACACTGCTCCACACTGTCAGACTTGTGCAAAAGTTGCCCTTTGCGTGCGGCTAGTATTGGTAAACGATCTCTCGCCACTGGTCATCCAAGTCTTCAATTCAACTCAGCACGTCATATCCATTTCTTCTAACATTTTCAATGATGCGGGTCTGCTAGTTTTACTAATGTGCAAAGGTGAGGGTGTGCTACTTTTATTTGTGGACAAAGCACAAAGTTAAAATAGGTGTAAGATTGCAAACTAGCGTCTTCCTCGACACATATATTCCACGTGTCTTGCGCTTACATTTTATCCTCGAGCGCTCCTGGCGGTCGTTAGAAAAATTGATAAATTGGCCACATCATTGCATACGCCGCAGGATTCAAAATGAGGGAAAAAAGTAGCGGCTTGTAGTCCGGAAATTACGGTAAATCCAATCGTAGGTAAATCCAAGCTTAAATCCGACATGTGCGTGTGCCATCTTCGGCTATTACTAAATGAAGCTCAGCCCCTTCCAATAAGGCGTTACGCGAAGAATGACGAAGTCTAGTCAATAGTAATGACGTCTGTGATTCAACATATTTAAATAAAAAATATTATTAAAACTAGTGGTGCAACGGATCATGATTGGTCCGAGATCCGTTCGGATCGACGTCATCAGTTCGGCACACATGTGACCCGCGGATTGATTTCTGAGAAAAAAATTTGTGCTCCGGCCGCACACACTTGTGTAGAGTGGAGAAAGAGAGGAGCAGAGTGCACAGTGCAGACATGGCAAGCGGAGGAAAGGAGGAGCTTAAACGCCCCGCTACACTTAAATCCCCTGTATTGGCGCATTTTGATTTCCCTGTCAAGTATGATGACAAAGGAAAAAGGTCAGTGGACAAAACTGCGACAGTGTGTAATGATTGTGGCATAAGAAAGCCATATGACAGCGGAAACACATCCAGTATGTTCACGCATTTGAAGCGAAATCACCCGGGTGTTTTACTGACCGAAGATAAATCAAAAGCTGGCAAATAACCGCTCATCACCGAGGTATTTAAGCAGCCTCTTCCTGCACAATCTGACCGGGCTAAAGCCATCACTAAAGCTATATTTTGTGATGCGTTGCACCCCTAATTAATACAGTAGATTAAAGCCGCCATTTTCTGTTTCTAATGTTTACTACAGGGGTGCCCAAGTCCGGTCCTCGAGAGCCCCTGTCCAGCTTGTTTTCCATGTCTCCCTCCTTTAACACACCTGAATCAAATGATCAGCTCATCAGCAAGTGCTGCAGGACCCTGATAATGATCCTGATTATTGGATTCAGGTTTGTTGGAGGAGGGAGACATGGAAAACAAGCTGGATAGGGGCTCTCGATGACTGGACTTGGGTACTCCTGGTTTAGTAGCACCGCTGCGCACTCAATGCTTTCCATTCATATGGATGCAGAGCAAACCCCCACAATCGAATCCTTCCACTTTGGAGGCGGGATTCCAAGGTTTGCGTCTTTGCCTTCCATCTTCGCTGACACCATATGAACGCGGGGCCACTCCGCAACAGTCATTGCGTCTTGGTGTCGCAGAATCGCCATGTTAACTGCCCCTTAGTCAGCAGTGTCCTGGAGTTAGCTACTTAAAGTTAATGACGATTGACGGGTTTTCTACCTTGCAAGAGAAGCTCGGTAGATCTACGATCAAAGGAGCGTTGATTCACAGGTTTTGTAGCTTAGACCTTGCCAGAGGAGCTTTGTAGCTCTACATCAAATGCCCAAATGTGTCAATCATCGTTTAGCTTGTTACACACCAGTGTTGATTTTGGAAGCCCTTTTAATTGTAGTCTCAAGCCTAAGTTATGCTACTGCGTTGCGGTGACGGCAAAGCGACTACGGCGTCAATGAGCATTCGATAGTACTGTACTGATAGTACTCTGTAATTCATCGCCAAGCCACTAGAAGGGTGTGGCGTTGTGTTTGTAGGGTTTTGGAGGACTGTTGATGACTTGTAGTTTATGCTAAAATAATAACGGAGAATGCCGAAGACTGTTTCGGAGGCAGTCTGTCGCACTGTTGATGGCTTGATGCCATCACATTACTATTTCTCGCCTCGGTGGAAGCCACCAAGCTGTGGCGGCTAGCTACAAACTGGCGGCGAGCACAGTGTCCAGCATTTTTTCCGAGGTCAGCAAAGAATTGTGGACAGCCCTCCAGCCAGATTTTTTTTTTTAATGCCGTGTCCTACAACCAGCCAGTGGGCTATAGGGCGTTGTAAGCCTTGATGGTAAACGAGTTATCATAAAAGCACCGAGGCACTCAATCAGTGATGATGTATCAAGTGTGTGAACTGTCTAGTTGACAAACATCAAAAGAACTCTTTTTGACACCAAACCTGTGCTTTATTCTTCATATACTGGAAGTGTGACACGTAAATAAGTCACAGACTCACAGCAAACATGTACACAATAAATGATGACGTGCACCAACCAAAAATACGACATAAAGTGATTTAAACCTGGCAGTTTTTGGCCAACTGGGTCACCGCTTCGTGTGGCAATTCGATTCCAAACGAACACATACTTGTCTTGGTGGTTCTTCCATTTTTTTATTCAATCCCTGGCTGACGTTCAGCCCCATATTTTCAGCAATGTCCTACCTCGAATTGCTTGCCATTTGGCAATCTTCATAATGTCTTGACGAGACCTTGTAGAACTTGTCGTACTCCTCGTTGATACTCTCGTCTGCTTGGTCCATTTTTGCGTGTAGTAAAAAAATGTTTGACAGTGGCGGTGATTTCGCGCTGAACCGGAAACAACGGTCTGAGCAGTCCTTTTACGGCACGTCACACACGTTTACGCGACGCGAAGTCATTAAATTGTGAAGGAAAAAGAGAGGCTACGCCGGAGGGTTGTAAATCGCGTAAGCATAACTCGGCCTTTAACAACTATTTTCGTCTAAAAGACTAAGACTAGTCTTAGGCCCAATCCTATTTCACCCCTTCGCCCTACCCTTTCCCCTCCATTTTGCACGTTCACGTGTAGGGGTAGGGCTCTGTACCCCTCCAAACAGAGGGCTACGACTAACCTCACTCCAAACAGAGGGGTTAAGCGAAATTTCCCAGAGTACCACGCCAATCCTTTTAAAAATGGCGGAACCAAAGAAAGAAGTACCCAAATGTGAGTAGCTCTATTTTTGCCATAATTTAACTGTTTTAACCGGGTTAAATTGTCATAAGTGATGTATTGTGTGAGTTTGACGTGGTCGCAATGTGTAGTTGTTTTCTACGACAAACGCACAAGGGAGAAATCGCTATTTATTACATAAATACAGAATCGGTCAATGCATGTGAAGGTGCTGTGAAAAGTCAAAAGCAATGTAGTAGGTTGACCATAGAGAAGTTGCATTTTGAGTGACGTGTGTGTCATTTCGCTACCAATTATCACAAGTATTCATATTCGTCAGTGTGATTCACAGGGACTGAAGCACAAACAAAGAGCCTGATCAGGTTTCATGCCGAAAACGAAGATCGGTTTCTAAAGTCCAAAGCCTCGACCAAACAACAGTGGGAGTGAGTAATTACCTCCGCCAAGGAGGTTGTTTTTACCAGAGTTTGTCTGTTTGTTAGTTAGCAACATTACCAAATCATACGTTGTCCCTTGTATTTACAACACAGAAAGCTGATCAAGGAGCTGGGGCTGCAGGGGAAGGTGTCCACCCAGCAGGTCTACAAAAAATGGGATGATCTAAAAAAGAAGTACAAGGTAAACACCCTTTAAGTAGATGAATACTATGTGCATTTGAAGTATCGCCAGTGAGCAATGAAAGGTATTCATAATTGCCATGGAGTTTTTATTGTCTTGCTTCCTACAGGAACTGAAAACTCTCTCCTCTGGGGGTGGGGCTGATGAAGGCCAGGGGACAGCCGCAACCTGGCAATATTATGATGACATGCACGAGGTGCTGGGAGGAAGGGCATCAATCGACAAGAAAGAAGTATACAAATGTAAGTAGCTCTATTTTTGCCATAATTTATCTGTTTTAACCGTATTTGGTTGTGATAATTGATGTATTGTGAGTTTGACATGGTCGCAATGTGTAGTTGTTTACTGCTATAAACGCACATGGGAGAAATGGCTATTTGTTACATAAATAAGGAATCTTTCAATGCATGTGAAGGTGCTGGGAAAAGGTCGAAAAACGACAGTTGTCGATTTTTAAAATTCACAAGCAATGTAGTAGGTTGTCAGGGAAGTTCACTTTTGAACCCCAAGACAAGTATCTATCAATAGCTCAAATAAGAGAAGAGAATAGGACTCAGCCAAGGATTTTCTGCTTCGAAGACTTTAGAAACAAGATATACATACGTATATCAAGGGTACAAATGGTGTGACCCAGCCAGGAGCTGTGACCATGCAAGAGTACAACGAAGATACACAAGTCAAGGGTCTATTTTAGGAGTGGGAACCTCTTGGTACCTCACAATACGATACCATTTGCGATACAAAGCTCACGATAACGATGATCTGACGATATGGCGATACAACGATTATCGATACATTGGTCAGGAAATCATTCTAGGATAATCTACAAACAACTAAGAAACGGAAAAACAAGCTTCTGCTGTGAATTGGAATGAGTGTATCACTAGTAGACGTCCAATCCATTTGAACTGGGAGTGTGGCAACGAATGAACACTGGTTCATACGCTGCAATCCCCCCCACTTCAAATGGATCGAACGTCTATGGGCGTCAGTGGCAGCCAATGCCAGGCAATGAGGTCATTTTGGGCCATTTAAGGTCATTTACCTGTTGATTTTCAGTTACTTCTTCGAAAATCGGACAGAATGACTGCGAATCCTCAGGTTTGGAATTAGTGCTGCAACGAATAATCGATTAACTCGAGTATTCGATTAGAAAAAAGATTAAAATTAAATTTTGCTGCCTCGAGTATTTGTTTAAAGTGGCGTTGTAATGGTTTGTTTTGAAAGTGTTTGCATTTGCATTTTTATTGATTTGGGTGGATACACGGCCCTCTAGTCTACATCATTTCACATGGCTGAATCCATCTGCTCCCTGTTAAGACCGACATAAGTTTTTGTTTGAGCTAATGATATTTTTGAATGCATTTGTAATTGAGTTTAAAGGTATATTAATCCATTTTTTGTGCGAATATGTGATTGATCCATTGTTAAGAGCATTGTAAAAGAGCATTAGCATTTGATAGTTTTTAAGCTAGCGGACTTTTGCTATGTTAGCCAATTTTTCTGTTGTTGTACATAGATCTTTTTTTTTTTTTTTTTAAATATATACCGTGTGAGGCTCAACTCGGGTATTTTAATTTTTTATGTTCCTTATCCAATTACTCGATTATTCTAACTAAATAGTTCATCGATTAATCGACTAGTAAAATAATCGATAGCTGCAGCCCTATTTCCAATGAACGTTCGCAGTCTAAATGGATTGGGTGTCAAGCACTGTCAACGGCAGCCTTAGAGTTACCTGAGACACTATTTTGGTGGAAGATTTTAGTAGCAACTTGTTGGTTCCTTTTTTTTTTTTTTTTAAACATTGACACCTTTTTAAAACGATACCTCGATTCTTGGCAGGAGCATATCAATAACCTTTTGGGATACAAAGTATCATGATATATCACCATTTCGATATTTTATCACACCCCTAGTCTATATGCTTGTTGAAAAGGCGTTGCTTACTCTGAAACGATACATTCTACAAAAATGAAAGTGAACCTTATTACAGCCTAACTCTGGTGATTTTCCACAGAAAAACATCCTGAGTTATGACCTTGGAAACCAGCTCTGGCTGGTACATGAGGGAGTCAAATCAGATAAGTCAGTCAAACAGATACTCATTGTAGAATGTTCAAAGGAATATACAGTGGGGAGAACAAGTATTTGATACACTGCCAATGGGTTTACCCATTGACAGTGTATCAAATACTTGTTCTCCCCACTGTATGTACAGCTCAAGGACATAAATGGATACAGTCTCACAAATGAATATAGTTTCACAGCAGTTATGTGTTTTATAAGCATGAATAAAATATTCTTTCACAGTTGACCATAGAGAAGTTGCTTTTGAGTGACGTGGGTCATTTCGCTACCTATTATCACAAGTATTTATCTTCGTCAATGTGATTCACAGGGACTCGAGCACAAACAAAGAGCCTGATCAGGTTTCGCGCCGAAAACGAAGATCGGTTTCTAAAGTCCAAAGCCTCGGCCAAACAACAGTGGGAGTGCGTAATTACCTCCGCCAAGGAGGTTGTTTTTGCCAGAGTTTGTCTGTTTGTTAGTTAGCAACATTACCAAATCATACATTATCCCTCGTATTTACAACACAGGAAGCTGATCAAGGAGCTGGGGCTGCAGGGGAAGGTGTCCACCCAGCAGGTCTCCAAAAAATGGGAGAATCTAAAAAAGAAGTACAAGGTAAACACCCTTTAATGATGAATACTATGTGCTCTTGAAATTTCGTCAGTGAGCAATGAAATGTATTCATAATTGCCATGGAGTTTTAATTGTATTTCTCCCTACAGGAGCTGAAAACTCTCTCCTCTGGGGGTGGGACTGATGAAGGCCAGGAGACTGGCACAACGTGGCAATATTATGATGACATGCACGAGGTGCTGGGAGGAAGGGCATCAGTGGACCCTCCGCTCTTGGTGGGTGCATGTGCAGAGGAGGATGCCATCATCAGAAGTGCTTTGGTAAACATACAGCCATACAGTATATTGTTTATGTATCTATTTGGTCTTTAATGTTAATGTGCATGGTATGTTGAAATACATTCATGTATCGTACACACAGCCACCACTCCCCTCACTCTGTAACACTCTTTTTGTTGTCAATGGATTAAAGTGCATGCTATGTGTCTTGTTCCCCTAGAACGTCGCTGAGCCCAGCACCTCCGATGCGCCATGCACCTACGCCGTTCGTGCTGCGGTTACCTCACCTTGCCGTTGTCGTTCTCCACCATCCACATCTCCATCCCCAAAAAGAAGTAGGAAGTCCAATCCCATACTGGACTACCTGGTACAGGAGAGTCTGAAGGAGCAGAAGCGCCATGAGGAGACGCAGAAGAAAATGGAGCGCTTTTTAACTCTCTTTGAGCGCCTGATAGACAAACTTTAACCACTTTCGCACTGTAGGAACTATCCGCAGTTCCTAGAACATTTTGGGGGATGATGACGTCATTTTGCGTGTTTGCACATGTCGGATTAGGGAACTCAAGTTCCGAGAACCAGTTTAGTTCCTACCCTGAGGTAGGGACTTTCTGTGGAGCCCCTTGAACTCGATTTTTTAGGTGTTTGGTCATTCGCTGAAATCAACAGCTATGCCGCTTCAATACTCGCTCGTCTCGTGAAGCTGCCATATTGGGAAAAAATTTGAAAATTGAGTGATTTATTAGCTGTTAGGGTTTTTGCACTAAAATTGCACACACAAAAAAAAAATTAAGTCGCTAATTCAGGCAAAAAATTATGTGTTAAATATTGCTATTGATCCTGGAAATATAGGTGATTATCTCATTTTGTGTTTTTTGCGCATGTAGCGTAAAATCTGAGAATTTTATAGCCATTTTAATTTTTCTTAAACTTATATAAAAAAAAATTGTTTTTTGATGCCGCTGCTCATGGAGACTCATATATGCCTAAGAGAGGTGTCTATTATGGTTTTAGGTCACTAGCGGCTTTGGTTTTGAAAATATTTGAATTTTATGTTTTTGAAAATGGGCCCCCTATGGAGTGGCCCCGCGCCCCGTTTCCATTCAAACTGATAGTGAAGTCTATGACTATCCTGTACTAAATCTGTGTGCTCTTCCAGTCTTGTCGTTCAAAAATGTAAGAATTGCCTCTGTGTCCTTGACGGTCCCCAGTTCGTTGTTTTCTGTTCAGCTTAGTTTTCGTGGGTTTATTTCGCCAGAGGTGAGTGTGGCAAGTAAATAATGTGTCACTAGTGCAGACTACAACGTTACAGCTGTTCGTATCAGGCCATTTGCCAACACGACTGCCTGGCAAAGGATCGAGCCTAAAACTTCGGGAGAGGCCTGTAGTTATAGGAACTAAGTACTCAGGTTCCTACAGTCCGAAAGTGGCTTTTATTGCACTGTTGTCTTATGATCATTTCTTTATCTGTTTATATTCATACTGTTTATTGTCCATAGTTGCACCGCAAACTTTACATCAGACACTTTAAACTGTAATTTGAACTATTTCTATTTTCACTATTTCCGAAAAGCTGCTTTACCAGTCTGTAATGTGAGTAGCCTAATAAAAGAAATAAATGAAAAAAGTTTGTGGGCATGATTATCACATCAACATCATATGAATGACTGGAACGGATATTGGTATAAAGAGATTTATTTTACGTAACGGGTGCTGTTTTTCATGACCCTCGAGTCATGAACGGATCCCAGGTAACCCACAAAGATGTCCAGGAATCTTCGGGTGGAATCACCTATAGCCTGCATGTTGATTGAATAAAAGCCTTTCTGTTCAGATAGCAATTCGGTGCCATGCTGGTGGCTTGATTCTAATGTGGCAACCATCTATTGCTCCCACAACATTCCTGAATGCATGGCTCCCAGATAGCTGGGCAAATCCTTTGCCAACTGCATCCAGCTCTCCAGCCTGGGGGAATGCAATGGCTTTTAGCATATGTAATTCGCCACTTTGTGGATGACTTTCTGCACTGTGGATTTGGGAACGTTGAACACACAAGCCACCACGATGTAAGAGAGTCCATGTGCCAACCAGTACACAGTGCCCTCCATAATTATTGGCACCCCTGAAAAAGATGTGTTTTTTAGCTTCTCTAAGTTTTTTTTTTTAATTCAAATAATATGGGACCTTAATGGGAAAAAAAGAAAAATCCAAACTTCAATACAAGTGCATTTATTCAGTGGGAAAAACTCCCACATAAAGAAATAATTATTTGACATCAAATAATGTGTGTCACAATTATTAGCACCCCTGGTATTAATACTTTGTGCAACCCCCTTTTGCCAACAAAACACACCTAATCTTCTCCTATAATGTTTCACAAGCTTGATTTTGTGTCTGGTGAACCATTTCTGTGTAGATTTGGCCATATGTTTAGGGTCATTGTCTTGCTGAAAGACCCAGTGACGACCCATCTTCAGCTTTCGGGCAGAGGGCAACAGATTTTGATTTAAAATGTCCTAGTATTTCAAAGCATTCATGATGCCATGCAGTGCATGCACCCTAACAAGGTTCTCAGAGCCTTTGGAAGCGAAACAGTCCCCCAGCATCACTGACCCACCCCCATACTTCACAGTGGGTATGAGGTGCTTTTCAGCATGCGCATCTTTCGTGGCACGCCAGATCCGCTTCGAGTGTTTGTTGCCAAAAGCTCAATCTTGGTCTCATCTGACCAAAGCACACATTTCCAGGCTTCAACTGGGACCGTGTGCTTTGGTCAGATGAGACTAAGATTGAGCTTGAGATCTGATAGTTTGTATATTGTGACTAAATATTGCTATCCAGTGTATTTGTTGATCTTAACGAAATGTTTGAATAGTTTGACCAAAGTCTGAGTAAGTTTTATGTGTATTTTGCATAGCTATTTTGATCGGAAATGCCAGTTCTCTTTGCACTGTTGTTTAACTGTGTGAGAATAAGGCCTCATTAATACAGATTGAAGCACATTTGTTTTTGTGACCTAATCTTCTCCTATAATGTTTCACAAGCTTGATTTTGTGTCTGGTGAACCATTTCTGTGTAGATTTGGCCATATGTTTAGGGTCATTGTCTTGCTGAAAGACCCAGTGACGACCCATCTTCAGCTTTCGGGCAGAGGGCAACAGATTTTGATTTAAAATGTCCTAGTATTTCAAAGCATTCATGATGCCATGCAGTGCATGCACCCTAACAAGGTTCTCAGAGCCTTTGGAAGCTAAACAGTCCCACAGCATCACTGACCCACCCCCATACTTCACAGTGGGTATGAGGTGCTTTTCAGCATGCGCATCTTTCGTGGCACGCGAGATCCGCTTCGATTTTTTGTTGCCAAAAGCTCAATCTTGGTCTCATCTGACCAAAGCACACATTTCCAGGCTTCAACTGGGACCGTGTGCTTTGGTCAGATGAGACTAAGATTGAGCTTGAGATCTGATAGTTTGTATATTGTGACTAAATATTGCTATCCAGTGTATTTGTTGATCTTAACGAAATGTTTGAATAGTTTGACCAAAGTCTGAGTAAGTTTTATGTGTATTTTGCATAGCTATTTTGATCGGAAATGCCAGTTCTCTTTGCACTGTTGTTTAACTGTGTGAGAATAAGGGCTCATTAATACAGATTGAAGCACATTTGTTTTTGTGAACATTATTATTATTATTTTTTTTGAGAGCTATTATTTTTGTTGTGCTTTCACTAAATGATACTTATGTTTGTTGTGAAGGAGTTGCCGAAGCTTATGCCAATAAACAGCGGGGTCCAATGAACGCCTGTGTACACTCGCCTTCCTCTGCCTCTTAGCTCTCAATGTGCAAAAAACAGCGTCATTGTACTCTGTTTGAGGCAATGCATGAGCGGGTCATTCCGCGCATGTGTTAAATGCCTCAAATATTTTAACGTGATTAATTTAAAAAATAAATTACAACCCATTAACATGATAAATTTGACAGCACCTAGTATTTATGTCATCAAATCTGAATCTAGTACAAAAAAATGGGTTCAAAACCCCATGAGCTGCATGTTTTTCCCAAACGGAAGGAGGCAAGTAACAAAGGCTACATATTAGCTGATGCTTTTTGTTTGTTAAGCCAGGCTAGGATACTACTCCAAACAATCAGCAAATCAAACAAGGCAAGCAAATTGTTTCTATATACGTAACACGATATCACAAATGTACAGTTAGAAGCACTTTCAAACACACATCACATTCACACTAGCAGTGCAACGGTTCGCGGTTCAAAGCCGAACTGTACGGTTCGCCCTGTGCGATTCAATTCGCGTTTATGAACCGCGCCTTTTCGGTTTTGCAATTACCGTAATTTACACCGAACGCTTGTGGAATGAATTGGTCGAACTCTGTGTGCCTGTGTGTGACGTGAAGCACAGCTGTGGAGAAATTCCCGCCCCGTTAGTAAATGTCCAATCGCTGTCAAGCACCTGTGTAATAGGAGCCTAGTAATGCCCTCTCTCGCTTACGAGCGAGGTGAAAGTGAAACAAGAAAGAAAACAAAAAAAGTTATGGTGAACGGAGGAGTAACGAGAGTCGAGAGACCGAATTTTGAGGAAGCACCAGCGTCTTTCAAATCTGCGGTGTGGCAACATTTCGGTTTCCCCGTGGAACTACAATGCGGAGGGAGAGAAAATATTGAAAACATATAAAACAATTTGCAAGCATTGCTCAGCGCTTGTTCCCTATGCTAACGGCAACACTTCTAACATGACTCAGCACCTCAGCCGGTATCACCCACAGATATCGCTTTCTAAGAGCAGGACAATCCTGAAGATGACACCAGTGAAAACACACGGGGCAATAGAAGAGGCATTCCAAAAGCCGTACAGCATCAGGTCAGAAAAACACAAGAAAAAAACCCGCGCAGTAGGGATGTGCATTGCAAAAGACATGCAACCATATTCCATGGTTGAAGATGCGGGCTACGTTAATTTAATTGCAACCCTTGACTCGCGTTATAGTGTTCCCTCGCGGACATATTTTGCCAACAACATAATCCCCGACATTTACGAAATGGCACGCAAAGCCATCGCAGATGATTTGGCTAAAGCACATAGTTTCGCCCTGACCTTTGATAGTTGGACGTCCCGTGCAACAGAGAGCTACCTAACTTTGACGGTCCACTATATGTTGGATTGGGACATGAAAAGTGCAGTCATGCAAACTCATCCTATCTATGAAAGCCATACCAGCGCCAGGAATTAGCGAAGGAATTGTGCACTGCAGTGGATGAGTGGAAGTTGAAGCGGCAAAATATAAGCATACCACTCACCACAGATAAACCATCCAACATTGTCAACGCGGTGAATGAAGCTGAGGGACTAGGGCCACAGATTGGATGCTTTGCCCACACTGTTAATCTGGCAGCTAAGGAGAGCACTGTCAAACAACCCTGCTGTGTCCCGCCTCCTCGGGAAAGTGAGGAGAGTGGTCATTTTGTTTTACAAAAGCACCACCGCCAATAGTATTTTGACAGAGAAACAAAAATCACTCAATTTGAAGAAACTGATGTTAGTCCATGATGTCAGCACTCGCTGGAATTCAACACACGACATGTTGAAGCGATATGTGGAACAGCAGCCTGCTGTCTATTCTGCACTAATGGACCAAAGAGTGAAGAAGAATGTCACCAAGGACATGGCAGTCCTGAATGATGATGAACAAAGACTGGCAGAACAACTCATTCAACTACTGCAACCTCTGAAGAAAGTGACAGAAATCATGAGCAGCGAAACAATGCCCACTACATCAATGATTCTCCCTCTGAAGGATGTTATCCACAATGATTATCCCTCTGAAGGATGTTATCCTCAAAGCGAGGGTGTCGGGAGGGGAGGACACCACAGCAGTCAGAGATACTAAAGCAGCCATTACAAAGGACCTCGAAAAAAGGTACGCTGACCCGGACCTCCAGAGGTATCTCCTAAAAGCCACAGCCCTGGATCCCAGGTTCAAATCTCTGCCGTTCATTGATGAACCATGCCGTTCCCAGCTCTTCAGTGATCTCACCACAGAAATCCTGGAGCATAACAGCAGGTATTATTTGATTATCATCTTTATTGTAATTTTATGATTTCATTATATTTGATGTTTTTATTGTCGCAGATGCATATATTCTGCATTTGTAAAATCAATTTAGAGGATCACAATTAAAATAATGTATTGGTTTTTATATACTCAAACACACACATACACGACCCATGACATTATTTTCATTGGGGTCCTTTAGTTGAGTCCACAGAGCAGAATATACACTTAGATTGGCTGTTATTTTATTATGTTTAGATCTTAAAACAATATAATTCTATCTTGCAGAGTCAGGTAGCAGAGACAGAGAGTGAGGCGAGGCTTTCCACATCCTCCACCCAGGAGCGGGATCCATCTTCCTCCCCTCCCCAGAAAAAGTCAACCCTGGCAGAGAAATTTGAAGAGGTCTTTAAAACACAGCAGGCACAGGTCAGGCCCCTTCACTTGCAAGTTGAGGAGGAAGTCACTCTGTACATTTCAAAGGACTGTCTGGATGTGGATGGCAATCCTATTAAATGGTGGGAGAAGGAAGAGGGCAAGTTCCCCTATTTGGCAAAAGTTGCTCAAAGGCACTTCTGTGTACCAGGAACCTGTTTTATCCACTGCAGGGGACATTGTCAGTGCATGCCGCTCTCGCCTTGCTCCAGAGAATGTTGACAGGCTTGTGTTTTTGCAGAAGAATTTCAAACTTGAAAAAAAGAAATAATTATCTAAATAATAGCTGTTATCTATCGACAGTATCTAACTGTAACTGATGTTGCACTTTTGACTTTACATAGCCTTTACTGTACAGAAGTATTTGTTACTTGAAAACAGGCAGTATTTTTATTTATTTGTTGCTGTTGCTGGGCGTTTTATTTTTGTTATTGTTTCCCCTAAACTGTTGTTATGTATATGACTGTGTCAGTTCACTCAGTAGTTCAAGTTAATGTGCAATTGTCGTTTTGAAGATATTTTTACTACTGTGTGTATTTCAGTAGTCAGTCACTACACTAGCCAAAGAGCTAAGGGGCATTTTAACAGTTGAAAATTTTTACATTTTAAGTGTGTATTACATTTTCTTAAAAGCAAAATAAAGGCAGTCTTTTGGAAAGTCAGACTTGTTTTTTTTTTTTTGTTTGCTTTTATAAATGCAAAACAGAACCGAAACCGTGATCCCAAAACCGAGGTTCAAACCGAACCGTTACACCCCTAATTCACACGCTGGCTCTGGAGGCTACTAAAAGCATGCCATTTGTGCCAGCTGGACGCGAAAAAGTGCTCACACACACGCATTATTTGTATTACTTTCTCATTCTACATACCGTAACAAGATCCAGCAATGCTCCCAGATGTCAAAGACGCCTTCGCCTGGTGGCCTTTCTTCGATTCGACGCAGATATTTGTAAAAATGTCCGAATAGCCAAGGAGAGCACGTAAACCAGAGCATCAGGCAAGTTTTGTTTATTTCTGGCTGAAGCTGTCGCTTTTGGTTAAGTAACAACTGGCCGAACAGACTTAGGACATACGTGAGTGTGAAGGGGTGTCCCAATTCATAGGGTTTACATTTCAAGCTCTACCCCTTATTGCTCCGTTTGAAGGGGTAGGAGTAAGGGTCTAAAAATACAAATGGGATCAGTGCTGGCAAGAAGTATTGGCACCCCTGCAATTCTGTCAGATTGTTTGGATGTTAGTCGAGATTCTTTATCCACCATCCGGACAATCTTTCGTTGAAATCTGTAGTCAATTTTTCTTTTCCGTCCACATCTACGGAGGTTAGCCAAAGGGCCATGGGCTTTACACTTATTGATGACACTGCGCACTGTAGACACAGGAACATTCAGGTCTTTGGAAAATGACTTGAGATAGCCCGTGCTTCCTTACAATTTTGCTTCTCAAGTCATCAGACAGTTCTTTGGTCTTTTTTTCTTTTCTCCATGCTCAATGAGGTACACACATGGACACAGGACGGAGGTTGAGTCAACTTTAATCCATTTTAACTGGCTGTAGGTGTGATTTACTTATTTACACCACCTGTTATGTGCAGGTAAGTAACAAGTGCTGTTAATTACAAAAGCATCACATGATTTTTCAAAAGGTGCCAATATTTTTGTCTGGCCCATTGTTTGAGTTTTGTGTAAAATGAAATGTTGTTTTCCATTCTCTTTTATGTTTTTTCATTGTGAGCAACAGAAATGAAGATATTACTACCAAAGCATTTGTAATGGTGTACCGCATGCAACATGCCACTTATGCTCATTAATATTCATGGCGTTAGCAATTGTTGCTAGGCGGGTCAAGTTCCCGTTTGTCCCCAATGGTAAATTCATGTAAATAGTGTACGAACGAGATGGTTACAGAGCTAAACTTACCAATGATGTCCGTGGTGCCAAAATCACTGTTAAAGATGTGGAAGAACATACAAATGTTCAGTTAAAGAGATCGCTTGAGTGTCGAGGGCTGAAAAAGACTGGGAAAAAGCCGAGCTGATCCAGAGGTAGCTTTTTTATTGACACCATTTTCTTGTGTGCATAGCCTTGCGCCATGGGTGTCCAAACCTGTCCTCAAGGGCCGCTGTGGGTCCTGGTTTTTGTTTTTACCAATCGAGCACAGACAGTTTAACCAATGAAGTTCGTGCTAAAACAAGCAGCACCCCTAACTGCAATCAACTGATTACACGTTTGATACACCAGATTGGTGAAAAGATGTCATCTTGTATTGTAGGAATGAAATCCAGCACCCACTGCGGCCCCTATGTGGAATAGTTTGGACACCACTGCCACTGACAATGACATTCTCCTGTTTCAACAATCTATCCTTTACCACCAAATGCCCTGTCCTTATCATATATCATATTGTAGTCTCTGACCGTTCTTGGTCATTGCTATTTTTGTGTAGCGATTGCAAATGCTAATCAGTGACAGACAACGAACACTTAAATTTTTTTCGTTATTTTTCAATAATTTATTTACACTTCCCCCTTGTTTCTTTACAACAGAAAAGGTCAAGCTGGCTAAAACATGGCTCTGTTTAAATATCCGTATTTTAGAAAAAACAGGCCTACGACTGTTGTGATATATATATATAAATGTTAGTCAAAGCAGTTGTACCACCTACAAGTAACTCGGTAGGAGGCCATATAATTATTTCCCCCTACCTTTGCAATCCCTCTGTATTAACAGTCCTCTCCGTTCACTTTGCTCTTCCTCTATCCTCCACTTTCCCGTCCCCCGTGCCGGTCTCTCCACTTTCGGTTCCAGAGCTTTTAGTCACTTGGGGATTGTCATCTGTAGGACCATGGCCCACAACAAAATGTTTACTGCAAATAAAGGTGAATGACTTCACAACTGGCGTTAAACATGCCTTTTGGATGTCCGCACAGGTTGATCCATTGTTCACATTTTTTCATTTTTTTGGGGTTCAGGAAACGTATGAAGAAAACAGCCTTCATATGTCGTAATCACTAGAGTAGTTTCTACAAGTTCCATAGCAGCAGTGTTTACTCGGCATGTTCTTTTTTGAAAGATTACTGGCAGAAAACAAGCAGTAATAACATAGTGTCTATGTTGACCCACTTCCGTGTTACGATGGCAACGTCACGGTCTAAAAATAGCATTCTTGCGGTACACTTTTGCAGTCATTTTCTGGGAGAAATTTAGCATTATCTGACAGAATTGCAGGGGTGCCAATAGTTTTGGCCAGCACTGTGTTCATTCCTCCAGGGAGAGTCGGAATGGGGCCTTGCAGTCCCGGGCTGGCTCCACCGATGTTGTGGGATGGATGGGACCTGTTGGGTGGGTGTTGGGGGCAGGGGGTTGATATCACAGTTGCCTCCTCAGGGCAGGCCCCGCCATTCACGCACCTTTTCTAATGCACCAGGGGAGCTTCGGTGTGGGGTGGTGGGAAGAACTTTAATGCAGTATGCTCACTGCCCGAAGCCGGCCTCTTCTAATTTAATGCATACACTGCACTACCCCCCCAACACAATCCAATCACAGTGCTGGGTAATGGCTGCAAGTCAGTGACCTGGCAGCCACAGTAATAGGGCGGTAGGTGGGTCCCACACTTTTTCTCTATGGCCTGGCTTCCGGGGCGTGGCTTCATCTCTGCCTGGGCTGCGGAGGGGTCGGGACTCCGATCCCGCGGCGGCGTCTTGGCGCTTTCCTGCTTCCCATCTCTTTCCTGTCTGGGTATCCTCCCTGCGCTCCCTCACGGGTCGCTCGCTGGGTGCCAGTGAGTCGGCTAGGTATCGCCTGCTCCGGGTGGGGATCCCGCTCTTCCCAGGGCTTAGTGGGAGTGGAGGTCCCGCGGTGTGCCGTGCCGGTTGGCGGGCTTCTGTGGTGCCTCATGGGCTGGGTGGGTGGTCTGGTCTAGGGGTAGGTGTGGGGGATGGTGGTGCGTCCCTTCCTCCCATTCCTGAAGGGCGATTGATGGTCGCACAGATGGTCCGGGGGACCACCCTGGATCCCAGCTGCCCCCTTGCTGGACTGCGGGAAGAAGGATGGGCCGTGCTGGCTCACCCCTCCCTAATCGGCTGGGGAAGGGCTATGGTCCTGGGGCGGCTCCCGCACAGCATTTCCACTCGTCTGTGGAACTATCATATGTCTGATGGAATTCATGCATGACTTGGTGCAATTAGAAACGCTCAAGTAGAAAATTCGGTGTCATGATTAGCGATCAGGCAGAATAGAATAGACTGTCAACATATTTACACCTCACATGGCTGATTAGTGTACATTACACCCCACTTAATCACTAATCTTTCTGATCCCCCTCCCCCTTTCTCCTTGGTCATCAGGCCCCACATGGTGTCAACCAGAAATACAACTAGCTAACAATAGCACCAACAAATTTATAGTTGATGTAGGCATTCAATGTAGTTCTTGTTGTTTGTGCTTCTTCGGTCTCTCTCTCTCCTTCTCTCTATTCGTCTGTCCCCTTCCTATTCACCGCTTTCTCCTAATAAATGAGGCACACTGATGGCGTCATCAATGACATCCCGTCGACAGTTAATAAAAGGTTAAAAAAAAATATGCGTGGAAAGCAGAGGTTGCGCTAGACATTTTCGTTGTCTGTCATTTTGACTGACAGGGTCATAAAAATCCGGTCATAGTCTATTTTTACCCGTCACTTAAATTTTTAAAATGATAATGATGACATATTCAATTGTTTAGTTTTTATTCATTTTTAATTAATATTGTAACGCTTGCTTGGCGGCGAAAAATTAGACACAGAAGTCGTGGTATTTTTCTCCCTTTTTACTCTGCTTACCGCCAACAACTCCGCCCCCAAAGAAAAAGAGGCAACGATATAGACCCCAATCACCAACGTCACACAATGATCTTAATTGTGGTTGTCAGCCCAAAATATTCTAAATATATATTAAATGCATCTTACCAGATATAAAATGACTACTACATAGTCTGTGGCGATCGTTTGGTGCCCAGATTTCTTGTCGAATTACAGCAGTCCATCTCTCTCTCATCTTCGGGTCTCTCAGAATACGGTAGAACTTAAGTCTCTCCGTCTATCTTCTCTGTTACAGCAACCAACCGCCACACACGCCTTCACCATTTTGATTATTAATATTAACGAGCAGAAAAACACGCCGTAATAGGAGGCATGTACGTAGCGGTAATGTGTAAACATGACGATATGGCGGCTCCAGTCAGGGGGGCGGAGTTGTGACGTCATGTGATTGGGGTCTATACACAGGTGGCAATCTTGTCCATCAATTGGATGATGCACTGGCACACCGGGTGCACCAATAAGAACCTCGCGTTGATGTGTCAATCACGGTGCCGCCGCCAGACCTCGGTGACGCTAGAATATTCGAGAGGAGTCTGGCTGCTGCACCCTGCGCCGCTCTTCTCAGTACCCATCCCGCAGACAGGAAATGACTCTCTGGGAGAGGGAATATTCTGACAGAAGAGCCAACGACGTCATGCATTAAGAGAGACAATAGCTAATTAATATGCTAACTCGCCACCCTGTGGCCTGGGGTGTGAATTGCAACCTGTCAAAATGACGGACGGACTTCAGCTTTTTCCGTCACCGTTTTAAAAAACCGGTCAACGACGGAAAATATCCGGTTAACGCGACCCCTGGTGGAAAGTGCAGAATGACGGACGCTCGTTATGCAAGCGGGGAAAGCGGCACAAAACTGAAAAAGCGCACCAGTGTCCAAAACATTGACTTATTTCAAAGAAACAAAGGAGGGTACACTGCTGTCCTGTCTCTTCAATACCAAGATTGGCTGCACCTCGGCTGTGAATAAACACCTACGCTGTTTTAATTTTGGAAGACGACAGGAGTAAGTCCATTTAAGTAACGACATTTTTTATGGAAGTTGCTAAGCCTGTTGCGATTTGCAATGAGTCCATTTGTCGCAAGGTAAATAAAAATGAGGGCGATAATTTTCACGGCTGCGTTTTATCGGCGCGTGCGTGTGTGCGTGCATGCATACATTTGTGCGTGCGTGTAGATGACATGAGAGACTTTAGTTCATTTCACAGATGTTTATTGGTCATCAACACGCCATAGAATTACACTTCAGACATACAAAATAAGGAAACACATCTATATTAATCTTTGCCACATTGAGACTAATGGTCAAAAAATACAACATACTTTAGCCTTCTATTAAACATTGGCAGTCTTCTCCAAAACGCAAACTTGCGGTTATAAGGTGACACTTCAAACATGAAAAATCACTGGTTAACAGCATTTGCACATGAAAAAGATGAAAAAAAAAATTATTACTGACACCACATGCACTAACAATAAGTGCTTTTTTGTGGAGTGGTAAAGCTTAAATTAGTTGTTTAGCGAACGTACTTCCGGTGAATATTTAAAAAAAAAAAAAAAAGCATGACATGTTCGTCATATAAATAACGATTACTGGAGTTAATCCCACATACTTCAGAATTCAGATTCTACACTAAGAATACCTTTAAAATGACACACTTTATGAAAAATCTGATTGACAATGAATAATTATTACAATTATTATGATACTATTATATGTAAGTATTATACTATAATATTAATGCTAGGTAGGTTTTTCCAAGAATTGTTTGGAATCATGTTAGAAAGGCAAAGTCAGTGTTCTGAATCTGTTTATATTCCATGATATTCCATCAAAATGATAACAAGAACGGTAAGCAAAAATCCGAGAACCACATGGGGGGACCTAGTGAATGACCTACAGATAGCTGGGACCACAGTAACAAAGGCTACTATCAGTAACACAATGCGCCCCCAGGGAGTCAAATCCTGCACGGCCAGACGTGTCCCCCTGCTGAAGCCAGTACACGTCCAGGCCTGTCTGCGGTTCGCTAGAGAGCATTTGGATGATCCAGAAGAGGACTGGGAGAATGTGTTATGGTCAGATGAAACCAAAATAGAACTTTTTGGTAGAAACACAGGTTCTCGTGTTTGGAGGAGGAAGAATACTCAATTGCACCATACCCACTGTGAAGCATGGGGGTGGAAACGTCATGCTATGGGGCTGTTTTTCTGCAAAGGGACCAGGACGACTGATCTGTGTAAAGGAAAGAATGAATGGGGCGATGTATCGAGAGATTTTGAGTGAAAATCTCCTTCCATCAGCAAGGGCATTGAAGATGAAACGTGGCTGGGTCTTTCAGCATGACAATGATCCCAAACACACAGCCAGGGCAACAAAGGAGTGGCTTCGTAAGAAGCATTTCAAGGTCCTGGAGTGGCCTCGCCAGTCTACAGATCTCAACCCCATTGAAAATCTGTGGAGGGAGTTGAAAGTCCGTGTTGCCCAACGACAGCCCCATAACATCACTGCTCTACAGGAGATCTGCATGGAGGAATGGGCCAAAATACCAGAAACAGTGGGTGAAAAGCTTGTGAAGAGTTACAGAAAACGTTTGGCCTCCGTTTTTGCCAACAAAGGGTACATAGCAAAGTATTGAAATGAACTTTTGGTATTGACCAAATACTTATTTTCCACCAGGATTTGCAAATAAATTCTTTAAAAATCAAACAATGTGATTTTCTGATTTTTTTTCCCACATTCTGTCTCACATGGTTGAGGTTTACCAACGTTGACAACAACAGGCCTCTCTAGTATTTTCAAGTGGGAGAACGTTTAACTTCTAACAATTAGTGGTTGACTAAATACTTATTTGCCCCACTGTAAATATGGATGGCACGTAATCAAGTGACAGAGGATTGTTGCTTTTCAGATTTAGACAATTAGATTTTATTTCTCTCTGCACGCGGACGTGCGAGGCTTTCCTCTGAAGCATAGGAACAGCGGCCAAACACGCCCAAACACTCAAACGTTAGCATAATTAAAAACAATAATAAGAAATCTGCATACCTGCCAGTGTTGTTTTTGGCAGCCCTTTTAATTCTAGTCTTAGTATTTTGGTTCACTTTAGTCTAGTTTTAGTCTAGTTTTAGTTGAAGATTACACAAAGTTTTGGTTAAAAAAATAAAGGTTGCCAACAATTTTGAATGCAAGGCAAACCGTAAGTCATGAGGGATCACTGTACTCGTCTTCTCCAAGTTTTGCATAAAGAAAAGACTGGCCGATGACACGATTTTGGTCCATAAAATGTATTAGTTGTTTTCTTGTGTTTTGCAGATTTCAGAAAATATCTTGGTGCTGAGCCAGAACCTCCTGGTGTAAAAGAGGATGTCGAGCTCCCCCAAATCAAAGAGGAGGAGGAGCCAGAGCCCTGTCAACAGAAGGAGAGAGAAGAGCAACTTCCAATCAATAACGAGGAGGAGGAGCTGCGATATGGTAAAGAGGAAGAAGAGGAGAAGCAAAACACCAGGTTGACTGGTGAGCCCTTGAAGAGTGAAGATGGTCCAAGTGAGGCCAGAAGAGGGGCGGAGCCTCCGAGCGGGGGGAGTAGCAGCAGCTCAACAGAAGGATTGCACGCAGACATTGCTCCGTCAGATAGAGATGGCGCCACATCACGCTCACCTTACAATGAAGATGGTCAGAAGACATTTCACGGTGACGACAAACTCTGCAAATGCTCTCAGTGTGGGAAAACCTTTGCTACTAAGCAAAGTTGTCGTAGGCATATGAGGAGCCACAATGGTGAAAATCCATTTGTCTGCTCCGTTTGTGGTCAAAGATTCAGTTGCAATAGCACTTTAACACAACACACAATAACCCACAGTGGCGAAAAACCTTTTTCCTGCTCAGTTTGTGGTCAAAGATTCAATCGCAAGAGTACCTTAACACGACACACAAGAACCCACACTGGCGAAAAACCTTTTGCCTGCTCGTTTTGTGATCAAAGATTCAGGAACAACAGCAACTTGATATTCCACACAAGAACCCACACTGGTGAAAAACCTTTTTCCTGCTCAGGTTGTGGAAAAGGTTTTGTTCAGGCGGGAGACTTGACAAAACACACAAGAACCCACACCGGCGAAAAAGCTTTTTCCTGCTCAGTTTGTGGAAAAGGTTTTGTTCAGGCGGGAGACTTAACAAAACACACAAGAACCCACACTGGCGAAAAACCTTTTGCCTGCTCATTTTGTGATCAAAGATTTGCTCGAAAGCAACACTTAAAACAACACACAAGAACCCACACTGGCGAAAAACCTTTTTCCTGTTCAGTTTGTGGCAAAAGATTTGCTCAGACGGGAGACTTAACAAAACACACAAGAACCCACTTTGGTGAAAAACCTTTTGCCTGCTCAGTTTGTGGAAAAGGTTTTTTTCAGGCGGGAGACTTAACAAAACACACAAGACTCCACACTGGAGAAAAACCTTTTTCCTGCTCAGTTTGTGGAAAATGTTTCGCTCAGTCGGGAGTCTTGACAAAACACACAAAAACCCACACTGGTGAAAAACCTTTTTCCTGCTCAGTTTGTGATCGAAGATTTGCTCAGAAGCAACACTTAAAACAACACACAAGAACGCACACTGGCGAAAAACCTTTTTCCTGCTCAGTTTGTGATCAACGATTCGCTCAGAAGCAACAGTTAAAAATACACACAAGAACCCACACTGGCGAAAAACCTTTTTCCTGCTCAGTTTGTGGTCAAGGATTTACTCTGAAGGATCAGACTAAGAGACACGTGTGTGTTGGTGTGAGAAGCAGTGGCCAATGACTGTTGGGGTGGTGTGGCTCAGTGGTAGAGTAGTTGTCCCTCAACCCAGAGGTTGTGGGTTAAATTCTCTGCCCTGATGAACTTGTCTAAGTGTCTTTGAGCAAGACACTGAACCCCACGTTGCTCCTGGTGCTGCGTCACCAGTAGGTGGATGGCGAGATAGTGTAAAGCGCTTTGAGCCCCTTGAAAGGTGGAAAAGTGTTGTATAACACCATTTACCAACACTATTTTGCCTGTCATCTATGCTGGATTCATCAGATTTTTCATGCAGGACAATTGTATTCTGTAGTGCTTCCTCAAATCCTGTGGAGAGTTGGCACTTTCGGTGCCTTGCATGTGCTTTGTCCAATCCTTGTATGATGTGCATCCACACTATTGCCAAAAGTATTGGCTCACCCGATGCAACTCAAGTGCCATTAAATATATGTAATACTCTCCCTCTTTCAAACTACATTTTTCACAGATAATACCGTATTGGCCAGAATATAAGACGGTGTTTTTTGCATTGAAATCAGACTGAAAAAGGGGGGGTCGTCTTACATCCACGGTCTAGACATTATACCCATTCACGACGCTAGATGGCGCCAGATATCACTGAAGCGAATGCTGAACTTGAGGAGTAATGTTCTGTCATGACAGATCTCAGCTACTCTCAAGTTTAACCAGTTTGCATTATTTTATTGCAGTGTTTTTCCTTATTCAGATTTGTTTCAAGACAACAGTTACAGTTAGCCTTCACTTTGATGGTTAATGCAGTTATTGCAATTTTGTTCTTTTATCACAATAGATTGGTTTATTTACATTTCAAAAACCAGAAGCCATTCATTTACGAATGTGATTGCACTTTAGTTTACATATTTAAATGTTCAGATATTAAGATTTGAATGAGGAAAACTAACATGCTTTTTCTCTCAAATATATTGTTACAATCATTTGTGTAATGCAATTATTTTCTGTATACAAATAAATTTGGTGTTCAAAAAGTCTTTTTTCAAACTTGAGTCTTGAAAAAGAGGGGGTCGTCTTATATTCAGCGGCGGCTTATATTCGGGCCAATACGGTTATTCTGGTTTCAGCCTGTGAAAGCGACCTTAATATCTTCGTAATTAGGCATTTCTCGTAATATATTGTATGGGAGATTTGGGAAAGCAATACAATTGAGAGTCCAGTTTGCATGATTGGAGTATCGATGTATTGCTGATGGGGGAAGAAAATGGAGGTCAGAGATTCACAAAGTGTTTGTTGAAAATGAATCATTGCTTAATTACACTTCAGGTGTGTTGAACTTTTCAACGATAGCCTTTGATTTGTAAAGAGAATTTACTTAGAATAATTTGTATTCAAGTATAAGAATAATATGAATGAATTCCCTGGGAATTTTGGTCGTGAGCCAGTGTAAAAGAAATCAAACAAACAAACATGAATCGTATCGACATACGCGCACAAGTCAGAAAGCAATTAACAATGCAAACATAACTTTATTTTGAGAAAAACAGCAAAGTATATCAACACAGAACGTATGAAAAATTTGCATCAAGAACCTCTAAAACTTCAAACAACAACATGCAAAACGTGATGAAATGAACTTATGAACTTAATTTAGTCCGAATCGGAGTCAATGTAGCAAATGGGCTTTCTGGCTCTGCTGGACTTGGATATTTCAGCCGCGAACTCCGGCTCGGAAATTTGGAAGCACTTATCGTCGCTCCACTTCCTTCCGTTTTCCTACAAAAGAAAAGATAGAATGGACGTTAATACTCAGGACGTAGGTTTAGTCTCAATACTGGTAGGGACAATATAACAGCATAACCTGCAAGTACTGTACATTTTTTGCTGGGGACGGGACATGAATAAGACCAAACAGTTCGGCTGAATGGGAGTCATGGCTACATTTCTCACCAATATGATCCTAATTAATTGATAGGCTAAACGATCGATGAAATCAACAGGAAATGACACCAAAATGCTCCCAAATCAAAAGGAAGTGATCCATTAGCTACAAGTGTCCTTCGGTAAATGCAAACATTTGAGGCATTTCCAGAGGTGGGTAGTAACGTTGTAAGTGTAGTAAGTTACATTTAGTTGAGTAACTTTTTGAGAAAAATGTGCATGTAAGAGTAGTTTTACAACACAATACTTATTACTTCAACTTGAGTAGATTTGTGAAGAAGAAACGCTAGTCTTACTCGCTACTTTGGCTACACTACAGAGTTGTTCCATTTTTTCCTCTTTATTCTATACAGTATATTGACTTTATTTTTGCCAGTGATGCTGACAGAGGCGCTCTCATTTTCAACAATGAGACGTCGCAACAATAACCACACGCTCCACTATACCAAGCTAAGGTAACAATGTCTTTTGTCCACTACAGGACGCTCATGTTCTTTGGATGGGTGATATATCATAGACTTCATAATGTATTGACATGGCACATTCCCAATTCACTGCATGACTTCCCTAAAGGGGCCGTCCAACACTCCGCTTCATTTATTAGCAGTCGGTCAGACGCAGCGATCTAACTCTGGATTTAGGTTGAAAAAGTACGAAAGCTATACTGCGTACACAAAGGGAAGAATTGTCTCAGGAGTGATTTGTTTGAGGATTCAAGGTAATTATTATATTTTTCGTACCATGCATGCATCTAGAAACGTTATGAAAAAAATCAATTCGAGAAATTGGCCGCTACGGCATTGGCGTCATAGTTCACAATATTTACGTAAAAAATAATTGCTACCTGCACGTTTATTTTTTGTTGCTTTTGACCAAGAATCGATAATGTTTTACATCCATATCTATATAAAATTGAGGGATTTAAGCATTTATTCACAATAATTTTCAATGGAAAAAACTCTTTGTTTACATATGGCGGCCGCTAATTTCTAGGGTTGGGAATCTCTGGCATGAAGCCGATTCGATATGTATTTACAGTAGGGCAAATAAGTATTTAGTCAACCACCAATTGTGCAAGTTCTCCTACTTGAAAAGATTAAAGAGGCCTGTAATGTCAACATGGGTAAACCTCAACCATGAGAGACAGAATGTGGAAAAAAAAAAAAAATCACATGGTTTGATTTTTCAAGAATTTATTTGCAAATCATGGTGGAAAACACGTATTTGGTCAATACCAGAAGTTCATCTCAGTACTTTGTTATGTACCCTTTGTTGGCAATAACGGAGGCCAAACTTTTTCTGTAACTCTTCACTCTTCGCTTTGTGTAAAGAAATCAATTGTGGGAGCAATTATTAGAAAATGGAAGACATACAAGACCACAAATAATCTCCCTCGATCTGGGGCTCCATGCAAGATCTCACCCCGTGGCGTCAAAATGAAAACAAGAACGGTGAGCAAAAATCCCAGAACAACACCAAGTGAATGACCTACAGAGAGCTTGGACTACAGTAACAAAGGCTACTATCAGTAACACAATACGCCGCCAGGGACTCAAATCCTGCACCGCCAGACGTGTCCCCCTGCTGAAGCCAGTGCACGTCCAGGCCCGTCTGCGGTTCGCTAGAGAGCATTTGGATGATCCAGAAGAGGACTGGGAGAATGTGTTATGGTCAGATGAAACCAAAATAGAACTTTTTGGTAGAAACACAGGTTCTCATGTTTGGAGGAGAAAGAATACTCAATTGCACCATACCCACTGTGAAGCATGGGGGTGGAAACATCATGCTTTAGAGGTGTTTTTCTGCAAAGGGACCAGGACGGCTGATCTGTGTAAAGGAAAGAATGAATGGGGCCATATATCGAGAGATTTTGAGTGAAAATCTTCCACCAGCAAGGGCAATGAAGATGAGACGTGGCTGGGTCTTTCAGCATTAAAATGATCCCAAACACACTGCCAGGGCAACAAAGGAGCGGCTTCTTAAGAAGCATTTCAAGGTCCTGGAGTGGCCTAGCCAGTCTCCAGATCTCAACCCCATGGAAAATCTGTGGAGGGAGTTGAAAATTGTGAGAGAATTTATTAATGCTTAAAACACAACCGTTATATATTATATGTTGAATGCTTTTGTTATGCTTGCATGAGAACATTATAGCATAGAGTATCATTGCTAAAATAATCTGTTGTAATCTTTTTGAGTGGGCCTTCTCATAGCCTTGACGGTTGTAGACGGAGTCAATATGCCCAAATATGGACTGTCATTTTCCTGTTGTTTTTCCTATATGTCATGAATGAATACAATGTGGCAACTGTGGCTTATCAAACTTCTTCCTGGCCACAGCTGGTGATTCAAGGTTATAGCTTAAAGTGGTTTTACCCTATGAGAGATGTTTTTCTGTAACTTGAGATGTTTTTACTAAGTTTCGATTTCGTTTCTATGGTGTTAACCCATAAATAGAGGAATGCACTGTATCTCTCTTTTGTCCACATGCGGACAGGCACTTTGTGCGTTATTCCGCGTCTGTACCCAAGAGCTCTTGTACTAAAACCTTCGAAGAAAATCAGTCCATGGTTGTGGTCGTATTTATTTCTCTAATCTAACTATCGAGGTAACACTTGTCTTGGAGTTCAAACTTGAGCTTCCCTGACAAAAATCTGTGTTGCCCAACGACAGCCCCAAAACATCACTGCTCAAGAGGAGAGCTGCATGGAGGAATGGGCCAAAATACCAGCAACAGTGTGTGAAAAGCTTGTGAAGAGTTACAGAAAATGTTTGGCCTCCGTTATTGCCAACAAAGGTTAAATAACAAAGTATTGAGATGAACTTTTGCTACTGACCAAATACTTATTTTCCACCATGATTTGCAAATAAATTCTTTATTACTATATGACCGTCATTTTGTTGGATGGGATTGATAATAAAATAAAACTCCAGTGACAGACAACAATAAAGTGCAGTAATTCAATTACTGTATTTCCTGGTGTTTTGAACACAAGAGGTAAGTAATTGAAGTGCAAACCTTCAACGTAAACATCTTACAAACAAAAATAATTATATGCAGCAGCTCTAGGAAAAAATAATTAAACCTGCTCGTGTTATCATGAATAAATAATAAATTATGCTTTATCACTGGTGTAATTGGGGGAATAAAAACATGGCATTTTAGACAGACAGGTCAATAATCATTACTTTAACCTTATACACAGCAAAGTCATTCACTTATGCCTGTGCTTCCACATTTTTTATTCCTCATCACTGTCCATTATCTTTTTGAAGGGCAGATTTTTCTTGAGGAAGATCAACTGAGCCACATGTTCATGTTTAAGTAGACTGTGTTTCGTGCTGGCCTTTCCACTATTGTATTGGGTTATTTTTCAGGGTTAAAAACTCCCCATCTCTGTACCGCTTCACACTTCACACTAGCTCTGTCCCATGCGAACGGATCTGGCTGCCTTCATCACTTCATAGTCCGACTTTTGTTTTCCTGGGTGCGTTAAAAATCAACAGCCGCACGTCGCTGGCGTGGTGCTCAAACTTTCCATTGTTTTAGCATGTTGCTTCGTTGCTACTACTAGTTTTGTTTTGGGCTGTGAAGAAAATGCTACAGAGCGTGCGCTACAGCGCTTTTGTTAGCTCTCGCGTTATAATAACGGCGACTACTAGCGGTTCTGCCGAAATGCATGGGAAGTTGAGGCAACCATGACTGTGAGTGGTGCTTGTCCATATTATATCATGCGTTCGGTCACAATCTAAGTGCCCTGTGTGGTGAATGACACAAGCGCAGCATTTGAAGTAAAAGCTAAACTATTATCTTATTAAGCAATGCATTGAACTAGGCATTAGAAGCCAATTATTTTGCTCGTGATAACCAAGTTCTATCTCTACTATCGGTTCATTGAATATTTAAGGGCTAATTACTGTCGAATGGTAACTTTACTATCGATACAGCTGTATCTCTCACCTGTAAAACCGGATATCCGGTCGTATCGGTTTATCGTTCTCAAGCTTGCTAATTTCCTGACTGACTAGCCTCATAGTTCGCAATACTACGTAAAATAAATGTGACCTGTACGTTCTTTTTTTCTTTTAGCCAAGAATCGAGAATGTTTTACGTCCATATCGATATAGAATTCTGTGATTTAAGCATTTATCACAAGAATTTTCAATGGAAAAAGCTCTTCGTTGGTGTTCCACTCAATCAGCTTTGACGGAGATAGGCCCTCTATGAATCGGCCCTGCGCCGATACATATGTATATCAATACATTATGAAGGATATATATAAATATATATAAACAAAAGTGGGTGCCCGATGTCTGTAAAAGGGGGTTTCCAGGGTAAAACGGACAAATTAGAAATAATTCAGGGGCTTAATGCGCCATGAATCTGCTATGGCAGCATATAGACATATTGTTCTATTGAACACAACAGTTCTTTTGGCTTAAAATACAGCCATTCCGCCATGTATGTATATATATATATATATATATATATATACACATACATATATGGCGGAAAACACAGACAAGGCTCAAAAAGCAATTTCTGCTCTTGCACCCCTCTTTAAAATAAACTGCTGTATTTTAAGCCAAAAGAACTGTTGTGTTTGATAGAAAAATATGTCTATATGGTGCCATAGCAGATTCATGCCGCAATAATCCCCCAAAATATTTTTAATTTGTCCGTTTTACCCTGGAAACCCCGTTTACAGATGTCGCGCAACCGCTTTTGTTTCAACCCAGCCATAAAAAGAAGGTACAGTAAGGAATTATATTTATTATTCAAAATGTCTGTCATTTTTAGCTTAGAATAATTAATTGATGTCTAATATTTTGTTTAAAAAAATTAATTTAAAAAAATAAAAATAAAAAATTATTCACTCACATATTTTAAACTTTTAAACGAATGAATGAATGAAATATCTATTGTCATCATCATCGGTATCATTGACAATCATTGACAACTACAAAATGTGATATGATTTGACCGAAGGAAGGAACCGAAGAAGAAGACAAAGGCAGACGGGAGGAAGCATATGCTTATCAGTTTACCGTCCCCTCATACAGCTAAAGACGCACAATCAGACATGGTACAGTTACATACAGCGCATGGCCACAAACTGTACAATAACACAATCAACAATCTGGGTTTACAATAACTCAGCATCCAGTCAAGCAGCTTGATTGCGGTTGTTGACGCAGCAGTCTCTTGCACAATATTAGTGGTCTGAATTTCAGGGCGTACAAGGTTATGGCTTTGTCATGTTCCTGACATTCTAGCATTTATTTGCTGTGGGAACATTTTGTTGTGGCTATCTGTGTGGCAAAAGTGATTATGTGTTATCACAGCTGGTGTGAGTAGCGACTCAAAATGCTTTTCTTACAAGTCTCTTTAACATTCCTAATGTGTACATGGTGGCAACAATTGGTGCACACAAAGATCACTGTAACAGTTTTATCAGACATGAATGTATGAGGAAAATCAAACAACATGTTGTACATATTTTATCTCAAGATTAATGTCTCCACAACAAAAGACATGCTTATTAAACAGTATCTTTTCCATATACTCAGTAAGCTGGACATTTGAATCAAGAGCTCGGTAGACACAGCAGATAATTATGTTTTTACAATTGGGGATAAGGAGCTCAATTGTAATACATTCCAGGAGATTGTCAATCATAATTGCAACACCCCCTCCCCCCTTAGATGCCCGATTCAGTTGTGCCATGTTATATCCGGGTAAATTAAAGTCAGAGCCTTTGTTATCTTTAGTAGATAATCCTTAATGTGTTCAAAATTCTTGTAGAGACTCCTGCCATTGATAGGTTTCATCTTACCGTCCACGTCCACGGAGTTGTTATACTGGTCCGCTGTGTAGTATTTAGTTATCCAGCTATTGTAGAAGTTGTGGTCCAGATCAAGCTACTCATTTGGGTCATCATGGCATTCTTCAATCTGTTCATCCAGTTTTAATCGAAGTGTGGTTTCAGATGTCATCATTAATTTTCAAGTGGGGTCAGCTCGTCAAGACTCCTAATAGCTTTAATCTTCATATCTTGCATCTTGATAAGGATCCTGCAATCCGAGACCCAGGTGTTGGCTATTTTCCCAGCTTTCTTGAGTTGACGTGCTTTTCTTGCAATTTCGGCATTTCGGCGAGTCAAGTTGTCATTCAAAAAAATCTTCGACCCTTTCAGGTGGCGGCGCTGGTTAAGCAGGCAGTCTTGGTCTTGTGGTCTGCCAGCTTCTTGAGCACCGTCGCCGGTCCTCTCCCCCCAGATGGGAGCAGAAAGTAGCGACGGGTGTCCAGCGGTTCCATGTTTATTCCATACTCTTTCAGCTTAACAATTACCAGTTGCGCCACTGTATCACCTGAGCTAGGCCTCAGTTGTAATCCCGAAATGATGAGCTCATTTGCGCGTCGGCACTGGTCGAGATCGTCAGGCAAAATTTCCAGCCTTTTGATGCGAACATCTCTCTCCTCGACCGCCTGCTTGAGTTTCTCGTTTTCAGCGCACATTAACTGGAGCTCTCTGACGATTTCTTGATTCTGGTTTTGAATCAAGCCAGTCAAGGAGACCTCCAATTTCTGTATGGAGGATTTTATTTCATCCAAGTCTCCAGATTTCAAATTCTTTGAAGCCAAGCTGGGAGTCGAGCTTGCTGGCCCTGAGTTGGCCCTGAGCACTTATCGGTTGAGATAAGTTGCTCTTGGGAGCTCAGAAGAGTGCGTCTGTACACAGCTTGAGCTGAATCAATTATGACATCACAATGAAAAAAATTGTGTCTGGAAAAAAAGTCACGGATATCTACCTCATAACTATCACTTAATCGTATTTTTTATGTTACTGTCGCATTTTCTCTGATATGTTAGATGATAAATAATCGATCCAAACAAAGAAAAATTGAAGAAAAAAAAACATTTAAAAGGGTAAATATATGAAAAAGAAAATCTCGACATCTCCTTGATGTCTGCCATTTCTGCATCACGACCCTTGTTATCTTACCATGTTTCGCCCATAAAAACCCAAAGAAATCCAGCTGTG
Source organism: Corythoichthys intestinalis (assembly GCF_030265065.1). Taxonomy (NCBI): domain Eukaryota; kingdom Metazoa; phylum Chordata; class Actinopteri; order Syngnathiformes; family Syngnathidae; genus Corythoichthys; species Corythoichthys intestinalis. The sequence goes on from NC_080407.1 coordinate 36,840,413, forward strand.
GCTATTAACAGTTGTGTCTTGACACTCAGTGATACATGCTAAATGGAGTTTTTGGACTGAAACAAGGTAAGTATACGATAATATCTCTTTAAAATCGTAGCGTCCATAATCTGCCCTGTCATGCTCTCACCCTAGTTAGGGTTTTGCTGGTTAATTTTTTTTTTTTTAAAATGCCCTCCAGTTCAAAATTTTTCTTCCCCCAGAAAATCGAGATTTTAAGCTTTGCAATGATACAGTGAGGAGAACAAGTATTTGATACACTGTCAATGGGTTTTCCCATTGGCAGTGTATCAAATACTTGTTCTCCCCTCTGTATATCACACGTGCATATGGGACAATTTTGAAATTTGGCCAAATTGGGGGGGCTCAGAGCGGAACTTCAAGTCACCTGAGTGTTTTTTTGGTAACACTTTACAATAAGGGTCCCTTAAATAACATTAGTTAAAGCATTTTTAGTCAATAACCTACAGTATGTTTAAGTAACATTACAATAATTAATATACTTGCTTATCTAACATTCATTAATATATTAATTAACATGCAGTAAGTTAATGCATTAGTTAATGCATAACAAGACAGTAACTAATGATTTGGTAAAATTAAAAATATATATATAGACCTATTTAGGGTTAGGTTTAGGGTTCGGGTGTGTTAACTTAAGCATTTATAATTTCTTTTTTAAGGGACACATGTGCTGCACTTTACAATAAGGGTCCAAAACACATTCAGTAATGGTTAATTAAGGTTAAGTAATACTTATGAGGTACGTTCACGTGAAAAATTACCATACTTAAGGTTAGGTTATAATATATAATAAATTACTTAACATCAATTCACATATACAGTGGGGCAAATAAGTATTTAGTCAACCACCAATTGTGCAAGTTCTCCTACTTGAAAAGATTAGAGAGTATACCATACTTAAGGTTAGGTTAGCAGCACCAAAGGTCTCACAGAGCAATGTTGAACATTTTAAAATAACAATCAATTAATAGCATCTGTATACATTAATAACTATGTATTAATGCACTAATGTACAGTGGGGCAAATAAGTATTTAGTCAACCACTAATTGTGCAAGTTCTCCCACTTGAAATATTAGAAAGGCATGTAATTGTCAACATGGGTAAACCTCAACCATGAGAGACAGAATGTGGAGAAAAAAAAACAGAAAATCACATCGTTTTATTTTTAAATAATTTATTTGCAAATCATGGTGGAAAATAAGTTTTTGGTCAATACCAAAAGTCTCAATACTTTGTTGGCAATAACGGAGGCCAAACGTTTTCTGTAACTCTTCACAAGCTTTTCACACACTGTTGCTGGTATTTTGGCCCATTCCTCCATGCAGATCTCCTCTAAAGCAGTGATGTTTTGGGGCTGTCGTTCGGCAACACAGATCTTCAACTCCCTCCACAGATTTTCTATGGGGTTGAGATCTGGAGACTGGTTAGGCCAGTCCAGGACCTTGAAATGCATGGCGCCATTCATTCTTTCCTTTACACAGATCAGTTGTCCTGGTCCTTTTGCAGAAAAAAACAGCCCCAAAGCATGATGTTTCCACCCCTATGCTTTACAGTGGGTATGCTGTTCTTCGGATGCAATCGAGTATTCTTTCTCCTCCAAACACGAGAACCTGTGTTTCTACCAAAAAGTTCTATTTTGGTTTCATCTGACCATAACACATTCTCCCAGTCCTCTTCTGGATCATCCAAATCTTCTGGATCATCCAAGTGCTCTCTAGCGAACCTCAGACGGGCCTGGACGTGTACTTTCTTCAACAGGGGGACATGTCTGGCAGTGCAGGATTTGAGTCCCTGGCGGCGCATTGTGTTACTGATAGTAGTCTTTGTTACTGTGGTCCCAGCTCTCTGTTGGTCATTCACTAGGTCCCCCCGTGTGGTTCTGGGATTTTTGCTCACCATTCTTGTTATCATTTTGATGCCATGGGGTGAGATCTTGCATGGAGCCCCAGATCGAGGGAGATTATCAGTGGTTTTGTATGTCTTCCATTTTCTAATAATTGCTCCCACAGTTGATTTCTTTACAACAGCTCTTTGGTCTTGGCCATAGTGGAGTTTGGAGTGTGACTGACTGAGATTGTGGACAGGTCTTTTATACCAATAATGAGTTAAAACAGGTGCCATAATACCGTTAACGAGCAGTGTTGTTAATAACAGCGTTAGAATATAACGGCGTTATTTTCTACAGTAGTGAGTAATCTAATTTATTACTTTTCTAATCTTGGCAACGTTGTTACCGTTACTGAGGCGGCAAAGGTGTGCGTTACTATGTTGGTTGACTGAGTGAGAAAAGTCTGAGAAAGACGGACTCACGGAGACAAGAAAGCAAAGCAGGAGTGGGGAGGAGTCAAGGGAGGGTGATGTCGTTGCAAACGCGATGCTACTATGCTAGGTGGCTCCAGTAATACCTGACTGTAGCCGATAGCCTACAAACTACGCCCACATGATGCTTCGGTAGATATCACATATATACAGAACTAGATGCAAATGACAGACATGGCTGCATTAGCAACATGTATAATAAAGAACTAGATGCGTTAGTAAACAGCCGCCATCTTAAAGCAGTAGACTCCTCAGGAAGGGTCTGTTGTAGAGAACCTTCCTAGCTAGGGATGGGAATCGAGAACCGGTTCTATAAGAACCGGTTCCGCGTCTATCAATTCCATGGAATCGTCTGGCAGATTATTTAACGATTCTCTTATAGATTCCTAACAGTACAATCAATTTCACGGAATTGATGCATGAGACACACTGACAAGCAGGCAAGTATCACAACATGAGTGCTCACAGTGGAACCACCTACCAAAGGTGCCAGGAGGTGTCGCCGCCAAGTATTGAAACAGTGGTATTCACAGGCCAAGTCATTATTCATGAGAGTACTTAAAGAAATGGTGATTTTTTTCCAAAAAAGTCTATTAATGGGTGTATCATATTCTTGTCGAATACTCTATAAGAAAAATATAACATACTGTATATGTATCTAAAATAATCCTAAACGATTTTAATAGCAATTATAATACTCCTGTTGGAAAGATTTCATGGGTATGCGTTCGTTCCAAGAGCAGCCAGTCAGTTTCTTGTTATTGTCCTACGTCATGCGCGCAGCGTATTCTGGGACCGAGAATAGGCGTAAGGTGCGCATTTCGAGCAGACGGCCACCTGTTAGTGGAATTATTAATTTTTGTGCATCCATGAACGAATGTAAGTATTTCCTCTTCATGCCATAAAGTTCTTATGATAAATTAGAGCCGTTATCAGCGCAACCGTTTCGTGTTCTTACTGTCAGCTGGTCCCTTCGCTCGTCCTTGCTGCGTGGTAGAGAGCGTTGTTTACATTACATTCGCGTTGCACATTCGCGAGCACTCGCCCCCCCCCTTTTGTGTTCATTACACTGCGAGTCATGTATGTGTGCTAATAACTGCTTTACAGTCAATTTGCATTGTTTATTGTATCAGCACTCATTTTCTATCCTTTCAGAACCACACATACTAGTACAGTGATGAGTGATCCCTTGCTACTTCGCGCTTCAAACTTCGTGCCTTCAGTCTGTTGCGGATCCATGTCACTGTCGCTCCCTCCCTCTCTCTTTGCACTCTGATTTCCCTGGCGACCACTGCGTGCATTGGAGTTGCTTATTGAAGTTAACGATGGTAACAGATGATTGCGCCGCACATGTCAATCATCATTTAACTGCTAATAAATGTTAACAAGTTTGATCCTTGTGTGCATACTGCCATACGCGGTTGGGGAGAGAAAGGGAAGCGAGCGCTTTAATTTGTGTTTGCGCCGAGGTTAGAGGCAGCTGGCCCTGCGTGATTGTGGGGGGTTGTGGCTTTTTTTTTTTTTTTTTTTTAAATACTACTTTTGAAAAAAGTAAAAAACATGTCTTGTATGTATCTTTTTCCAATGCTAAATCTGAATAAATACATTGGACACACACACAATTTTTTTTTTTTTTTTTGGGCGGAGGGGTCCGCTACTCTGCGATTTTTCACTTATCGTGGCGGGTTCTGGTCCCCATTAATCGCGAAAAACGAGGGATCACTGTATATCCACACATTCCAGTCTTTCACACATATACAAATATATCAACATCTTTCCACGCATGCTCCCACCTGCTCATTAAGTGATTCTCATATCAGGTGCCATTGCCTGTTCTGCACGTTGCCAAGTTGGATTAAAAGTGCCAAAGACCTACTCCACTCTCCGCTCCTTGTGTTCTAACCGACACCCCGAGGCGAATGAACCATAAAACATATTGAATCCAGAACCTCATACAGTCCATTAGTCCAAATTAGAATCGATAAGGGAATTGAAAAAGAATCGAATCGTTAAGCAATATCGATAATGGAATCGGAATTGTAAAAATCTTATCAATTCCCATCCCTATTCCTAGCAAACCTAAGTAACTTTTTATCTAAAATGCTCCTAAGTCGGCAAAATCTTGACTTAAATCTATCTTTAAATGATGAAATAGTTTTAAAACTTACACATGTCAAAAGTAGACAGAAGGGAACTAATGCAATAACGGGAGTAAGTTTAACTTAACTTTAACTTTAACAGTTGATTCACAACATTAAATTACTTCCACACATAGCAAAGGTTACTATCCAGTTATCGCAATGTCCGCAATACCCCTGTGTCTAGTTAAGTTTAGGGTAAAGAATTGGGCTAGGGCCAATTGTCCCAAAAAACCCTTGTGTGACCTTTTCTTTTTTTTTTTTTTTTTTTTGTTGTTTTTTTTTAAAACAAGAAAATTATCACCAGTTACTTTGCCAAGTAACTAATTACTCTTACATTCAGGTAACTGAGTTACTAACGCAATTACTTTTTGGGAGGAGTAATTTGTAACTGTAATTAATTACTTTTTTAAAGTAAGATTAACAACACTGGTCACGAGTGGAGCCTCATTAGATCTCATTAGAAGTTAGACCTCTTTGACAGCCAGAAATCTTGCTTGTTTGTAGGTGACCAAATACTTATTTTCCACTCTAATTTGGAAATAAATTCTTTAAAAATCAAACAATGTGTTTTTCTGTTTTTTTTTCCTCCACATTCTGTCTCTCATGGTTGAGGTTTACCCATGTTGACAATTACAGGCCTCTCTAATCTTTTCAAGTAGAACTTTCACAATTGGTGGTTGACTAAATACTTATTTGCCCCACTGTATATGTGAATTGATGTTACGTAATTTATTACATATATATTATAACCCAACCGTAAGTATGGTCATTTTTCACGTGAACGTTCCTCATAAGTATTACTTAACCTTAATTTACCATTACTGAATATTTTTGGACCCTTATTGTAAAGTGTGGCAAATGTGTCCCTTAACTAAGAAATTATAAATGCTCAAGTTAACAAACCCTAAACCTATATAGGACTATATATTTTTTTAATTTTACCAAACTATTAGGCAAGGCAAGGCAAATTTATTTATATAGCACAAATCAACACAAGGCAATTCAAAGTGCTTTACATCACAGGAAGACTATAAAAATCACATTTAAAGACAAAAGATCGCATTTAATCACAGAATTAAAATAAATAAATAAAAATAAAATAAAACAAAAACTACTACTACTAATTAGAGCAGGGCAGTAAACCGAAAATTTACCGTTACCGAAATTATTCACGATGACCGACGTAATTTTGACCATGTCGGTAAATTCGGTAATTTAATAAAAGAAGAAAATACAGTCTTTTCATCCCGCTTTGACTCTGTGTTGTTCGGCTATGTTCATTCCCCTTTAAGAAAGCAGACAGTGTGCTTACGTTTGGAGTCACATGGTTTTCAGGAAGCCAATCAAACAGAAGCCCGGTAGGCTAACGCTAGCTGCTAACGCTAGCGGCTAACGCTACAAGTAAACGGGATGAAGTCGGGCTTAAGTTAGCTTTGCCAAACTTCCACCCGACATTAAGTAAACTCTTGACGGGTTCCAGATAGGGATGTAAAAACCGAGGCTTTCTGAAACAATGAACCACTTTTAAGACAATTGCCCTAAATTGAATCAATGTTTGACACACTGCAAGAGCCCCATCTACTGGATAAACAGTGCACGTTTCTTTTTAAAAGTAAAGTTGACAAATTGCCTCAGCATTACATATCTTCAATAGAATTAAATGGATGTCGTCTATTTCAACCAGGAGATCGTGTCGTCATTAAGTGTGATTTACACAATTAAAGTTGACCTCTTTAAGTCTGTGTCATTGCTTTTGTCTGTGAAGATGTGTTCAAAGCAGTATTTGTAATACACGACAGTGCTAGACTTGTAAGTGGCTCTTCCTAGATGACGGGGAGTAACTATGTATTGTTTATTTTTTGTAAAAATTACAGTACAGTAAGCACAGTGCTTGGGAACAGGAATATTATTTATTGCATACTGTAAGGATTTCCAAAATCATAAGATGTAAATAATTGAGCCGAATAAAAGAAAGGAAAGGTTTGTGAAACATTTTATTTTTTAATTAAGTATAATTTCTGGGGGGCGGGTGGATATGTCGTATTTGTATCTATTCTAAATATCTAAACGTATGCCACTATCTAGTGTATAACAATGCGGAATGAATTTAATGAAATTCAAGTGATGATATTTTTCAAGTCATACAAGCTGTTATAAATGTTCACACAAGAATTCTTATTGTTTACAAGATTTTTTTTAATACTTAATGTTTAGACTGCATGTACAATTGTTAAATTGAAAGCTGGCAAATAAATTTAACGAGAAACTGTTAATTTGTATTCCATGCATTGATTCAAATTTTCAAATTATATAACAGTTTGCTTGGGCGAATTTATCGTCATTTATTGTTATCGAGGTAAATCTGCTCAATTTATCGTGATACGTACTTAAGGCCATATCGCCCAGCCCTACTACTAATAATAATTGAAATCAGCAATGGAGATAAGCTCAAGAGGAATAGAAAGCAGGTAGATTGAAATATATAGACAGTTATGGATATGCAGTGCTAAACAAAAGCGTTTTTAGCCCTGATTTAAAGGAGCTAACAGTTTGAGCATACTTCAGACGTTCGGGTAACTTGTTCCAGAGGTGAGGAGCATAATAACTAAATGCTGCCTCACCCTGCTTGGTTCTTGTTCTTGGAACATGCAGAAGACCGGCTCCAGACGACCTTAGGGGTCTAGATGTCTCATAGGAGTCTAACAAGTCAAGCATGTATTTTGGTCCAAGGCCATTAAGTGTTTTGTAGACGAGCAGTAGTATTTTATAGTCTATCCTTTGACTCACTGGAAGCCAGTGTAGCGATTTCAAAACCGGTGTAATGTGGTCCAGCTTCCTTGTATTTGTGAGGACTCTAGCTGCAGCATTCTGTACTAGCTGCAGCTTCCTGACTGATTTTTTATCAAGACCTGTAAATATACCGTTGCAATAGTCCAATCTGCTGAAAATGAATGCGTGCATAAGTTTTTCCATGTCTTGTTGAGTCAGAAGCCCCTTAATTCTGGTTATATTTTTTAGGTGGTAATAAGCGGATTTAGTGACGGACTTTAGATGGCTATCAAATTTTAGGTCTGAGTCAATAATGTTACTTAAACATTAGTTATTGTCTTAAAATGCAATAACTAATGCATTAACTCATGTTAATTTATTAATAAATGTTAGATAAGGGATTAAATGAATTATTGTCATGTTACTTAAACATTAGTTATAGTAAAAAAATGCATTAACTAATGTTAAGTAAAGGACCCTTATTGTAAAGTGTTACCTGTTGCTTTTAGAGAGAGAGAGAGAGAGAGAGAGAGAGAGAGAGCGAGAGAGAGACAGAGAGAGAGAGAGAGAACAGGTTTTTAACATGTTATTGTCCCACCCAATTATTTTTAAACATGAATAGGCAGAAAATGCTTGGCTTTATTAAATGCTTCATTTAGCGAAGAGAGCAGCGGTCAGCCTGATCAGCCCCAATACTATCACCCCTCCCAGCTGCTCACTTACACACAATGAGTTGCCGCAGCAGCTGTTTGACAAGTTAAACGATGATTGACATATGCAGTGCTCTGATCTTGCCAGAGAACCGCACTTCAAACATGAAACGTCTGTCAATCATCGTTTACCTGAATAAGCAACTCCAGTGCACTCAGTGCCTCAGACAAAGAGCAAGGAGAGGGATGGAGAGTGAGACTAGCGATTGGCTCGGGACAGCTCATCTGTTTTTTTTTTTTAATTGAAAAAAAAAATCCGTAATGGACTGAGTGCGTGAAGTTTGAAGCACGAAGTAGCGAGGGATCACTGTATATTTAATTTCAGCCAAATTTCAATCACTCGACAGTGCATAATGGGGTGAAAAGGAATCAAAACAATTCCATAACTGGTTGACCTTGTCACAGCAATAAGGCACAATTAAGATGAAATGGTTACTATATGTTTTAAGATTAAAGTACGGATGATGTTTAAGTGTTGTTCTGGTCTGAATTCAACAATTTTTGTGTCATTTTTTGGCCTAATGTGGTCATGTAATAGGTGGTAGTACAGTATAATAATAGCAGTTCATATAGATGACATTCTGCTGAGGAAAAAAAAACAAAACATTATTAATCATTATTCTAAGCAGATACACTCAGTGTTACTTATTACTTGAGTATTCTTTTCAATACATTTTTACCTGTACTTGAGTAAATTTTTGGATGACTACTTTTACTTGAGCAATATTATCTGGAAGTAACGCTTCTACTACTTGAGTATAATTTTTGGCTACTCTACCCACCTCTAGGCATTTCTCAGCATGACCGCTCTTTACAAACCTCTCAACAGCTTCGAGTTCAAACGGATCGGACGGATCTAACGTCAACTGCAGGCAACGGATGAACAAATTCCTACCGCATTAGGAAAGATCTTCATTTTCTCCACTTCTTTGCAGATCTTGAAGATCAATGTTTGTGATGAGATCTGCTTAATTCGCCCTTGCATCCACTCGGCATGCCGGCCATTAGCCTCAACGCGCTCCCACAATTCCGCCAGGTTGTTCTCCATACTAGCAAGGCACGCCGACTCAGATGCTGCTGTTGCTTCCTATCAGGGGAGGACAAGCCAGACCTAGGTTCTCAAATTGAAAGCCCCGCAGAGACAGATATCCGATACCCTCAACGTGTCCACTTGGTGCTTCACCAGGCTATTCTGCCACAGTCTGTTTTTCTCGCATCCTTGCTTGAGTTCGAACAGCTTCCGGATTAGTTTGCCTTGCATCCGCTCGGCATGCCGGCCATTAGCCTCAACACGCTCCCACAATTTCGCCAGGCTGTTCTCCATGCTAGCAAGGCGCGCCGACTCAGATGCTGCTGTCGCTTCCTAAAAGGGGAGGACAAGATAGACTATTGGTTCTCAAATTGAAAGCCCCGCAGACAGATATGATATCCTCAACATCACCTCCTTTGAGTCTTCTGCAGCAGCTCGATTCTTAGTAGTCCATTCAGAAGCGAGAGCTTCATGTGCGGTGGGCATAGGGATGTCAGAGACTGAAGTCCTAAACTCTAGAATACTCAGACCCAGTAGGCCAAACCAGCACAAACCTAAAAGACACAGACAACACTTTACGAGTCCAGTTTTGTAGAAAATAACCCGAGCGAGAACCCACCAGTTAGGAGCAGAAGAATCGCGACCAATATGATAGGTAACCTGCAAGATGAGAAAAGTAATAGGGCCCATAAAATATGATGGCACTACTGTAAATGTATTAACTCAATGTTGCTCTGAATGATTAAATTGAAAATTTGGACACTGTAATCACCTGGTTAACATAGAGCTTTTGCTCCATTGTTTGCCGATCCGTTTGAACACAGCGCCTGTCATGACTGGCATACCTGAACATACAAAGAACATTTTATTAAAGAATTACAGATAATTGGCTGAAATCTGAAAGCTGTAATCAAGTGTGAAAGAAGCCAACTGACAAAGGAGAAAGCTGTTCTCAACCTGCTAGGAAAATGAACATGCAAAAGAGCGTGATTAAAATGTCAGATTTGACATTAACGGTGTCCCATCCATTTTGACTGGGAGTGTTCCATACATTTGGAATAAACTCACTTAAGATACAATTCAGTCAAAATGGATCGAAGGTCTATCTCTGTCGGTGGCACTGAAATATGACCTTTCAGAAAGGTGACATCAAGCAACAATGGAGATGACCTGTGACGTGAGCGTACGATAACATTGTCCTGGTTAGACTCCACCGTGACGAGGTCAGTCGACACAAGCGCCACAAGAAAAAACAGGTTTCCTTCTTATTCAGAGTTTTTCCACAACTGTATTGGTGCACTTGGTCCAAATCTCATCACTCGTTGTCCATAACTCGTGATTTACAAGTGCAATTAACCTGTAAACTCAGTGATGCTCCACAACAAGCTGCAGCAGAGCATCAGAACCCGAGTAGACCAAAACCAGCCAACATTGTGCGTCCGCAGCGTCTTGCAGCCGTCACCTGTAGGTGGCAGTGGTGAGAGAATTCTTATTATGACAATTCGATCTGTTAGTTTCCTAAACATTATTGTGATTCCACAAAGTGAACACCAGGAATTATTTTACAGGCAGGACCTCCATGTAAACTGTCAATCTGCCAGGTATGGGCTAGTGCTGATTGACAACAGGCCGCAGACCTTTTCGCGCCGAACAGTAAAGAATACGACCTAATCGGCAGAGCATCTGCACTTTGTAACGGTCACTTCTGTGATCCTCTTTGTTCCTTAGGACATCCACCACACGGTGGCGCCTCTTAATGTTGTAATGATGTCTTTCTTCTTCAGTTGCTACCTACTTTTTGGGGAGTCAAGTGTGATCATGTGTACATGGTCCGTTGTACGCCCGAGTGACGAGTGGTTGAGCTGGATTTATTTATTTTTGTCTATTAAAAGTGCATAAGTGGACGTCTGCTCCCTTTTTTTACCTTTTATGCACTCATCCTGCCCTGCCACGCGTTACAAATGGCGCCCGAACATTCTTTCCCTGGATCTCTGTCAAGCTTTGGATCCGAAGGTGACCTTGACTGCCTCACGTGGATGGTTGTTGGCGATTCCTGTGCCTCTGAGGATCGGAGTTTTCCCGACTGCGGCTGCGACATTAACGTGAGAAGGATCCATCTATTTCTTGGATGTGATGGTCCGACTGCTGTTTCGACATTGGTTTGGGATCCGTCTATTTCCTGGATCGTCAAGGCGATGCGACCTCAGGCCCAGACGTTGCCCCAGGATGGCGTCTGGTTGGGCTAATTGTGAATGGACCAATGCCTTTCACACTGACAGACTTGACCTGGAGTTAGCCGTTTCTGGTCATTGGCCATGTTTTGTGCTGCTGTTCTTTGTTTGTCATGTGTTGATTTGGTTACCATATTTGCCCATGTTTGTTGTTGAAATTGAGGATCATGTTTTTCAAAGCTTTTGAAGTTCAAAGAGTAAAAACCACTGTGCATTTGTTTTTGTTATTTTTCATATAGTCTTTGCCCTATGTGCCTTTCAGCCTTTACAGTCGTCTATGTATAGTATGCTGTTTAGCTGTTTTATGGTTCATCTTCAGCTGTGTACGGCTGTGGACAGCCTTTTTCTCATCGGGGGGACTATGTAACGGTCACTTCTGTGATCCTCTTTGTGCCTTAGGACATCCACCACACGGTGGCGCCTCTTTATGTTGTATGTTCACTTTCTTCTTCAGTTGCTACCTACTTTTTGGGGAGTCAAGTGTGATCATGTGTACATGGTCCGTTGTACTCCCGAGTGACGAGTGGTTGAGCTGGATTTATATATTTTTGTGCATTAAAAGTGCATAAGTGGACGTCTGCTCCCTTTTTTTACCTTTTATGCAATCATCCTGCCCTGCCACGCGTTACAACTTCAACTAGGCCTGCAAGCAGGACTGAACGGGCCCTCGCAATCTAGCGCAACTCGGACGTCATGCAACTCTGACAGTGTGCAGGTCAGGGTGGTGGCAGATCATCCTCTCTAATCATCTCATTAGAACCTAACATGCTCGAAAGGCGCCTCTTTACATTCACACACCTAAGAGATAAAAACCCATATTAGAGAGAGTACTAAAAAAAAGGAGGCACTACTGAGCTGTGCAGCCAAGCCCTTATTCAAAACCAAAATGAATCTTCTAACTGGGCAAATTCGACCTAGTGTGCCAAATTCTGTGGCTCTATAAGCTGCCTGAGTCTCTGAAAAAAAATATTTCCTTTTAATGGCGAACAAAGGGTCGTCACGGCAACAGACAGAGACATGTGGACATGGGCCGTAAAATAAGTATTTCAAAAGGTCTTGAAACTACAACGATCAACCTGAAAAGAACTGGACATGTATTGGAAAAACCAGTGACTTCCTATTGCCACTAGTTGGCGCTGTAGGGTTGATGCAAATGACCCCTACAGGACCCTTCAGAGTATGACTCAACAAGCACGAGATGTTTGGCGCAGATATGTTGTAGAAGTTATGACTGTTCAAAACTTGTGGTGAGACGAAATGGCTTCAGTCATTTTCACTTCTCCTGTTGGACTCTTCTGCTTCAACCAAACCTCAGTATTTTTCATCAGGCACCTGAACACATGTCTTATGGCTCCCCTGATGCAGGTTTGAGGTGAATAGATATTTTTTCCTTGGAGGAGGAGCCTGTTTCGTAAAAAAAGGCATTTCCTGTTCCCACTAGGGGGCGCTAGGCCTAATGGGTAATATTTCAATGCACTTGTGTTAAGGGTGGGATCCTGTACATACATGCCAGATATGAAAAAGATTGAAAGTTGTGTCAAGGAGCTATTAGTCATTTACTGAATTTGTCATTTTGCCGAAAAAATGGCCGACTTTGGCACAACGCCCAGGTCAGACCCAAGAATGAAAACGCACCATTTTGAAAATTTTAGATCTCCTATGTCTCCTGAATAGTCTCACCAATTTTGAAGATGATCCAACTAACTCCCTTGGCGAAAAGGTCTCAAATGTGCACCCTGTAAATCGATAAAAATTTCATATTTGATCCAAAATAACCGATTTCCCGTTGGTTTTGGAATATGGGTGTAAATGCTTTTTTGGAGCGATTTTGGACAAGGTATAGACCCCCCAAATTTCATTGCTCTACAAAATTGGTGAGACTATTCAGGAGACATAGGAGATCTAAAATTTTTAAACCCAAGACCCTAATGTTTTGGCCAATTTTAAAATTTCAAGGGGGCGCCACTGAGCCATTTTGTTATATTTTTTTGCAATGTTGCAAAATTATCGAAATTTACAATTTTCCGCACGTATGTGCAAATTTTGTTGACTTTCCGTGCATGTTCAGGCCTCCAAATTGGCCGTTTTCATTTGCCCTGAAAAAAAAAAATAATAATAATAACTAGGCCTGCAAGCAGGACTGAACGGGCCCTCGCAATCTAGCGCAACTCGGACGTCACGCAACCCGGAGAGTGTGCAGGTCAGGGTGGTGGCAGATCCTCCTCTCTAATCATCTCATTAGAACCTAACATGCTCGAAAGTCGCCTCTTTACATTCACACACCTAAGAGATAAAAAACCCTATTGGAGAGAGTACTACAAAAAAGGAGGTACTACTGTGCTGTGCAGCCAAGCCCTTATTCAAAAAACAAAATGAATCTTCTAACTGGGCCAATTCCACCAAGTGTGCCAAATTCTGTGGCTCTATAAGCTGCCTGAGTCTCTGAAAAAAAATATTTCCTTTTAATGGCGAACAAAGGGTCGTCACGGCAACAGACAGAGACATGTGGACATGGGCCGTAAAATAAGTATTACAAAAGGTCTTGAAACTACAATGACCACCCTGAAAAGAACTGGACATGTTTTGGAAAAACAAGTGACTTTCTATTGCCACTAGTTGGCACTGTAGGGTTGATGCAAATGACCCCTACAAGACCCTTCAGAGTATGACTCAACAAGCACGAGATGTTTGGCGCAGATATGTTGCAGAAGTTATGACTGTTCAAAACTTGTGGTGAGATGAAATGGCTTCAGTCATTTTCACTTCTCCTGTTGGACTCTTCTGCTTCAACCAAACCTCAGTATTTTTCATCAGGCACCTGAACACATGTCTTATGGCTCCCCTGATGCAGGTTTCAGGTGAATAGATTTTTTTTCCTTGGAGGAGGAGCCTGTTTCGTAAAAAAAAAAAAAAAAAAGGCATTTCCTGTTCCCACTAGGGGGCGCTAGGCCTAATGGGTAATATTTCAATGCACTCATGTTAAGGGTGGGATACCGCACATACATGCCAGATATGAAAAAGATTGAACGTTGTGTCAAGGAGCTATTAGTAATTTACTGAATTTGTCATTTTGCCGAAAAAATGGCCAACTTTGGCACCATGCCCAGGTCAGACCCATGAATGAAAACGCACCATTTTGAAAATTTTAGATCCCCTATGTCTCCTGAATAGTCTCAACAATTCTGAAGATGATCCAACTAACTCCTTCTGTGACAAGGTTTCAAATATGCACCCTGTTAATTGATAAAAATTTCACATTCAAAATACCCAATTTCCTGTGGGGTTTGGAATATGGGTTCAAGAGACTTTTTGGAGCAGTTTTGCACAAGGTATCGACTCCCCAAATTTCATTGCTCTATGTTAAAAAAAACTAATAGGAAACGCCTTTTTGAAAAGTTCATGGGGGCGCCAATGAGCCATTTTGTTACATTTTTTTTGTAACATTGCAAGATTATCAAAATCCACGCAAAGCCACATGTAGTATATGCAAAATTTGGTGAGTTTTCGTGCATGTTCAGGCATCCAAATGTTAACTATACTACAAATGGATAAAAATTTCACATTCGATCAAAAATACCCGATTTTCTGTTGGATTTGGAAAATGGGTGCAAGAGACTTTTTGGAGCATTTTTTGCATAAGGTATGGACTCCTCAAATTTCATTGCTCTACGTTGAAAAAACCTAATAGGAAAGGCCTTTTTTTTAACTCCTTTCTGTCGCCACTAGTTGGCACTGTAGAGTTGATGCAAATGACCCCTACAAGACCCTTCAGGGTATGACTCTTAACAAGCCTGGGAAGTTTGGCGCAGATATGTTGTATATCTGCCGAGTTATGACTGTTCAAAGTTTTTGCGAGACAAATTGTTGACGGTCATTTTCACTTTCCTGTTTGGACCCCTCCGCTTCAACCAGTGTTTCCCATAGGATTTTTTGAAACTGTGGTGGTGGGCTGCATCGGAGTCGGACAGCCTCACCATGTCGTACCACGGCGAATTTTTTTTTTTTTCTTCATTATTTTTTTCCCCCAAGACGAACCATAACAAAGATATATTTTAAATATTTCATTAGCTAGGCTAATGTTATAGCTCTCAGCTACGGTACATGTATGTAAAATGCGTAGCTGATTACAGCTACGTTACCCTATGTAATAATGCGACTTTTTTTCTCGTAGCATTAGTACGACTTACATCTCGTAGTGACTCAGGGTTGGCAACCCAAACTGTTGAAAGAGCCATATTTGACCCCACCCCCAACAAAAAACAACCAAAAAAAAACTGATACAGTATGTCTGGAGCAGCAAAAAATTCAAAGCCTTGTACAAGCCTTATAATTATCAATACTAGCTATATTAGCCTACTATAAAAATGACTAAGTTGGCTAGAAATACATAATTAGCTTTCATGATTAAATGTTTATTTTCCCTGCAGTGGATCCTATAGCGCACCACGTGACTACTCTGTTGTACGATGCCACCACAAGTCTAACTTCAATACAATATTAATGAATTGAAAGAATGTTTGTGTCATGTTTGTCCTCCTAGAAATCCTATTAAAACAAAAAATATATTTCCCTCCCCCATCTTTTTCCATTAAAAAAAAAAAAAGCAACGCTAAAGAGCCGCATGCGGCCCAAGAGCCGCATGCGGCCCGAGAGCCGCGGGTTTCAGACCGCCGTCGTAGTCCTCCTTTTTCCTTTTTATTTGACCCTCGTAAGTACTACATTACCACAACATTTTCCTTTTTTTTTTTTTTTTTTTCTTTTTTGTCCTTCTGTCAACTGACCCATTTACAGGACTGGGTGAATTCTAATAGCCGTGTAAAGAGTTTTACTTGATTCGGTGAGAAGGTGAATAGTTTTTTCCCCGTTGTTCGTGAACTAAGTTTCCACACAAACGCACAGCGAGGTACCATTAACTTAGCAAGGAGAGGTATGAGAGTCATTTTTCGAGTGTCCCAGAGCTCGCGAAATTGGGGGGAGGGGGGGCGCATTTATCAAAGTTTCGTCAGCCGTAATTGTCTGAAGTTGGCGCGCCGGTGTTGTGCCGAAAAATAGCCACTCCACGCGAAATGTCCCCCCTGACGGGAGCGCCCACACGTCACTCGTACAAACAGCCTTTTCTTACCAATCGATGGACACGGAAACGACGTTCTTGTACCGTGAATATGTATCATTTTACTCTGCTTGAACTAATAAATATTTTACTGTGACCAACGCTCTGAAAATAGAGCAAGGCTTTATTTTCTCCGCGCAAGTTCAATCAAAGTTTGCTTTACGTCCAAGACGGCCGTCCACCGCTCACTTTCGCCGAAAAGTCCGATCCAAACTATTGTAATGCCCCGGATATGGGGAAGAAGGAGAGAAGTCTGTATTTGCTTACCCACTTGATTGTGGTCACAATAATACAGAAAAACAATAACAAAATAACAGCGTGCTGCTAAGACATGCGACCGCTATCTCTCGCTATCTCGCTCGTTCGTCCATTCTTCCTACTCGTTCCCCTTGCGTCTCTTAAATAAATAAATAAATAAATAAAATAAAATACTACTCTAAAATGCTACTCTACTACCCGCGCGCGCTCTCGCGGGTAGTAGAGTGGAGTGGGCTACAGCTGTGTAATCGGCTGACTGACGCATCTGATTATTATCTTCTTTTTTTTATTCGGCGGGGGGGTAAACGAGACTGTGGCGGGCCCAAACGAGACTGTGGGAAACACTGCAACGAAACCTCAATATTTTTCATCAGGCACCTGAACACAGGTCTTAAGGCTCCCCTGATGCAGGTTTGAGGTCAAAATATTTTTTTCCCTTGGAGGAGGAACCTGTCTTGTAAAAAAAGGCATTTCCTGTTCTCACTAGGGGGCGCTAGGCCTAATGGGTAATATTTCAATGCACTCGTGTTAAGGGTGGGATACCGCACGTACACACCAGATATGAAAAAGATTGAACGTTGTGTCAAGGAACTATTAGTCATTTACTGAATTTGTAATTTTGCCGAAAAAATGGCCGACTTTGGCACCACGCCCAGGTCAGACCTGTGAATGAAAACGCACCATTTTGAAAACTTAAGCTCTCATATGTCTTCTGAACATTCTCACCAATTTTGAAGATAATCCAACTAACTCCCTCGGCGAAAAGGTCTCAAATGTGCACCCTGTAAATCGATAAAAATTTCATATTTGATCCAAAATAACTGATTTCCTGTTGGGTTTGGAATACGGGTGTAAATGCTTTTTTGGAGTGGTTTTGGACAAGGTATAGACTCCCCAAATTTCATCGCTCTACGCTGACAGACCCTAATGTTATAGGCCAATTTTAAAATTTCAAGGGGGCGCCACTGAGCCATTTTGTTAGATTTTTTTGCAACGTTGCAAAATTATCAAAATTTACAATTTTCCGCACGTATGTGCAAATTTTGGTGACTTTTCATGCATGTTCAGGCCTCCAAATTGGCCGTTTTCATTTGCCATGAAAAATAAATAAATAACTAGGCCTGCAAGCAGGACTGAACGGGCCCTCGCACTTTGGCGCAACTCGGACGTGACGCAAGTCGGGGTAGTGGCAGACAGCCCCCTCTTATCATCTAATGAGAACCTAAAATGCTTTAAACTCGCTTCTTTTTTGGGATGAGAAATTGTTTTGCGTTTTCGAGCATGCAATGGCCACAAATTCTGCTGCCACTAGTTGGCGCTACAGAGTCGATGCAAATGACCACTACCGGACTCTTCAGGGTAAGACTCTCACCAAGCATGAGAAGTTTGGAGCAGATATCATGCATATCTGCCAAGTTATGACTGTTCAAAATGTGTGGAGAGACAGAATGGTGACAGTCATTATCACTTTCCTGTTGGACCCTTCTGCTTCAACCAAACCTCAATCATTTTCATCAGGCATCTAAACACATGTCTTAAGGCTCCCCTTATGCAGGTTTGAGGTAGATTGATTTTTTACCTTTAGAGGAGGAGTGTGTCCCGTAAAAAAGGGCATTTCCTGTTCCCACTAGGAGGCGCCAGGCACAAATGGTAAATTTTCAATCCAGTCCTGCTCAGGCTGGGATACCTCACACACATGCCAGATTTAAAATAGGTTGAACGTTGTATGAGGGAGTTATCAGTCATTTTCCGAATTCGATGTTTTGCCGAAAAAATGGCCGACTTTGGCACCCCGCCCAAGTCAGGCCCGTGAATGAAAACACAAAATTTTGATAACTTAAGATTTCATATGCCTCATGAACAGTCTCGCCAATTATGAGGATGATCAAACTAATTCCCTTGGTGCCAAGGTCTCTAATGTGCACACTGTAAATCAAGAAAAATTTCACATTCAATCCAAAATACCCGATTTCCTGTTGGGTTTGGAATACGCGTACAAGAGACTTTTTGGAGTAGTTTTGTACAAGGTATCGACTCTCCGAATTTCATCCCTCTACGTTGAAAAAACCTAGATGGAGAGGCCTTTTTGAAAAATTCAAGGGGGCGCCACTGAGCCATTGTGTTACATGTTTTCGTAAAGTTGCAAGATTATCGAACGTTACGCAAAGCCGCATGTATGTGCAAATTTTGGTGAGTTTTCGTGCATGTTCAAGCCTCCAAATGTAAACTCCTACTGTGAACCGATAAAAATTTCACATTCGATCCAAAATACCCGATTTCCTGTTGGATTTGTAATATGGATGCAAGAGGCTTTTTGGAGCAGTTAGGCATAAGGTATCTACTCCCCAAATTTCATCACTCTAGGTTGAAAAAACCCGATAGGAAAGCCCTTTTTTAAAACTTCTTCCGGTCGCCAGTAGTTGGCACTGTAGAGTTGATGCAAATGACCACTACAAGACCCTTCAGGGTATGACTCTCAACAAACACGGGAAGTTTGGCAAAGATATGTTGTATATCTGCTGAGTTATGACTGTTCAAAGTTTTTGGCGAGACAAATTGTTGACGGTCATTTTCACTTCCGGTTTGGACCTCTCCGCTTCAACGAAACCTCAATATTTTTCATCAGACACCTGAACACATGTCTTGAGGCCCCCCTGAAAAAGGTTTGAGGTCAATAGATTTTTTTCCCTTGGAGGAGGAGCCTGTCTCGTAAAGAAGGCCATTTCCTGTTCCCACTAGGGGGCGCTAGGCCTAATGGGTAATATTTCAATGCACTCATGTTAAGGGTGGGATACCGCACATACATGCCAGATATGAAAAAGATTGAACGTTGTGTCAAGGAGCTATTAGTAATTTACTGAATTTGTCATTTTGCCGAAAAAATGGCCAACTTTGGCACCATGCCCAGGTCAGACCCATGAATGAAAACGCACCATTTTGAAAATTTTAGATCCCCTATGTCTCCTGAATAGTCTCAACAATTCTGAAGATGATCCAACTAACTCCTTCTGTGACAAGGTTTCAAATATGCACCCTGTTAATTGATAAAAATTTCACATTCAAAATACCCAATTTCCTGTGGGGTTTGGAATATGGGTTCAAGAGACTTTTTGGAGCAGTTTTTTCTGAATTTGTCATTTTGCCGAAAAAATGGCCAACTTTGGCACCATGCCCAGGTCAGACCCATGAATGAAAACTCACCATTTTGAAAACCTAAGATCTCATATGTCTCCTGAATAGTCTGACCAATTTTGAAGACGATCCAACTATTTCCTTCAACGACAAGGTCTCAAATGTAAATCGATAAAATTTCACATTTGATCCAAAATTTCCGGCTTCCTGTTGTGTTTGGAATATGGGTGCAAGAGACTTTTTGGAGCAGTTTTGCATAATGTATTGACTCGCCAAATTTCATCGTTCTACGTTGAAAAAACCTAATGGGAGAGGCCTTTTTGAAAATTTCAAGGGGGCGCCACTGAGCCATTTTGTTAAATTTGTTCGTAGATTATCAAAATTTACACAAAGTTGCACGTATGTGCAAATTTTGGTGAGTTTTCGTGCATGTTCAGGCCTCCAAATGTAAACTCCAACTGTGAACCGATAAAAATTTCAAATTTGATCCAAAATACCCGATTTCCTGTTGGATTTGGAATATGGGTGCAGAGGCTTTTTTGAGCAGTTAGGCATAAGGTATTTACTCCCCAAATTTCATCGCTCTACGTTGAAAACCTGAGAAGAGAGGCCTTTTTGAAAATTTTAAGGGTCAAGGGAGCGCCACTGAGCCATTTTTTGACATTTTTTCGTAATGTCGTAAGATTATCAAAATCCACGCAAAGCCGCATGTATGTGCAAAATTTGGTGAGTTTTCGTGCATGTTCAGGCCTCCAAATGTAAACTCCTACTGTGAACCCATGAAAATTTCACATTCGATCAAAAATACCCGATTTCCTGTAGGATTTGGAATACGGGTGCAAGAGACTTTTTAGAGCAGTTTTGCATAAGGTATCTACTCCCCAAATTTCCTCGCTCTATGTTGAAAAAACCCAATAGGAGAGGTCTTTTTTAAAACTTCTTTCTGTCACCACTAGTTGGCACTGTAGAGTTGATGCAAATGACCCCTACAAGAACCTTCAGTGTATGACTCTCAACAAACACAGGAAGTTTGGCGCAGATATGTTGTATATCTGCTGAGTTATGACTGTTCAAAGTTTTTTGCGAGGCAAATTGTTGACGGTCATTTTCACTTTCCTGTTTGGACCCCTCCGCTTCAACGAAACCTCAATATTTTTCATCAGACACCTGAACACAGGTCTTAAGGCTCCCCTGATGCAGATTTGAGGTCAACAGATTTTTTTCCCTTGGAGGAGGAACCTGTCTCGTAAAAAAAGGCATTTCCTGTTCTCACTAGAGGGCGCTAGGCCTAATGGGTAATATTTCAATGCACTCGTGTTAAGGGTGGGATACCGCACATACATGCCAGATCTGAAAAAGATTGAACGTTGTGTCAAGGAACTATTAGTCATTTACTGAATTTGTCATTTTGCCGAAAAAATGGCCGACTTTGGCACCAAGCCCAGGTCAGACCCGTGAATGAAAACGCACCATTTTGAAAACTTAAGCTCTCATATGTCTCATATCCAACTAACTCCCTCGGTGAAAAGGTCTCAAATGTGCACCCTGTAAATCGATAAAAATTTCATATTTGATCCAAAATAACCAATTTCCTGTTGGGTTTGGAATATGGGTGTAAATGCTTTTTTGGAGCGGTTTTGGACAAGGTATAGACCCCCCAAATTTCATTGCTCTACGCTGACAGACCCTAATGTTATAGGCCAATTTTAAAATTTCAAGGGGGCGCCACTGAGCCATTTTGTTATATTTTTTTGCAAAGTTGCAAAATTATCGAAATTTACAATTTTCTGGACGTATGTGCAAATTTTGGTGACTTTTCGTGCATGTTGAGGCCTCCAAATTGGCCGTTTTCATTTGCCCTGAAAAAAAAAAAAAAAAAAAAAAAATCCTTTGCAAAACAATAGGGCCTTCGCACGCTTAGTGCTCGGGCCCTAATAATCCTTTGCAAAACAATAGGGCCTTCGCACGCTTAGTGCTCAGGCCCTAACTAGGCCTGCAAGCAGGACTGAACGGGCCCTCGCAATCTAGCGCAACTTGGACGTCACGCAACTCAGACAGTGAGCAGGTCAGGGTGGTGGCAGATCATCCTCCCTAATCATCTCATTAGAACCTAACATGCTTGAACGTTGCCTCTTTACATTCACACACCTAAGAGATAAAAACCCCTATTGGACAGAGTACTACAAAAAAGGAGCGAATAAAGGGTCGTCACGGCAACAGACAGACACATGTGGACATGGGCCGTAAAATAAATATTTCAAAAGGTCTTGAAACTATAATGACCAACCTGAAAAGAACTGGACATATATTAGAAAAATGAGTGACTTTCTATTGCCACTAGTTGGCGCTGTAGGGTTGATGCAAATGACCCCCACAGGACCCTTCAGAGTATGACTCAACAAGCACGAGATGTTTGGCGCAGATATGTTGTAGAAGTTATGACTGTTCAAAACTTGTGGTGAGACGAAATGGCTTCAGTCATTTTCACTTCTCCTGTTGGACTCTTCTGCTTCAACCAAATCTCAGTATTTTCCATCAGGCACCTGAACACATGTCTTATGGCTCCCCTGATGCAGGTTTCAGGTGAATATATTTTTTTCCTTGGAGGAGGAGCCTGTTTAGTAAAAAAAGGCATTTCCTGTTCCCAATAGGGGGCGCTTGGCCTAATGGGTAATTTTTCAATGCACTCTTTTTAAGGGTGGGATCCCGCACATACATGCCAGATATGAAAAAGATTGAACGTTGTGTCAAGGAGCTATTAGTCTTTTACTGAATTTGTCATTTTGCCGAAAAAATGGCCGACTTAGGTCCACGCCCAGGTCAGACATGTCAATAAAAACGCACCATTTTGAAAATTTTAGATCTCTTATGTCTTTTGAATAGTCTCACCAATTTTGAAGATGATTCAACTAACTCCCTCGGTGAAAAGGTCTCAAATGTGCACCCTGTAAATCGATAAAAATTTCATATTTGATCCAAAACAACCGATTTCCTGTTGGGTTTGGAATATGGGTGTAAATGCTTTTTTGGAGCGGTTTTGGACAAGGTATAGACCCCCCAAATTTCATTGCTCTACGCTGACAGACCCTAATGTTATAGGCCAATTTTAAAATTTCAAGGGGGCGCCACTGAGCCATTTTGTTATATTTTTTTGCAACGTTGCAAAATTATCTAAATTTACAATTTTCCGCACGTATGTGCAAATTTTGGTGACTTTTCGTGCGTGTTCAGGCCTCCAAATTGGCCGTTTTCATTTGCCCTGAAAAAAATAAAATAAACTAGGCCTGCAAGCAGGACTGAACGGGCCCTCGCACTTTGGCGCAACTCGGACGCCATGCAAACTCAGACGGCATGCAGGTCGAGGTGGTGGCAGACAGCCCCCCTCTACATCTCCCAAGTTATGACTGTTCAAAATATGTGGAGAGAGAAAATGATGACAGTCATAATCACTTTCCTTTTGGACCTTTCTGCTTTACCCAAACCTCAATAATTTTCATCAGCCATCTCAACACGTCTTAAGGCTTCCCTTATGCAGGTTTGAGGTTGATTGACTTTTTTTTTCCCTTAAAGGGGGAGTGTGTCCCGTAAAAATGTGCATTTCCTGCTCCCACTAGGAGGCGCCAGGCACAATTGGTAATATTTCAATCCAGTCCTGTTCAGGCTGGGATACCTCACACACTTGCCAGATTTAAAAGAGATTGAACGTTGTATGAGGGAGTTATCAGTCATTATCCGAATTTGGCGTTTAGCCGAAAAAATGGACGACTTTGGCACCTCCCCTAGGTCAGGCCCGTGAATGAAAACACACCATTTTGATAAATTAAGATTCCATATGTCTCATGAACAGTCTCGCCAATTTTGAGGATGATCAAACTAATTCCCTCCGTGCCAAGGTCTCAAATGTGCACACTGAAAATCGATAAAAATTTCGAATTCAATCTAAAATACCCGATTTCCTGTAGGATTTGGAATGTGTGTGCAAGAGACTTTTTGGAGCAGTTTTGCACAAGGTATCGACTCCCCAAATTTCATCACTCTATGATAAAAAAACCTAATAGGAAACGCCTTTTTGAAAAATTCAAAGGGGCGCCACTGAGGCATTTTGTTACATTTTTTCGTAACATTGCAAGATTATGGAACGTTATCCAAAGCCGCATGTATGTGCAAATTTTTGTGAGTTTTCGTGCATGTTCAAGCCTCCAAATGTAAACTACTGTGACCCGATAAAAATTTCACATTCGATCCAAAATACCCGATTTGCTGTTGGATTTGGAATACGGGTGCAAGAGACTTTTTGGAGCAGTTTTGCACAAGGTATCGACTCCCCAAATTTCATCACTCTATGTTAAAAAAACCTAATAGGAAACACCTTTTTGAAAAATTCAAGGGGGCGCCACTGAGGCATTTTGTTACATTTTTTCGTAACATTGCAAGATTATCGAACGTTATCCAAAGCCACATGTATGTGCAAATTTTTATGAGTTTTTGTGCATATTCAAGCCTCCAAATGTAAACTCCTACTGTGAACCCATGAAAATTTCACATTCTATCCAAAATACTCGATTTCCTGTTGGATTTGGATACAGGTGCAAGAGACTTTTTGGAGCAGTTTTGCATAAGGTATCTACTCCCCAAATTTCCTCGCTCTATGTTGAAAAAACTCAATAGGAAAGGCCTTTTTTAAAACTTCTTTCTGTCGCCACTAGTTGGCACTATAGAGTTGATGCAAATGACCCCTACAAGAACCTTCAGGGTATGACTCTCAACAAACACGGGAAGTTTGGCGCAGATATGTTGTATATCTGCCGAGTTATGACTGTTCAAAGTTTTTTGCGTGACAAATTGTTGACGTTCATTTTCACTTTCCTGTTTGGACCCCTCCGCCTCAACAAAACCTCAATATTTTTCATCAGGCACCTGAACACAGGTCTTAAGACTACCCTGATGCAGGTTTGAGGTCAACAGATTTTTTTCCCTTGGAGGAGGAACCTGTCTCGTAAAAAAAGGCATTTCCTGTTCTCACTAGGGGGCGCTAGACCTAATGGGTAATATTTCAATGCACTCGTGTTAAGGGTGGGATACCGCACATACATGCCAAATATGAAAAAGATTGAACGTTGTGTGAAGGAACTATTAGTCATTTACTGAATTTGTCATTTTGCCGAAAAAATGGCCGACTTTGGCACCACGCCCAGGTCAGACCCGTGAATGAAAACGCACCATTTTCAAAACTTAAGATTTCATATGTCTCCTGAACAGTCTCACCAATTTTGAAGATGATCCAACTAACTCCCTCGGCGAAAAAGTCTCAAATGTGCACCCTGTAAATCGATAAAAATTTCATATTTGATCCAAAATAACTGATTTCCTGTTGGGTTTGGAATATGGGTGTAAATGCTTTTTTGGAGCGGTTTTGGACAAGGTATAGACCCCCCAAATTTCATTGCTCTACGCTGACAGACCCTAATGTTATAGGCCAATTTTAAAATTTCAAGGGGGCGCCACTGAGCCATTTTGTTATATTTTTTTGCAACGTTGCAAAATTATCGAAATTTACAATTTTCCGCACGTATGTGCAAATTTTGGTGACTTTTCGTGCATGTTCAGGCCTCCAAATTGGCCGTTTTCATTTGCCCTAAAAAATTTTTTAAAAAAAATAAAAAATAAAAAATAATCCTTTGCAAAACAATAGGGCCTTCGCACGCTTAGTGCTCGGGCCCTAATAAATAAATAAATAATCCTTTGCAAAACAATAGGGCCTTCGCACGCTTAGTGCTCGGGCCCTAATAATAATCCTTTGCGAAACAGTAGGGCCTTCGCTTAGTACTCGGGCCCTAATAAGAAGAGAACAGTTGCCACAGAAGTTCTACAAGCCCCAGAGTGATATCAGTGGGGGAAGCTAAAAAAAAGTCGCCAAAAACCTCGAATTCCATCCTTACCTGTCACACCACGCAGACTTTGGTGCCCGGTGTACATGGTGGACGCCTCCGTGGAGAAAGAAGGGTTTGCGGTTCTGGCCTCGCTGTTATGCTTGCAATCTTTACGGCAGAATTCAGTCAGTGTGGGATTGGGACAGTGGCAGTCAGAACTATTCAGAGTGCTGTTAGCTCCCGCGTTCTGTTCCTCCTTGATGGTGCGCTCTGGGAAACAAAAGCATAGACAGTGGATGGAAAAAAAAAGTTTACACACACTATGAAAGGCCATTTTAAACACGAAAGGCAGTATAATATTTAAAATATTCTATGAACAACATGATCGCATTGTGCGTCCGCTCCGTATGTTGTTTCTCCTTGCAGCCGTCGCCTGTAGGTGGCAGTGGTGAGAGAATTCTTATTATGACAATTCGATCTGTTATTTTCCTAAACATAATTGTAATTCCACCAAAGTGAACACCAGGAATTATTTTACAGGCAGATCCTCCATGTAAACTGTCAACCTGCCAGACATGGGCTAGCGCTGATTGACAAAAGGCTGCAGCCCTTTTTGCGCCGAACAGTAAAGAATACGACCTAATCGGCAGAGCATCTACACTTCAATAAGAAGAGAACAGTTGCCACTCAAGTTCCACAAGCCCCAGAGCGATATCAGCAGGGGAAGCTGTAAAAAGTCGCCAAAAACCTCGAATTCCATCCTTACCTGTCACACCACGCAGACTTTGGTGCCCGGTGTAGATGGTGGACGCCTCCGTGGAGAAAGAAGGGTTTGCGGTTCTGGACTCGCTGTTATGTTTGCAATCTTCACGGCAGAATTCAGTCAGTGTGGGATTGGGACAGTGGCAGTCAGAACTAATCAGAGTGCTGTTAGCTCCCGCGCTCTGTTCCTCCTTGATGGTGCGCTCTGGGAAACAAAAGCATAGACAGTGGATAGAAAAAAAAGTTTACACACACTTTGAAAAGCCATTTTAGACACGAAAGGCAGCATTAATATTTAAAATAGTCTAGAAACAACATGATCTCATTCTCGCTCACTTCAGGAGAGAAGGATTCACCGATTGCCATACTTTGCAAACAGCGGCACTTCAGGCACTTTAGAATCTGTTATCTCTCCGGATCCCCCTCGGTTAACCTGACGGCTAGCCGGTTAACAGGGACCCGAGGGCAATGCGCTGGCCGGCATGGGAGTTCTCTCTTTCCGGGTCTCCGATCAAACAGACTAACCAATATTTTAATCTAAGACCTATCCCCCTCAAAATTTTGGGATCTTCAAAAAATACATATTTTAAATTATTATTTTTTATTTAAATTATTTTAATCATTGCTTTTAAAATTCTTTGCGGGTGAGACTTGTCTTGTTTGTTTGATTCCTATCATTAAATGATCATATAATAGTTTTTTTAATCATACGGGCGTGCTAATCTGATTAATACATTTTACATAAATGCCTATGAACCCCTTCGTGTGCCAATCGATATAGCGTAAAATGTTGAAGGAACTTACCTCCAAGTGCTCCAACCTTGGTCATTCCCCATCAGTACCAGATTGAGTACAGAATATTATATGAAAATTAAATATAAGGGTTAGCTCTAATGCCCCCATAAATCCCTATCTGTATTAGTGTTGTATCGGTCGCGAATGATTCGTTCTTTTTGAACGAATTGTTTGGGTGAACGAGACCGAACTAATCACCATCTGTACTGATTCGTTCCATGAAGTTGGTGCTTGTTCGCTGCGTGGGAGGGCGTTGAGCAAGCGGCAGGGGAGCTGACCGGATTATTTTATTTATTAATACCAGTGCAAAAATTGATCATCTTAATACTGATTTGCAATTAAACTGGCAAATATCAAAATGTAGTATTGTTTTTATTTCAAAGAAGCACATTTGACAACTAGCTATTTACACTTTAGTTTTAACAATAGTGGCCAAAAATAATAGTGATGAGCATGAAAACAAAAATACAACATAGCGAGAGGTAAATATGATGTGTTGGTCGTTCCATATTTAGAAATTAAACTTTCGATTTATTTTTATTTTCGTGACAGCAAGCATGCTGCGTTGGCTGGTAGCAGCAGCATTGTATATGTGATCAAGAACATGCTAAAGAAAGTCCGTGCGCCCCCGACCCCAAACCCCCACAAAAGGAAAATGTTTAACCGTGTCCTAAATCGAAATGCAAGCACAAGCCATGACTTTCATCCCCTTGAACTAGGACAGACGACGCGGAAGTTCTCCCTCGCTTTTGCAGCAGCGGGAGGGAGACGAGGCTGTCTGTGAAAGCAGAATGATATCGCCTGTCACTCATCTGTGAAACTACGACGAGCAGTCAATAAGGAGCCTGTGTGCAAGAGAGGGAGGGACCAAGCAATGTCACTTCCCGTTCAGTTACACTGCGAAGCGGTCTTTGGTGATTTGTTCGGCAACGTCACTTCCCGTTCACTAACCAAACGATTCATTTGGGCGGGAAGGGAGATGAGGGGGGCGAACGATTCGTTGAACGATTTGTTTGAACGAAATCTTTTTACTGAACGAACCGGAAGGGATTCGTTGACTCAAGTGAACGACAGATCCCGTCACTAATCTGTATATGTCCCTTTTTATTTTTCTCAAAAAAGTTATATAAAGCGGAAAACACTCAAGTGACTTGAAGTTCCGCTCTGAGACCCCCAATTTGGCCAGATTTCAAAATTGTCCTATATGCATGTGTGATACATCATTGGAAAGCTTAAAATCTCATTTTTCTAGTGGAAGAAACATTTTGGACAGGAGGGCATAAAAAAAAAAAAAAAAAAGTTTTTTAAACAGCAAAACCCTATCTCTGTAGGTGAGAGCACGCAAGAGCAGAATTACAGACGCCATGACTTTAACGAGATATGATCGCGTACTTACCTTGTTTCGATCCATAACTCCATGTCGCATGTATCACTGAGTGTCAAGACATAGCTGTGAATGGCCACGGCTTAATTTTCTGGGGGATTTTATGGATGAAACATGGTAATATAACAAAGGTCGCGATTCGCGATGCAGAAATCGCAGACGTCAAGGAGTGGCTGAGATTTTCTTTTTCATAAATTTTCTCTTTTAAACATTTTTTTTCAATTTTTCTTTGTTTGGATCAATTATTTATCTAACAAACATATCGGGGAAAATGCGACATTAACAAAAAAATACAATTTAGCGATAGTTAGCGTGACTTTTTTACAGAAGCCATTTTTTTTCATTGTGACGTAATTTGTTTAAAAGTTTAAAATATGCGAGTGAATAATTTTTTTAAGTCTTTTTTTTTTTTTTTAAACAAAAAAGTAGACATCAATTAATGATTCTAAGCTAAAAATGACAGACATTTTGAATATTAAATATAATTACTTACCTTGTTTTCATGGCTGGGTTGAAACAAAAACAGTTGCGCGACGTCTGTAAACAGGGGTTTCCAGGGTAAAACGGGCAATTTAAAAATAGTTGGGGGGCTTAATGCGCCATGAATCTGCTATGGCAGCACATAAACATATTGTTCTATCAAACACAACAGTTGTTTTGGCATAAAATACTTGCCTGGTATAGACCCTACCCACGTGACGTCACAACTCCTTCCTCCTGACTGGTGCCGCCCAATTGTCCGTCAACACATCATGTTTACCTGTTACGGCTACGTACATTCCTCCTATTTACGACGTGTTTTTCTGCTCGTTAACATTAATAATCAAAATGGTGAAGGCATGTGTGGCGGTCGGTTGCAATAACAGAGAAGATAGACGGAGAAGACGGAGAGACTTGAAGTTCTACCGGATTCCGAGAGACCCGGAGAGAAGAGAGCGAGATGGGCTGCTGCAATTCGACGAGAAAACTGGGCTTTAGACGATTACCACAGATTATGTAGTAGTCATTTTATATCTGGTAAGATGCATTTAATATATATTTAGAGGGTTTTGGGCTGACAACCACAATTAAGATCATTGCTAGGCTAATCGCCGACAACATACACGTATGTATGTAGTGAGAGTGCTATCGCTAAACCATATAAACATTAAAAGCCCTAACTCCATTGACAAACGACATGAAATACATTAGACTTGACAGTGGATGTTAGCAATAACAAAAGACTTTGAATTGAAAATTTCGTAACTCACCTTTCCAAGCACAAGATAGATTCCTGCCGAATTTTCGTGGACGAGGACCTGTTTCACCCAACCAGCAACGAAGTATTTATAAGCCTCCAAGCTCTTAAAGTTTTTCAAACTTTCGTGAGAATAGGCTGATTTTGTGTGGACAAGATAGTTGAGCTAGCAGATGTCAGGCAAATACGGCGGAGACAGCGGGTCGAAAAACATTGATTTAGGCATCAAATATTGATCTGGCGAATGGATAAACTGAAGCTTTTCCACATAACGCCTTTTATGCAACGCATCAAGTGAGTTTACGGCATCCGAAAGCACCGGGTCTTCCATGAAATGCATTATAAATTGCTCGATCAATTGAGACCATTGATAATACAGACACAAAATGACGGACAAGGGGGCGGAACCATACAGCGAGCACGTGATTTTGTGACGACGGTGGGTAGGGTCTATACCAGACTCACCGCTGTTCCAGTGATTGTGCCTGGCGACCGTCCGGCGGATCAAATTCCGAGGGCGGAGCAAGCCACAGCAAACAGACAGCGGAGTGGACCAATCAGCGACGGGCAGACATGACGTTGTTAAAGCGACAAGTAATTAGCGTGAGCGGAGAATGGAGAAGTTTATTCAACATGGCTAGCGCGAGCCATGTTGACTGTTGTCAATGACTTGTTTCGATGTGTTTTTGGTCATTTAAAACAGGTTTTACCGCGGATTGGAACATATCGGCTCTCCCGTTCGCCATCTGTGTTGTTGTAGACACGACTTTCGGCGCGCAAAAGTGACGTTACTCGTTAAGAACACGTCATGCAAATAAACGAATCTGATTGGACGATTGATTTTGTACCTTGCTCGAGAGGCCATTAATGGGCTAGGTCCCAGACTTTTTCTCACAGTGTTTGAAAAATACAGGGAGAATAGTCTTGCTGTGCCAGGCAAGTAAAATACACCAGTTTCTTTTAAAGAGGAGTGCAAGAGCAGAAACTGCTTTTTCAGTCTTGTCTGTGTTTTCCGCCATATACTGTATATGTATGAATAGCTCAGTGGTAATATCGCTGACGGGAGGTTGGGGGTTCAAACCCCGGTCAGCGGTTAGGCATTCACACTAAGCCCCAGCTAGCCGCCTAAAGAGGTACACAAAAAAAGTAGAGGCCAGGAGAATAAACACAATGATCTCCAACAATCCAGCTAAGGTCTACTCTCAGTGGCAGGGTAGCTTGCTGACCTGCAGTCAGGACATCACAACAGCATCACAAGTAATCAAAACAGCAGACATCCAGACAGGACTGTCCAAAATGAAGAACTGGACAGCTCCAGGGCCCGACAAGATTCATGCCTACTGGCTTAAGAAGCTAACTGCACTCCATGAACGCCTAGCAGCTGCTGAAATCGGGGACTCACCCAGAGTGGCTAACCAAAGGTCGGACAGTCCTCATCATGAAGGACCCCAGAAGGGAACAGTACCATTCAACTACCAGCCACCTGCCTCAGCACCACATGGAAGCTCCTATCAGGCATCATAGCGGCTAAAATGAGCAGGCCCATGGAGCAATACATGCACAGGGCAAAGAAAGGGCTTGGCAATAACACCAGGGGAGCCAAGCACCAACTGTTCAATTCAATTTAATTTGTATAGCCCTATATCACAACAGGTTTGTCTCAGAGGGCTTTACAGAGTCATTTTGATACACAGTCAGATACAGTAGATGAATGAGATGAGTGCATGACCTGGGTCGGTATCCCCCATCCTTAGACCCTCTCTGGCGGCAAGGAAAAACTAAAAAAAAAAAACACTTTATTTTTTAGATATCGGTGGGAGTGAACTCTCACACATGCTTTTGAGCACAATGTCGGATTAACATTCAAAAAGTATGAAAGCTGGACCGCATACTAACAAAAAGGATTGTCTCAGGAGTGATCTGTTCGAGGATCCAAGGTAATTATTATATTTTTCGTACATTGCATGCATTTTGAAACGTCATGAAAAAAAATCAATTGGAGAAATAAGCCGCTCCATACCTCGCAATATTTATGTAAAATAACTGCCAATGGCCGGTTTTTGCTTTTAACCAAGAATCGAGACTGTATCACTTCCATATAAGGGATTTAAGCATTTATTCACAAGAATTTTAACGTAAAAAGCTCTTTGTTGTGAACTTGTGGTTAGGCGGCGCCACAGTGACCCGAAAGACGAGCCACACATTCGACATATTTACGTAAAATAAATGCTACCTGCACTTTTTTGGTTTTTTTTGCTTTTAACCAAGAATCAAGACTGTTTTACGTCCATATTTATAAAGAATTAGGGGGTTTAAGCATTTATTCACAAGAATTTTCACCGGTAAACCTCTGTTTACATCAGAGGGCTTCAAGCTACATTCACTAACAGAATAGCGTTATACTTTGACATATTTAAATAAAATAAACACTAACTGCACGTTTTTTTTGCTTTTAACCAAAAATTGAGACTGTTTTACGTCCATATCTATAAAGAATTCAGGGATTTAAACAATTATTCACAAGAATTTCAAAGTAAAAAGCTCTTTGTAGTGGACTTGTGGTAAGGCGGCGCCACAGTGAACTGAAAGACGAGCTGCACATTTGACATATTTACGTAAAATAAATGCTACCTGCATGTTTTTTTTTTTTTTTTTTTTTTTTTTGCTTTTAAACAAGAATTGAGACTGTTTTACATCCATATTTATAAAGAATTGGGGGATTTAAGCATTTATTCACAAGAATTTTTACCGGAAAAGCTCTGTTTACATCAGGGGGCTTCAAGCTACATTCACTAACAGAATAGCATTATACTTCGACGTATTAAAATAAAATAAACACCAACTGCACGTTTTTTTGTTTTGTTTTTCTCTTTTAACCAAAAATTGAGACTGTTTTACCTCCATATCTATAAAGGATTCTGTGATTATAGCATTTATTCACAAGAATTTTCAATGACAAAAGCTATTTGTCTGTGTTTCCACTTAGTCCGCTTTGACGGCCACGCAAACAATGCTGGCTACTATACCAGGGTGAGCTCCCAGAGGGCACCTGGTCCTACACTAACCCCTACGCCGCCGGCAACAAGCAGATCTTCGTCTACTTTGACCCCATGCACCTTTTGAAGAACATCTATGGCAGCTTCCACAACGGCTGTATGGTGCTGCCCAGGTGTCCTGGAGCTGAAGTAAGTGGCCAGCATTATTCACTTTATAAAAAAGATGAGTCAAAACACCTATATTTCTACAAACTTCTTCTTTTTTAGGAGCCTGAGAGGATGAGGACGGCCCGATTCTAAAGTCCGTCAAGGCCGGCTATAAGTTGACCCAGAAGGTGCTGGCAAGCTCTTCGATCGAGTTGCAGAGCGTCGGGCTCATCATGGCGGTCGTCAACGCCAACACGGTCGCCGGGCTGAGGCCCCTCTCCATGACCACGGGCAAGGAGGAACACAGGGACAAGGAGACAGGCCGGGCGATCCTCAAGCGGCCATCTCTCCCCATGGCCCACATGGCATCCTTTGTAATTTTGCTGTGGGACTCCCTGATGTGCAGGAAGCACAACAGCACCTGCTGGAGTTCCTGGCGGTCCCTCTTCAACTGTTTTGGTGCGATCTTCTCCAAGGATATGACTTCAGAAGCGAGGAAGAGCAATTCCTTGGAGTGGCCGGCAGGACAGGAAAAGGAGCAGAGTCGAGGAGGGCAGAAAGAAGATGGCGAGGAACAGGGACTTGTACAAGTCGAGGTGACAGGCGTAGAAAAAGGCTATGTAATTGTTCAAAGGAGGCTCAAATCCTGGTAACACTACATCGATTATTTGCACTGCCTGAATTATCTCATACGCATTATGTATTTACAGTATGTTTATTTAGATTTCATACTTGCATGTCACTTTTGACATTTTAACTTATCCTACAAAATGGATACTCCACAATTTTGTTGTATAACTGTATAATGATAATAAAGGGCTATTACGGTATATTCTATAATAAGTTGTGATTGTATATATAATTTATTAAAAATCAATTTACATATTATATATAATTGATTCTGCATGTTTTCCTCAAGTATGAAGTGTCTGATGTTAAACTGAGTGATTTATTAGCTGTTGAAAACTTGCAATGAATAAGAAAAAATTTAGTTGCTACTTTGGTCAAAAACTTACTGTATACGATATGTTAAATATTGCTATTGATCCTGAAAATATACAGTGTATCACAAAAGTGAGTACACCCCTCGCATTTCTGCAGATATTTAAGTATATCTTTTCATGGAACAACACTGACAAAACATTGACACAATGAAAAGTGGTCTGTGTGCAGCTTATATAATAGAGTTCATTTATTTTCCCCTAAAAATAACTCAAAATATAGCCATTAATATCTAAACCCCTGACAACAAAATTGACTACACCTCTTTGAAAAAACACACATCCCTAAATGTCCAAATTGAGTACTGCTTGTCATTTTCCCTCCAAAATGTCATGTGACTCGTTACAGGAGTGCTATTCGCATTGCTGCAGAGATTGAAGAAGTGGGGGGTCAGCCTGTTAGCGCTCAAACCATGCGCTGCACTCTACATCAAATTGGTGTGCATGGCTGTCACACCAGGAGGAAGCCTCTTCTGAAGACGGGAAAGCCCGCCTGTCTCATCAGACGATAGGACACGGTTCCAGTAATCCATGTGCTTTGTTGTTATGTCTTCAGCAACCTGTTTGCGGGCTATCTTGTATACTGACGTCTTTAGATATACAGTTGGGCAAATAAGTATTTAGTCAACCACTAATTGTGCAAGTTCTCCCACTTGAAAATATTAGAGAGGCCTGTAATTGTCAACATGGGTAAACCTCAACCATGAGAGACAGAATGTGGAAAAAAATAACAGAAAATCACATTGTTTGATTTTTAAAGAATTTATTTGCAAATCATGGTGGAAAATAAGTATTTGGTCAATACCAAAAGTTGATCTCAATACTTTGTTATGTACCCTTTGTTGGCAATAACAGAGGCCAACGTTTTCTGTAACTCTTCACAAGCTTTTCACACACTGTTGCTGGTATTTTGGCCCATTCCTCCATGCAGATCTCCTCTAGAGCAGTGACGTTTTGGGGCTGTCGTTGGGCAACACAGACTTTCAACTCACTCCACAGATTTTCTATGGGGTTGAGATCTGGAGACTGGCTAGGCCACTCCAGGACCTTGAAATGCTTCTAACGAAGCCACTCCTTTGTTGCCCTGGCTGTGTGTTTGTGATCATTGTCATGCTGAAAGACCCACGTCTCATCTTCAATGCCCTTGCTGATGGAAAGATTTTCACTCAAAATCTCTCCATACATGGCCCCATTCATTCTTTCCTTTACACAGATCAGTCGTCCTGGTCCCTTTGCGGAAAAACAGCCCCAAAGCATGATGTTCCCACCCCCATGCTTTACAGTGGGTATTGTGTTCTTCGGATGCAATTCAGAATTCTTTCTCCTCCAAACACGAGAACCTGTGTTTCTACCAAAAAGTTCAATTTTGGTTTCATCTGACCATAACACATTCTCCCAGTCCTCTTCTGGATCATCCAAATGCTCTGTAGCAAACCGCAGATGGGCCTGGACGTGTACGTTCTTCAACGGGGAGACACGTCTGGCAGTGCAGGATTTGAGTCCATGGCGGCGCATTGTGTTACTGATAGTAGCCTTTGTTACTGTGGTCCCAGCTCTCTGTAGGTCATTCAGTGGGTCCCCCCAGTGTGGTTTTGGGATTTTTGCTCATTGTTCTTGTTATCATTTTGACGCCACGGGGTGAGATCTTGCGTGGAGCCCCAGATCGAGGGAGATTATCAGTGGTCTTGTATGTCTTCCATTTTCTAATAATTGCTCCCACAGTTGATTTCTTTACACCAAGCGTTTTACCTAGGGTTGTTCCGATCATTTTTTTTTGCTCCCGATCCGATCCCGATCGTTTTAGTTTGAGTATCTGCCGATCCCGATATTTCCCGATCCGATTGCTTTTTTTTGCTCCCGATTCAATTCCAATCATTCCCGATAATTTTTCCCGATCATATACATTTTGGCAATGCATTAAGAAAAAAATGAATACAACTCGGACGAATATATACATTCATCATACAGTACATAAGTACTGTATTTGTTTGTTATGACAATAAATCCTCAAGATGGCATTTACATTATTAACATTCTTTCTGTGAGAGGGATCCACGGATAGAAAGACAAATGTGACTTTGCATATTGTGACTAAATATTGCCATCTTGTGTATTTGTTGAGCTTTCAGTAAATGATACTGTAGCCATGCCCAAATGCATGATGGGAATTGCATCCATGACTGTGCGTAGTGCTACCAATTGATAGATCTTCTCTGCATTGGGAAATAACATAGGGTGTTAAGAAAAAGATCAATTGCTACCTAGCTTCCCCACATTGCTTCCCACGATATTTGTAACCGTTGGGAGAGGGATTGTAAGGTTTTAGCCTATTAAAAAAAAAGGCTCCAAAGGCTGCCAAAATTCACTCTACTCATTTTACACTGCCTTTTATCTCTCTATATGGGTAAAATGGCGCCATTACAGATTGAGCGCGACAATGCGTCAGTGGGTCGTGCAACGCATGCGTTAATTGCGTTAAATATTTAACGTGATACATTTTTTAAAAATTAATTACGGCAGTTATCGGGATAAATTTGATAACCCTAGCTTAAGACTAAACTAAAGACTCTGAATGAGTGTAACATATTATGTCTGTAACGTTAAATACAATTAGAAAGCGATTTAATTAAAAAATATACAGTATATATATTTAAAAAAAGGCATGGCTGATGTTTTTTTGCCAATTCCGATACTTTGAAAATGAGGTGATCGGACCCGATCTATCGACATCTCTAGTTTTACCTATTGCAGATTCAGTCTTCCCAGCCTGGTGCAGGTCTACAATTTTGTCTCTGGTCTCCTTCGACAGCTCTTTGGTCTTGGCCATAGTGGAGTTTGGAGTGTGACTGACTTGTGGACAGGTGTCTTTTTAATACCGATAATGAGTTAAAACAGGTGCCATTAATACAGGTAACGAGTGGAGCCTCGTTAGACTTCATTAGAAGAAGTTAGACCTCTTTGACGGCCAGAAATCTTGCTTGATTGTAGGTGACGAAATACTTATTTTCCACTCTAATTTGGAAATAAATTCTTTGAGAATCAAACAATGTGATTTTCCGTTTTGTTTTTTTTCCACATTTTGTCTCTCATGGTTGAGGTTTACCCATTTTGACATTTACAGGCCTCTCTAATCTTTTCAAGTAGGAGAACGTGCACAATTGGTGTTGACTAAATATTTATTTGCCCCACTGTAAGCCATAAGCCAACAAACTACAGATGTCGCGATTCGATCATTCGCCGCAGTGCACTCAGATTGCTTGTTAAAGCTGACAATGAGTGACAGCTGTTAAGGCTTTGATGTTGCCAGAGAACCCTGGGAGCACTACACTGGAAAGACCCCGCATCGTTGAGCTTGTTTAAACATTTGCGATAGTGCGACTATGGCAATTCATTGTGTGTGTGTGTGTAAGTAAACAGCTTTTCATCAGCAGCGTGAGCGGATTTTAGTGGAATTAATAAAGACAAGTATGTTTCTTCGTTATTCTTGTTTAAAAATAATTCAGTGGGACACTAACATGCTTAACATTTTTTTTTTCAATTATTTTTTTTTTCAGTCTCGGATTGGGACTCGGTTTAAATGTGAAGTGTTTTAAATAGTTTTCGTTCCATTTTGCACAGGAACAGTTTTTTAATCACTTTTCTATGTAAAAAAAAAAAAAAGAATAAATGGCATCTAGTTTAAACGGAGATAAATGCCTCTGTGTTTTTCTACATATTAAAAAGTTATCTCTTGCCATAGTTGAAGTACCGCGATACAGATCGGATCGCCGCAGAGGTATCGGGATACAGATCGGATCGTGACAAAAGTGCACCTTTCCAGCACTAAAAAACACATTTTAGGACTGAAACACAAATCTCTACTTATGAGATGGTACCATAATTGATTTCTGCCTCATCTGAAGAAGAAGATAAAAGCAACACTTTGGATGATCTGCCCTCCTCGTTGATGGATGGCGACTTTTTCTCCTCCTTGCTGGATGCAGACTCCTGGTGCTTAGGACGATGGGCTCGGCTGACATCTGCAAGACCAAGACCACACAAAAATCTTATTTCTTCATTTGCACACTTGTGTCCCCAATGTTGTTCTCTGTTGGAGAAAATTCCTCCTGGCCAATTTTTGGTTTATTCCTGTTTTGTTTGTCTTTAAATTAGCCCTGCAGAATATATCGTTTGAATATCACCATCGCGATGTGCGCAATAGTCCGATCACAGGATGTGCGATTATTATGTTCTGTTGTAATCCAATCCAACACAAATGAATTCAAAGTGCTTGAAATCGCATTCAAATCAGGAAGACATCAATAAAAATAGTCTCATAAAATACATGAAAAAGGAGTAAAAGCGTAAAAGAGCCCAAGCCAAATATTGTGTATGTGCGCAGGGCAGAAAATGGACGGTAATTACGTTGTGAAATGTGAATGTTGGATTTGTGACAGCTCGGAAAGAGGCGAGTGATCACTACTAACAGAGTTGTGTTTTACACTACAACACTGCGCCCGGGCCCCCACTCTGAAGCGTCACTTTGGGAGACTAAGTTTAGCAGCCAAGTTTCGAGTTAAGAGAGCAGCATCGTCCCAAGTCGGATGAATGCCGTCTCGGCGCACGAGCCCGGACAATAAAGACTATGTCGTTTTTTGGGCACCATCTAAACCAGGGGTGGGCAAACTATTCCACAAAGGGCCGCAGTGGGTGTGGGTTTTTGTTGCAACCCATTAAGAGGAAACATTTTCACCAATCTGCTGTTTTACAAGTGCATTCAGTCGATTGCAGTCAGGTGCTTCTCATTTCTGCTGAAACTCTATTGGTTATACTATCTGTGCTGGGTCAGTTGGAACAAAGACCAGGACCCATTGCGGCCCTCAAGGACCGGTTTGCCCACCCCTGATCTAGACAACCAGCCGTTAAATGATGAGAACCTAGAGTACACCTCATCATTGACCAAATTAGGCAGAGGACCAGAGAATGCTACAGTGTCCGCCATCAACTTAGCAAGCTTACACACCGAGGCTACGTTTAATTTAAGCACCTCAGACTGTCTCCGCCGGGCGTCTTTACCGCCTGCGTGAATCATGATACGGCGGAACTTCTTCCTACTCTGCTTTAAGAGCCTGAGGTTTCCTTCGATGTCACCGACTCTGGCCCCTGGGTAACACCTGACAGACACCGCCGGGTGCTTCACGTCTCTAACTATGGAGCTTCCAATTACGAAAGTGTCTGGTTCAGCCGGTGTGTCGCTGAGGGGGTCAAACCTATTGCTGACGTGAAGCTGCTGGTGCACTAAGGTTGTGCGTCTACCACTACGCATGAATGCCGAAAATATTGCAAAATGTCAGACTCCACACCGTTTCCATTTTGAATGTATTCCAAGGCTCCAGACTAACATTTTTTTCCAGGAGCACAGTAGCCCCTAACTTAAAATTTTAAGGGCACAAGAAGATTATTCAGGGGCTGACACTGTAAATTGACATGCTAAGTTTTCCTCTAATTTTCACTGTTTAACCGATAAATACTTTCATAATAAATGCATAAAACTACAAACTAATGAATATATATTTTATTCTCTATCAGTTTTGACATCAACCAGTATACCGGTTAGACATGTGCCGTTTAGCGGTTTCAAGGTATGAAAATGTCACGGTTTCAAAACCCCTAAAGTTTTCCGTCATACGTTTCTTACGCTATTTTTTATGTTCCAACGGTAGAAATCCCTCGCTTGCAGCTGCAGGGTTTACCTCTCCCCCTCCGGTTGTTGCTCAGTGAGTCAGCTGTGCTACACGAAGGCTGGAGGAGGTGAAACACCGGAACTTTTCCCCCATCCAAAAAAAACAACGTTGTTGGTATGGGAACACTTCGCCCACAGAAAAGTTACAGATGGCCGCGGCTGAGAAGAAGAGGGCAAATCGACATGTAAACCATATTTGCTGTGGGTGACTGCCAGAGGAGGCAATACCTCCAATATGATTTTGCATATATGTGATCACCCGTCGCTTTACACAAAAATAAAGGTTCGTAAACGCTGTTATGAACGTTTCCCACCAGTTACAAGAGTTAATGCCAGCGTGTTTATTGTTTCTAGCAGTGGTAAAACAAATACGTAAATTATACAATAATTCAAATTTTTTTTTAACAGCTCAAACATAGTAAAATAAATAAAAAATGCAGATCATTATTCAAAATGCCCATGCCCTCAAACAAACAATTAACTGACAAACTGCATGGAAAATTTTCTTAAATCAACTCCACCGACTATATTAAACCCCTGCTAATTCGAAGAACTTCCCCGGAAAAATAAAGACCTGGCTGTTAAAATAGTGTCTATAAAAGTTGTAAAGTGTATTTATTTATTCATTTTTGGAAGATTTTTTTTTTATTTTACACACGAACAACAAACAACAAAAATAAATGAAATGAACAGGAATCCTACAATCCTATTATTTCTTAAACAGATCATATGACTAGCACCTTGGAGACATTCCTTTGCTTTGCTGAACGAAAACTACACCTGAGGAGGCAAGATGGATATGTAGAATTTTTTTTTATTTGACATGAACAGTGTCAAGATGTGGAAAACACAAACAAGGCTGAAAAAGCAGTTTCAGCTCTTGCACCCTTGAAAACAAACTGCTGCATTTTAAGCCAAAAGAACTATTGTGTTTTATAGAACAATATGTCTATATGCTGCCATGGCAGTTTCATGGCACATTATGCCCCCGGACAACCAACGACAGCCCCAAAACATCACTGCTCTAGAGGAGATCTGCATTGAGGAATGGGCCAAAATACTAGCAACAGTGTGTGAAAAGCTTGTGAAGAGTTACAGAAAACGTTTGGCCTCCGTTATTGCCAACAAATGGTAAATAACAAAGTATTGAGATAAACTTTTGCTATTGACCAAATACTTATTTTCCACCATGATTTGCAAATAAATTATTTAAAAATAAAACAATGTGATTTTCTGTTTTTTTTCCACATTCTGTCTCTCATTGTTGAGGTTTACCCATGTTGACAATTACAGGCCTCTCTAATATTTTCAAGTGGGAGAACTTGCACAAGTAGTGGTTGACTAAATACCAATTTGCCCCACTGTATATATGTATATATATTAAGCTCGAGAACGATAAACCGATACGACCGGATATCCGGTTTTACAGGTGAGAGATACAGCTGTATCGATAGTAAAGTTACCATTCGAGAGATAGAATTCGGCTATCGCGAGCACAAGAATCGGCTTCTAATGCTTAGTTCAATGCATTGCTTAATATGATAATTTAGCTTGTACCTCACATGCTGCGCTTGTGTCATTCACCACACAGCGCACTTAGATTGTGACCGCCGACGTGGTTGCCTCAACTTCCCATTCATTTCGGCCCACTAGTAGTCGCCGTGATTACCCGATCGTCACGGGCGTATCATAACAATGCGAGAGCTAACAAAACCACTGTCACGCAAGCTCCGTAGCGTTTTCTTTACAGCCCAAAATGAAACTAGTAGTGGCAACGAAGCAACATGCTAAAACAATGGACAGTTTGCGCACCAGCGACAGGCAGCGGTTAATTTTCATCGTACCCAGGAAAACAAAAGTCGGAATTTGAAGTCACGAAGGCAGCCAGATCCGTTCGCATAGGACAGAGCTAGTGAGAAGTGTGAAGCGGTACAGATATTGTGAGTTTTTAACACTAAAAATTAACCCACTACAATGGTGGAAAGGGCGGCATATTGTTTCCACGAAACGCAGTCTACTTAAACGTGAACATGTGGATCAGTTGATCTTCCTCAAGAAAAATCTGCCCTTCAAAAAAGATAT
The DNA here is from genome assembly GCF_030265065.1 of Corythoichthys intestinalis. Taxonomy (NCBI): domain Eukaryota; kingdom Metazoa; phylum Chordata; class Actinopteri; order Syngnathiformes; family Syngnathidae; genus Corythoichthys; species Corythoichthys intestinalis. The sequence goes on from NC_080407.1 coordinate 36,882,134, forward strand.
AGACAGTGATGAGGAATAAAAAAAAAAAAATGTGGAAGCACAGGCATAAGCTAATGACTTTCCTGTGATAAGGTTAAAGTAATGATTATAGACCTGTCTGTCGAAAATGCCATGTTTTTAGTCCCCAAGTTATACCAGTGGTAAAGCATAATTTATTATTTATTTATGACAACACTAGCAGGTTTAATTATTTTTTTCTAGAGCTGCTGCATATAATTAATATTTTTTGCTTGTAAGATGTTTAGGTTGAAAGTTTGCACTTAAATTACTTACCTATTGTGTTCAAAACACCAGGAAATACAGTAATTAAATTACTGCACTTTGTTGTTGTCTGTCACTGGAGTTATATTTTATCATCAATCCCATTCAACAAAATGACGGTTATATAGTAAGCTTTATTTTTTTTTCATAAAAAAATGAAACATAACATTGGTATGAAATTTTGTTTCACACACAACAAATGTTTACTATCGCATCGTTTTCACTCTGTATCGAACCGTATCGTTCTTAAACTGTATAGAATCCTATCAAATCGCTCGGCCTTAAAAATGTATCGTTTTTTAATCGAATCGTAACCTCTGTATCTAGATATCGAATCGGCTTCATGCCAGAGATTCCCAACCCTAATATATACAGTATATATATATGTATTTTTTACCATTCATATTTTATTTCTTTGGCTTAATCTGGTTATGTAATGGGTTATTGTACAGTATCATTATAACAACAGTTCATGAAAATAAGCTTATTCTGAGAAAAAAAAATACCACTGGTTAAAAAAAAAAAAAAAAATCAAACAAAAATAAGCAGTAACTCAAAATGTTACTCATTACTTGAGTGTTCTTTTCACAAGATACTTTTTTACTTGTACTTGAGTACATTTTTGGATGACTACTTTAACACGAGTAATATTATTTTGAAGTAACGTTACACTTACTTGAGTAAAATTTTTGGCCACTCTACCCACCTCTGCTACCGTCCTTATGCAAACCTACGCACAGTTAACAAAAGTTAACTAACCTTCCAGTCTGTAAAGGACAACTTTGAGGGAACGCCAACGGAACTCTTCTGCTCCCGCTGTTATTCCCGCATCCATTTTTCCACACTCGACGTCGAGGGTTCGTTACAGTGAAGCGAGGAAAAAATGGATGGGGAAAAAAAAAGATTACGGTGCTGTTCATTCAACTGTTCATGTCCGTCGGGGGGGGATTCGTGTCACACTATTCACGCTGTGTGATTGGCTGAGGAGTAATGTGGCCTCATAAATGTGCCGAATCAAACCTGCAAGGTGCTGGCGCCGTTGTACTGACAAATGGGGAGCCCTGTCAAATCGGTCTTTGTCAGTCACGTGCCCAAACTAGCGGACACGCCCCCATGCGCCATTTTGAGTGTATCACGGATGTAAACAAACCAGAACAGGAGTAGCTCCGACGCCACATTACTGCCTCCAACTTCATCGCTGGATATAAAAAAGTCCCTCGTTTACGGTATCAGTGCTTACATTTTAAAAACTATAAATCTCTCGAAGCTCACGGACATTTAACGAATGGCTCGGTGCAGGATCTTCGCATTTCGACCGCAGGACTGCGACAACACAGTCGTCACTCGTTGCTACTCTCAGAAACATGATACAGCTCATACTTGAACATCTTTGAACTTGAATTGTACCTTGAATATCATCTTAAACATCACATGACTAAAACAGGTGAAGGAACTGTCATAATGACATGCAAATTCATGTATATTGCACAATATATTGTTTCAGTGTTGACATTGCCATGCAAAGATGTGCAATTTTACTTGAACACGTTATTCTACAACTAGTGTTATTTTACTTCTTATGCACATGTTTTATATTTCCTTGTATTGCTATTTTCTGTTTACCATTGTGCTGCTGCTGTGTTTTGATTGAGAATTTTAGTAAAAATTATAAATCCAAAAAAAGTAAACCTGTCAAACATCTCGTTTTGTTAGCAAACATTTTATTTCCTATTCAGTGTTTATCTCCACAAAATTGTTTGAATGTAATTAGTAAAAAAAAAAAAATAAATAAAAAAGTACTTTTCATTATCAAAACCAACACTAGTGTTTTACGTACCTAAGAGAGGCAAGGAGTCAAGACTTCAAAATTGTCACTGACATACTTTATTAAACAGGTTTAAGTCATCTACAAACGTATAAAAAACTACTTGTACAAACACTACGAAAAGAAAATTGTACTATACTACTGTTGGGCAATGGCTTATCAGGGCACAGCAGAAAGTGACAACCTTATCCAACATTGTGGCTTCTTCACCTTCACATGGAAGAATCATGTTTATGGGTGGGTTCCTGTTAAGATCTTATACTTCTGACAAACCTTTCCGATGACCCTTTCAACATGGATTCTCAAATGTGCTGACAGCGGCCTTTTGTAAATGCTGGGAGTTTGACATCTGAACACTACATGCTCACATTCTTGTATGTCAAAACCTCTGTCAGCCAAGACAATGTCCCCAGGTGACAAATTATCAAAAAAAAAATCACTGTTCAGGGTTATATGTTTGTCACTTGTACACCCTCCCCAGCCTTTTGATAAGAAACAAATGGCTCCCTTGGGTGTAATACATATTAAATACTTCATAGTGTGGTGGTGCTTGTAGCTGGAAAACATTTGGGCACGTGCTTTCAGATTTGATGGGTTTTCTGTGAAAATTTCAAAACGGTCAAAAATCACAGTCTGTGTCACATCCTGATTGGTGTTGTGCGTCTCATCCTCTGTGATTAGCTGATCACCTTCTTCTCCAGCTTCATGTGTCCCCTCTTCAGTCTGTAGCTGACCACTTTCTTCTCCAGCGTCAGGTGTCCCTTCCTCATTCTGTTGGTGACTGTTTATTTCACCAGGCTCAGATGTTCCCCTCCTTGGTCTGCAGCTCTTCAATGTTTGCATCCTGCTGGACCCCCATCTCTGGTGCTTGCAGTGTCTCTTTCCGTAGCTGCTCACGTTCATCTTGCAGAGCGTGCAGTGTTTGTCGGTGTAACAGATGTGTGTCCCAGATGTAGGATGGTGCCCAGTCTGGGTCAGTCTCCATCATTTCATAAGCTGGTTCACCTGCAATCACAGGTTTTATTTAGAAAGCTAGGTAAGATTGGATATTTCCATGGCATTTCACTTTCGTAAACACTTAATCAGACATGCTACCATCCCATCAGATCTCTCAGATCACAAAAGGAAATCTCGCGCATTGATAAATATTTCTGTGCATTTTTGCTGTTTACCTTTGTCTTTTAAATCATTCACTCTATAATGTTTTTATAAACGATGACTGAATAAATTAAACACTGATTTATCACGTACAGATTAACCCATTTCAACTGCCCTCCCTCTTTGCCTGTAGTTTACAAGTGAGGCTAGCTAGCTAAGGTTAGCCAATGAGAAAATAGCGACTTTAGAAAGCAAAAAAAACAGCATATTCAGTATCAATAATTTGAAAAAAAACTGACTTGCCTTTATGAAAATGCCGAGAGCAAACACGCCGGAAGGGAGATATGGTGTAGAAAGTCGTTTCACCGCTGCGACCCAGGCCATCCGACGCCGCTTCGTTAGTTCCTCAACCTGCTGTCTATAACCTCTTTTCCAAGAGGGAAAACGAAAAAATCTTACGTCGTGGTCAACTTTGCTGCCATTTTTGTCGTGTGATTTAGTATGGCAGCCTTTCAAACAACACGAGTGTCCCATTTATCAAAGACAATGATGAAAGCAAAGACGATTCTCACTGCTCAGTTGTTTACAATAAGTGTACACTCAAAATGGCGATTCAACCCACAATGCACTGCGGCTTTTGACAGCGTTACGTCACCTGACAAAGACCGATTGATAGCCAAAGCGCTACTGAGCAACCACGCCCCTCCAGGGGTGCTCACGTGTCAACTGTCAAACTTTTTTTTTTTTTTAATTAAACAATACAAAACATACATATACCAAACATTACAAAACAACTAGTTCACATAGAATATTAGCCTGGTACACCAGACTCAACGCTGTTCCAGCTATTGAGTCTGGCCACCCTTCCCACGGAAACAATTTCCAGGGCGGAGCAAGCCACAGCATACAGACAGCGGAGTGGACCAATCAGCGACGGGCAGACGTGACGTTAGAAAAATGGCGACTTCAGGATGACGGACTTGCGCGCGGAAGTAAACATACGAAGAGAGCGGAGTTTATTCGACATGGCTAGCGCGAGACAGATTGTTGTCAGTGACTCGTGTCGATGTGTTTTTGGTCATTTAAAACTGATTTTACCGTGGATTGGAACATATTCTCGGCTCTGCCACTCACCGTCTGTGTTGCTGAAGGGACGACTGTCGACGCGCAAGAGTGACGTTGCTTGTGAAGAACACGTGACGCAAATAAACGAATCTGATTTGTCGATTGATTTTGTATCTGCTCGAAAAGGCCGTTAATGGGAGGGGTTCCAGACTATTTCTCTCAGTGTTTGAAAAATACAGGGAGAATAGTCTGGCAGAGCCAGGCTAATAGAATATACCCCTCTCAACATATATACATCATAAGACATAAAATAAATAAATAAAATAAAATAAAAATAACAAATAAATCAAATTTTAAGAGGAAACCAATCATATGCTAAACAATTTTGCGTGAGCTTCAATAGTAGACTTGCATTTTTTATTTTCTATCATATTAAGTGATGTGAATTATGATTCAACTTCAACCAAAAAAACGTTGAAGTTCGGATTAACTTTTTGAAATTTAGATTTATGAATATGAAATTTCCCTAACAATATATAAAGATTTAACATAGTAAATATTTTTTTATCTTTTGATTCAAATACAGTAATGATCATTTTTCCCGTCAAGTCAATGTTTTGTTTAGTTTGACTCAAAATATATTTTTGAAGATCCGTCCAAAACTTTACACTAATGGGGCAACCATAAAACAAATGAGTCACGCTTTCAGGTTCAGTCAGACAAAATGTACATTTGTTGTCAATATCCTTAAAACGAGACAAGTACACATTAGTCGGATATATATTATGTAAAATTTTCAAGTGCAATTCCCTTACTTTGTTGGAAACAAACAGTTTAAAAGGAACAAGCCACGCCTCCCTCCATTTAATATTATCAAACTGTGCATTCCAAAAGAATTTCCCCCTAGGTACAATTTTCCTCTTACTATAGAAGGATTCCCTTATATGTTTATTTGTACAGTTCTTGCTCAAAAGATCTATATTATTTAAGTAAAGGATCTCATCACCGGCTTGGTCATTCTGTCTTTTATACTCTTTCATTAGTTCTAAAATTCCACTGGGGATGGAGTCAAACACAAAATGAAATTCTTTAAATTTAATGGGAAATTCTTTTTCTGTTAGAAATTCTCCATAAGTAAAAAGCTGTCCCTCACCGTTAAATAAATCCTTCACATATACAATATTTTTATCAATCCAATTTTGTATGAAGAGTGACTTGTTCCTTTTTGTTATATACTCATTATTCCAAATAATATATTTGTGTGGAGAAAAATTGTGAGAGTGACATAACTTCCAAGACAACAAGGCTTGTTGATAAAAACCTGACATTTTAACTGGAAGTTTCGAGACCTTGTAATTACATGACAACAGAAATCGAAGACCTCCAACCTTGTTGAAAATATTGTTTGGGATGAAATACCAGATTGAATTCGGTGCTTTTAAACATCCTTTTAACCATTTGATTTTAAAAGTATAATTCAAGTCTGTAAAGTCCAAGAGTTCAAGTCCACCTTCAGTCCTGGAACCAGAAAGCAGAGTTCTTTTGAGATGATGGTGCTTATTTTTCCAAACAAAATCAACCAGCATTTTATTAATTGCTTTGCAAGTAGAATCAAAGACTTCTATGGAAAGTGTTGGATAGACAAACCTGGAAACACCTTCAGCTTTCGTTAAGAGAACCCTCCCTAAAATAGATAAGTCTCTTTGAAGCCACATATTTAGTATTGTTTTAGTTCTTTGTATTCTTTGGGAGAAATTAAATTGTTGACGCTCCTTAGCATTCCTACAGACATGAATCCCAAGGTATCGAACACACTCCTTCACAGGCATATCATACAAAGTTTTCATGTCAGTTTGATACAGACATAAGATCTCACACTTAGACTTATTAAGTTTTAATCCTGAGGCAAATGAGAACTCATCTATTTGAGAAATGGCATAACCAATCCGTTGTTTATCTTTTAGGAATAACACCGTATCATCAGCTAGTTGAGTCATTTTAATCTCTTTACCAAAGATGGACAACCCCTTAATACAGGGATTATGTAAAATACTTAGCGAAAGTAATTCCACTACAATCAGAAATAAAAATGGAGAAATTGGACATCCCTGTCTTACAGATCTGAGGACAGGAAATCTTCTAGTTGTGGCTGGATATAACATAACACAGCTATCAATACAAAAAACATTTCAATGGTTGAAACAAATTTTTCACCAAACCCAAATGTTCGAAGAGCTTGGAACAAAAAGTAATGTTCCACTGTATCAAAGGCTTTATAAAAATCAAGAAATACCATAAGTGAATCAGTTTCTATATTTTCAGAGTATTCCAGCAAATCTAAAACAAGTCTTACATTTGAGCTGATATGTCGATGAGCCATAAACCCAGTTTGGTTTTCACTTATCTCATTAAGACCACTTTTCAGCCTTTTAGCAAATATTGAGGACAGAATCTTATAATCCACATTTAACAGTGTAATTGGTCTCCAGTTTTCCACTAATAAGTGATCCTTGTCAGGTTTAGGTATTAATGTTATTATGCCTTGTTTCATACTCGTGGACATTTCCTTGTTAATCAAACATTCCCTGAACATTTCAAATAAATGATCTCCAATAGTATCCCAGAAGAATACATAGAATTCTACCGATAAACCGTCCGTTCCTGGTGCTCTCCCCTTTTTCATAGCGTGAGTGGTCTCGTAAATCTCATTTTTGGTCAATTGTTGTTCACAGCTTTGTTTGAAGTGCTCTGAAACATTAGGAGTAAATAATTTAACCGTCTCAAAGAATGTATTGCAAGCTTGAGCATTACAATTTGACGTATATATATTGGAATAAAATGATTCAACATATTGTGAGATTTTCAGTTGATCAGTGATTACAGCGTCATCAATCCTAAGGGCTGAAATATTATTTCTTTACCTATTTCGTTTCTCCAAAGCAAAAAAGTACCCAGAATTTTTTTCACCAGACTCAAGCCATTTTGCCCTTGACCTAATGAAGGCTCCTTTAGCCAAATTAATATAAGCATTGTCAATGTCTTCTCTTATTCCTTTAAGTTCGATTACCTCTCCCTCGGTTAAACTTTCTTTTCTCATCAAAGAATTTAATTCAGACATCATTTTTATTTCTTTGGCACAATTAACTCTCTTAATTTCCTTACTACGTTTTATTGCCATATCTCTTATTTTGAACTTGAAATATTCCCATTTCTGCACTGGCTTCATCTCCATTTTCCCAAGTATCTGTTTCGCTGTTCGCTTTACCATATCACAAAATGACTTGTCTTTTAATAAGTCATTATTTAGTTTCCAAAACCCTCTTGAATTACCCTTCTGTAGTGTTGATCCCACTAAATGAATTGAAACCAATTTGTGGTCTGATAAAGGAGCTAGGTCATGAGAAGACTCAGAGACATATTGTAAACCTGATGGTGAAATAAGCCACAAATCAATTCTTGACTGCAAAGACCTTTTAGCATTACTCCATGTGAATTCCTTTTTATCAGGGTTCAAAAACCTCCATACATCAACAACTGAAAGTTTTTCACTGATAAATGCTGTACTCTTAAAGCTGGAGTGTTGAGCAGTTCTTACTGGTATTCTATCTATAAGATCATCAGGAGCGTCATTATAATCTCCCCCAAGAATTAGATGTGCTTCGTCATATTTTACTTTTAGGATTTTCAGTCTTTCGGTCAATTGTGAACATATATTTTTTGCTTGATTAGTATTATACATATACAGATTGCAAAGTATAAAGAAGGTGTTATCCAATTTAACCACCAAAACCATCCACCTGCCATCATCAGAGAAAAAAGATTCAACTATTATACCTTTAAAGTTATTTAAGAGAATAGCTACCCCTGCAGATCGTTGAGTAGCATGACAAAAATAACATTGGTCACCCCATTGTGTTTTCCAAAATTTCACATCACTTTCACACGAATGTGTTTCTTGTAAAAAAAAAACAAGTCTGCATTTTTACGTCTACAGAACATGTAAACAGCTTTCCTCTTCGTATTATCGCGAATACCGCTAACATTAAATGATATGATTTTTAAAGAACTAAAAAGTATGTCTGTCATAATAATAACAAAAAATATATGCATATATTCCAAGTGTAAACTAAATGTCTGTTAAGACACTCAGCAAAATAGAATTATGAAAAAAAAAACACTAAGGGAACTAGATACCCTTTCTAAGAAAGATTCCCAATTTCAACGGAAGCACCCTCAAATATCGAAAAACATATTTGGACTCCACTGAATTATACATCGTGCAGTATGTTAATCACTAATCAGTTTTTTCCTACTGAGAGTGAACTGCGAAAGACGAACTTTACATAACTTTGGTGTACAATAATATTGAACTTGTCTAATACGACATTACCCGTGAGGTAACATATACCAAAAATATAAACAAATTAAATTAACCTCAATTTAGCACTAAGTTAGGAGCAAACCATTAATCCCTTGCAGTATGTCTCACGCCGTCGATAATGGCCACCGGACCCATCCATCTGGTCTTCTTTCCTTCCTCCCGCGCTTGCTTGACGAGCGGCCAAAGTTTGTTTCTGGACTGTCTCTCCTTGTAGGTGAGATCTTCTGCCATCCTGAGCTTGCTCTTCTTCATCACTTCGGCGTCGAACGCGGCTTTCCACACCTTGTGTCGAAATGTGCGCATCGTAAACTGTATGATGATAGGACGTGCACTGTCGTCATCTCGCCTGCGCCCAACTCTGTGTACAGTATCCACTGTAAATCCAAGCTTGCTCTTTTCCTCTGGGATGATTTGAGCGATGATATCCAACACCTTTTTTCTGACATCTTCATCCCCTTGTTCACGAAGGTTCAATAAACGAAGGTTCCAACGCCGGCTGTATCTTTCAGCCTCTTCTTGCTTCTCTTGAAGTGCGGTGACACTCTCGTTAAGTTTCTTCACAGCTTCATCCGTAACTTCATGAAGAATTTTAACACTCTTCAGATCTTCTTGTATAGCAATGACCGCCGCCGTATTCTTCATCACCATATCTTCAAATTTCGAGAAGCGAGCATTTAATCCATTAACCGCCCTCAAGATGTCGGCATTGGAAACATCGTCTTTTCCTTCACTCGCCCTCTTTTCCTCCGCTCTAGACTTCTTTGGATTAGGGCTGTGAATCGGAGTATCAGGAAGAGGTGTGAGCAAACTCGGCAAAGACTCCTCATGCTCCATTTCAACAAACAATGCCGACTTCTTTGTTTCTTTCCTCGCCATTCCTCCACGTGCCCAGTCGTTGTTTTCGTGTACCACTCTTCACCACAAAAGTGAAAAAAGCTACGAAAAAATGTGAAAATAGCTCCAAAACTGTACACCTAATATCAGAATACAGTCACAACTCAAAAAAACATATATTTTGAGTCCTTTCCATTCGTCTAAAGGCTCGGTACTTCCGTAAAAACTTAGAGCTCAGAAAAACACATCTAGCCCGGTCGCCATCTTGGACACCCCCCTCAACTGTCAAACCTTTGTCGAGTGGAGATTCCTTTTTTGACTACGACTGCTATTGTAGTCGCTGCAGGTGAGTAAATTTCTGAAGTATTTCCTTTTTATAGTGCCTTTTGACCAATAACCTCTGTAAGCAATTACATATACACGAAAGACTGAATTGGAATATTGTTGATATTGCAAGACAAAAGCGCAGGGCCGGCGCGAGCTATTTTGGTGCCCTAGGCATAAATGCTTTGTGGTGCCCCCCCCCCTCCACAATACAAGACAAAACATTCAGGGATTATACGGTGAAATATTGTTTTGAACCATGGTACAAACATTTTCTAAATTAATCATAGTATTATGCAGGCCCATATTTAAAACACAGATACATGAAAACTTTAATATTATACCTTTATAGACATGGACTGATAGGGCACTATATAAACATTCTGGACATAATGTGGAAACAATGAATATGAAAGGGAAAATCTACATAGCTTTAAGATTGATAGATGTCGCTCATGGTCTCTGAACCTCTCGAAAATGACTACGGCTTGTTACTAATGGAAAATTTTCGGTATCAACATAGTCGTTGCATAAAACCACTACCGGTATGTTTCGTAACATTCCATTTAATTTTCATTGTGCAATGAATATGCAAGTCACATCATTTCCACCACAGCGTTTTGGAGTGTTTTTTTTTTTTGGGTTGTGCACACTAATAAACCGATCATAACCCGATTTCTGGAGTTACCAGATTATTCAAGAGGTCATGTAAAGAGCATGATCCGCTATCCTTTATCTGATAAACACCACTATTTTACATCTCTGAGCATGTGTACAAATGGAAAATCGAATGTCGCTAGAGAGGCCTTAGGGACGCCAAACTGATTCGCTTTCAGCCTATGGGCCTACTCTGCAGTTAACGAGCTTGTGTAACGCAATCGCCACACTCGCATTTGAAGAGGTTCAGTGGGACAACTTCAAGCAAGCATGGGTTTTTCGTAAACATGGAGGAAGGCCTATGCTGAGACCAAGAGTTTTACGTCATGTACTTGGAAAGAAATCGAACTATTGACTTAACATGTAAACCATTTTTTTCCTGATTGTCACATCACTGAAGTGCACGTAAATGCGTCAAATCTCATTATTGTCATTACCCGGTTATTCCCAGTTATCAGATTATTGTAGTCATGTAAACGTAGCTAATAATAAAAAAAACAATTATTTAAAAAAATAATAATAATAACATTCTTACCTGCAAGTGATGCACGGGCATCATCTCGCTGCTTTTTCCTCTTCCTTTTTTCCGCCCCCGACTCTTGTTGTCTTTTCGATGACATTTCCTTTCAAGAATAAACTTCTGCCAAATTTGCGAACGGAAGCATAATGGAGCAAACCACAAGCGAATTGGAGGCGGGGGCACAAAAGGTAGACTGACGAGAGGGCCGAGATTCTTTTTTTTTGTGTAAATAATGAGCCTATGTTACTTATATTTGTATTACTTGCATTTATCAGGCTTTACAAAGTTTTATTTTAAATACTATATATTGTTGTTATTATTACAATTACTATTTTTTAGGATTTTTTAAAAACTTGTTTTTTTTTTCTTTTGTGCCCCTTCAGGCAGAGTTGGTGCCCTACGCGCAGTGCGTGTTATGCGTATGGGGAGCGCCGTGTCTGCAAAAGCGTAATGAAGTTAACGTCTCATGATAATGAGTAAAAACATGCTTCGTTGCTTCTATTGTTGTCGTTGGAAGTGAGTAATCAGGCATGCAAATTTGCCAGCTTCCGGCGAAATTTCGCCGTTTTGAAATCAAAATTCTTCTTCATTCTTCTGAATCACGTTGATCCAAGGAGAAAAAAATGGGGCGGATGGGGGGAGCTGTCATCGAGCGAGTGAAACCGTTAACTTCAAAACCGTAGTCCATGCTCAAAACTACACTCTAGTCCGATGACCTAGACCTATCACTGCCACTCTCTTCTTGTGACAACAAATGACTGACAATAGTGAGAGACGGGAGCACAGTTATCACCAACCAGCAATGAGGAGGCGGAACCCCTCTCCATCCCAGCTTCTCGCCCGGTGTTGTGCCGAAAAATAGCCGCCCTGCGTGAAATGTCCCCCCTGACGGAAGCGCCCACACGTCATTCGTACAAACAGCTTTTTCTTACCAATCGATGGACACGGAAACGACTTTCTTTTACCGTGAATATGTATTATTTTGCTCTGCTTGAACTAATAAATATTGTATTGTGAATATGTATTATTTTACTCTGCTTGAACTAATGAATCTTGTACTGTGAATATGTATTATTTTGCTCTGCTTGAACTAATAAATGTCATACCTGTGTGATTGTCATCGGGATATGGTCGTGAAAACCTGTAGACTAATACATTTCTGTTCAAAGATGGTTATGTGGCCCAGTCCACGATTTGTTACCGAAATACATTACTAATATTTTGTGTAATTTATTTATTTAAAACTGATTTTACAGTCGTAAATCCATTACTGTAATGCGTCCATGAAAACATTTGACGTTTTCACCTCAATAAAGCCTCATAAATAAGCGCTACCGTCAGGGGGGACATTTCACGCCGGGGGGGGGTGACATTTTTTGACACAACACCGGCCCCGTTTGAAATTGCGGCAAGGTAAGGGATTAATGCAGTGCTTCTCAATTATTTTCTGTTACGCCCTCCCAAAGAAGACGTAAATGTTTCGCGCCCCCCCCAAACTCTCTGCCGCCACTGTAAATAGTATCATTTGTCTATAATATGACTATTATACGTATGCCTCTCCCTAACACTGTGTCCTTTTTTTCTATTATAGAAAAAAAGTAACATAGATCAACTAATAATAAAGTATAACTTTATTGACATTGTTTTGTTGCCTGAATTAAAAAAAAAAAAGAGTCACATCCAAACTAAAAATACGCTCAAGGAACATTTTTGACCATTGGATACTGAAAAATAATATATAAAAAAATCAGTAAACAATAACTAATTCAAATTGATTAGAAACATTAACTCATGAGGACAATATGCCAAAAAATTTGACCGAAAAAACAAAACTGAATAGAAGAAGGGGAAAAAAGTGTCTTTGGACAGAAGGACAGTTTTTATTTTCGCTGCTCACAGTATCACCTCCTAAGTCCTTTCAATGGCGTGGGGTTATTTTGCACTGAGCATGCTAACAGTGCTCACCGGTTTACTGATATAACACTGAAAAAGCGGGACGATTGTTGGCAATATTCGGCACTTTTTCGCTGAAAAACAATCAAGCAGCTTATCAATGAGATTGAGGTCTAATGTCTTTAAGTGGCGTCTTAATTGATTTGACTTCCGGCTGTCCGCTATAATTATTTTTAAACACAGTAAACAGTCGTCTTTCGTCATCCCCCACGGTATTAAAAGTCAAAGGCAAACGGCCTGAAAAAAGCGCATTCTCGGCGGCCGAGGGAGAACTGTAAGTGAGGGCAGTCGTCGCGACGATCCCAAACCGTAAATGGCACTTCTCGGGCGGACACCTGAGAACCGGAGAAGACGGTGGGTCGCTGCTCTCTGAAAATGAGAGCGCCACTGCCACCCACTAAGTGGATGTGCAAGTACACTTCTCTAGTACGGAAACAAAAAATCATGTTCCCCGAGGTCACATGCGCCACCCCTGGCATCGCTCTGCGCCCCACTGGGGGGGCGCGCCCCACTATTTGAGAAGTACTGGATTAATGTCAAAAATTGTTAACTTCTTAAAGCTGTAGTTTGAACTAATTTCTTCACATGCCAAATAGGGTCACAAGTAAAGTAATTAAACATTGTCCACCAAATAAAGCATGAAAAAATAATTTATATGTTGTATATTTGTCAAAATAATCGCATTTCCGAAGTTCGAGCCTGAAAGGGGACGAAGTGATACGTCACACCGAGAACAGCGATGGCGGCGCTCCATGCGCCCGCCATACAAAGCCCTTCCAACAATGATTCAAACAGCGATATAAGCGATACATCGAGCGCAAGTGAGGACATCCAAGTTTTTGAAGAGTTGGAGGAAGAGGAGGAGGTTGGAATTTTATATGTTGGACCTTACATGTATGAGCCAGATGCTAATGAGGATGCAAGCAATGTGCCCACACGACCTGACTTGGAATGGAGACAAGACCCATCGAGATTACAAGATTGGTAAAATATAGGCTGTTATTATTTTTATGATTTGAAGATGCAGGCATTTGCATATAATTTTATGTTTTTGTCTATCTGATGACATTGTTTAAAAAAATAATCAGACTTCATTTTCAAGCAGCTAGCCTACTCGGTACTTGAGTATTCTTTTCAGCAAATATTTTTTTTACTTGTGTAAGAAGGAATTGTGCATCATTATTATAATTTCATTATTGGTGTTTTGGCTTATTTCAATTTATTTTATTTAAATAGGCTATAATTTTATTATGCATTTATGTTTTTAAATGTGATGCAGTATTCATTTATATTCAATATTTTATGTTGTATAATTTTAGTTCCTATTCGTGCATTAGTTCCTCCCCGGTTGTTGTGGTAGGATGTGTTTAAGTTGAACACGGGAGTTCTTGGCTCCCCGCGATAGAAATAAAGACGCAGAGTTATACTGTCCTGCCGTGTCGGTCATCATAGTAGAGAAGACGGAGTAAATGCACCACAACAATTAAACTGTGTAACCCAATCCACGCACAGCCTCAAAGCCCCAAAAAATAAGGGTTACACATGTACCTGAGATTTTTTTTGACTTTTTTTTTTTTTTTAATAACTTTTGTACAGTATTCCATCCATATACTTGTATATTTTGAATCAAATGTTTTCATAAACAGAATTATTGGTATAGCAATACACTTGTTCAATAAAATTTCTGCTCATGGTGTCATCGCTCAGTATTTTTTTTTTTTTTTTATATTTCAGGTGTACTTGTGGTAATTGCCAGCAAATGCCTACAGCAGTTGAATGTGTTTGCTGCCATGAAATTGAAGAAGTCGTGACTGTACGTCAACAAGGAGAGGAACACTTCAATCAAGTGCTGGCCTGCATCACCAACCATCCTGGACTCAATGCGGTGTGCCTGGACCCATATGGATTACAGGTGGCATGGATAACCTACAAGCAGCAGTACAAAGGCAAGGCATTCAATGGACCACAGGATGCCAAGTATAGGCATATTGCCTCCAGACAACTGGTGCGCTGGTGCTGGAATTATCTTGGTCAGGAAAACCGTGTTGTGCTCCCAGCATGTGCAGTGTCTTGTATCAGGGCACATTTTCCACCACCGGGAGAAGAGGAGTCAGCTGTATTCAAAGGGTTTCGTGTTTGACAGAGAAATGTTCCAGAACTGTGATTTATACTGGTTTTATAGTGGTTAATGTGGAAATTATCATTACAAAATACTGTAATAAAAATAAACAAATGAGGACAATTGAATACAGGGAATGTGATTCTTTATTTCCTGAGGAATCTAGTATGGTGCTCGGCAATAACAATTGACTTGTCCGGTCTGTTCACTGCTGCTGTAAGAAATTGTGGGTCGACTAACACATCACCAGTTCTGCGCTTCTTTGGAATGTCAATCAGTTTCATCACCTCTGACAGGCAGTCATTCACATAGTCTACAAAAAAAAAAAAAAAAAACATCGGGATGATAAATATTAGGACAAAATATGGGTTATACTCAGTATGTAATGCATCTGCCTGGAATTATTTTTGTTTCATAACCTACCATAAATTGCATCCACCAATATCTTTCTCAGAGAATATCCACCACTCTTATATTTGGGATAAACGATACAGTAGGAGTGTATTCCTTCCTTCGTCACTTTCTGTGGTCTCCCAGCATTTTCGTTATAATGCATAGCAGCGAGAATGATTCTGGAAATGAACAAAAAATGCCTTATTAAAAAATGTTCAAATTGTGATGAAATAGCATATCTTTATATATATTTATATCTCAAGGTTTTACATTTCATCCATGTCAAAGTTTTCTTAAACACACCTGCTTTTCATTCCTTTGTACGAGAAGTGGTACATCTTTGGAGCAAAGTGATTCACCACACTGTGAAAAGTTTCAACGCCACTGGTCTGTCCGAGGTGAGACATCTTCATGACATCGTTGACAAACATGGTCTTTGTCAGGAGTTCCACCACTGCGACGTTAACTTCAGTACCTTTAAATGAATTTAGAAGGTATGAAAATATTTTATTTTTCAGGGTAAACTAGCAGGCAACATCTAACAAACAAAAAAAATACCTGGTAATAGCCACGCTTTGTTTGTAGTAATTGGAGGATGTAAACAACTATCGTGCACGTTCTGCAGGTGGTCCACACATGCCAGCCACTTCTGCTTCTTTTCTTCCGGTGTCTGGGAGGAAAGTGCACACCAGTACAAATGGCACTTCAAACTTTGTACCCAATCCTTCAGAATCGACATGCTCTTCTTTTTGGCCAAGGAGTCCAGTTTCTTGCACATACCTGTATATTTAATATATGAAAACTCATGAAGTGACGTGCATGACATATAAGACATAATCCCAAAACTCTCATATTTATAAACATTGAAATAAACTAACCTTTAACAATGTGCCAACAATAATAATAATGGATGACTTGAGTCCAATTCTCCCTGATCCATTTCGCCACCTGGCGATGCCTGTCAGTGATGACAACTTTTACATTGAAGCCTTCCAACTCCTGACGGCATCTTTTCAGGCGCTCCAGTTCCATTCCATAGCTTCCCCCAGTCTCGTTACTCTAAAGGATAAGTGTAATACGTGTCTTAAGACAAACAATTGTCATTTTATTAAGCCGCATATAATTTACAAAGCAGTTCACTGGCTGTGGGCTAGTCGCACAAGGTTACACCTACCTGCACCAGATGAACAGTTAGCACCTTGTTGAGATCCAGTTCCATCAAATTATAACTCCCGTACTTGGCACAGTGACCCATGGAGTCACATCTTCCATCTCCTCCAAGGACCAGTTCCTTCTCCTTAATGGACCCCAAAAGAGCACACTGCTTCTTTGTCCATGTGGTTGTCAGTGCTTCATGGATATACGTGGCCTGGTGGTGGAAGTATGCCCACTTATTGTGGCACTGAATATTCAGGAATCTGAAAACATAAACAATACATGTTGATTTTTCAATTCACAGCCCGCGTGTCAGAGCAAAAAGTGTAACATTATATACATAGTTCACAAATACATTTAATTTGCTCCATTTGGCCATCATAACAATTCAACCTGATGTTTACCTGAATATTCTTAAAGCCTTGCTTGGCAAACTTCCAGTAAACAGGATCGCTGAGCTGAGAAGGACGTTTAGTACAGGCAGGTTTCTAACAAAGGGCTGATTACACCACTGATGCTTGTTCCTACAAACAGTGCAAACAGCTTGGATCTTCACCAGCGTCCCTTTGACATAGCGGTAGCAAGTGCTTCTGCCTTTACAAAGGACACAAACGGCCAAGAGGGCGATCAGGGAGGACTCGAACACCAAATACTTCCGCTGCTTGTGAAGGTCTTCACTTTCATTGCTCCTGCAAATATATTTCAACAATGCACAATTACGAATGTGAATCAATTGAGCTTGAAAAGTGCAATGAAAATGAAATATGCTCCTGTCAATTTGGCCAATTTCAGTTTTGTGGTTATAAATGTTGATTTGTGTAAATCTAATTTACAATGAAAATAATGATGATAATCTTACCGGATTTCTTCAAAGCTGTCATGTGTCACTTCATCATCTGATGAACTTGGTTCATCTTCATCGTTGTCCTCCCCTGCAATATACAGTGCTGCTCAAAAGTTTGTGAACCCCCTCAACATTTTGGAATTTTCTATTATTTCAACCTGATTTCCTAATCAATCAATTCAGTAGTTTTTTTAACAGTTGTGTTGTCGAGACTAAATTAAAAAGAGTTTTCATCAACTGATGTAGGTGCAAAATTGAGCTGTTTGGTCACAACCAAAACCGCCATGTCTGGCGAAAAGTCAACACTGCATACCACCAAAAGAACCTTCTCCCAACAGTGAAGCATGGAGGTGGGAATGTCAAGATCTGGGCTTGCTTTTCATCCTCAGGACCTGGACAACTCCACATAGTCCAGGGAATCATGAATTCTGAGGAATATTGTCAAATCCTAGAACATAACCTGACGCCATCTGTTTTGAAGTTAAAGCTTGGCAGAAGGTGGATCATGCAACATGATAATGATCCAAAGCATTCCAGCAATACAACCAAGGAATGGCTGAAAAAGAAGAAGATTCGTGTTCTGGACTGGCCCAGTCAAAGTCCTGACCTAAATCCCATTGAAATGCTGTGGCGGGACCTGAAGCGAGCAGTTCATGCCAGACGCCCATCAAACCTCTCTCAACTGACTGCGTTCTGCAAGGAAGAATGGGCAAAAATCCCCCAAAGTAGATGTGAGAGGCTGATTAGTCACTACAGAAACCGTTTGGTTGAGGTAATCTCTGCAAAAGGAGGCGCAATATCCTATTAACTGAAGGGGTTCACATACTTTTGCACACATGATATCTGAGTTTTTCTTAAATCAACCACTTTTGTTAAATAAAGAATGACAATATAACTATTTCTTTTGTTTCAGTCCATTATTTGGAATGTCAGTATTGTGGATTTGGGTATAACTTAACATTTAATAAGGTTATTTTAGTTTTTTTTTACAAAAAATCTGACCATCGCTGTGGGGTTCACAAACTTTCGAGCAGCACTGTATTCCACATCTTGGTCTGGGAGGTGTTGACTGTCCATTTCCACGTCACTCTCCTCTTCACTGTCTGTGTCAACCAGTGGCATACAAACTTTCTTCCTTTTGGGTTCTGGTTGGCCCAAGTTGCATTGTATACCAATGGACCGGTAATTTGCCCTTGTCTTGCATTTCTCGCATGGAGGACAATACTTCAATGTCTGCACCACTGAACAAATTGAAAAGATAAATATGTTTATAATCAATGTACTGTATGTATATGTTTATCACTAATGGCCATCATCATCATCATCATCACTTACTTTTATCCACCCTATGTGTTGGTGTCATTTCATCATCTTGATGGCTGTTTGAACAGGATTCATCCAGCAATAACGTACCCCCACACTCAGCCATCTCTTGTTCGGCGGCAGCTGCAGAGCTGATAGCCTCAGCTAAGGTTCGCTTCCTTTCTCGGGTAGCTGCTGCTGTGCGCTGGACAGGTGGATTTTGATCTTGCTGGTCTTGTGGAGGCAGGTGAATTGTTGGGACAGCAGTTGCATTGAGTAATAACCTGCAGAATAAACATGAGATGACACTAAAAATATGCTTTGCTCATGAAACCTATAGAACCTATTAAAAAAATACTATCACATCTTATCTAACCCTATGTCTTACTAAATATTTGATTATTAAATAAATCATAAAATGCGGTAGGAGTGACAAATGATTGGCAGTTTTCCCAAGAGGATGTGTCATGTTCATTCATCAACAAAGCAGCGCTGCCAACCTACTGAAATTTACTTCCAGAACAATTTGTCTCATGCCATTAAGTACTCATCGTTGATATGAATAGCATCGATTGGGGCTTGCCTCGAGCCAAAAGCTAACGTCACTAGCTTCTACTGTTCATTCCAAAACATGATCAGGGATTCGTCAAAACGTTTCTTTCATCCCAGGCAATAGTAGGTGGATTATTTACCTGACTTGTTTCGGCGAACACTTCCACCCTCGAAAAGTTTTGACGAATTTATAAGTGTTTCGGCGAAGTGGAAGTGTTCGCCAAAACATGTAAATAAAATACCTACTGTTGCCTGTGATAACAGAAAAGTTGACGAATTTAAAGTGTAGACAAAATGAACTCAATACAACTATAATCGGGGATTGCCTCGAGTTAGCTTTCGGCCAACGTTGCTAGCTTCTACTGTACAATGCACAACACGATTGGAGTTTTGCCTCGAGTTAGCTTTCGGCTAACGTCGCTACCTTATGCTGTTCATTCCAAAACATGATCAGGGATTCGTCAAAACGTTTCTTTTATCCCAGGCAAAAGTAGGTGGTTTATTTACCTGACTTGTTTCGGCGAACACTTCCACCCTCGAAAAGTTTTGACGAATTTATAAGTGTTTCGGCGAAGCGGAAGTGTTCGCCGAAACATGTAAATAAAATACCTACTGTTGCCTGTGATAACAGAAAAGTTGACGAATTTAAAGTGTAGACAAAATGAACTCAATACAACTATAATCGGGGATTGCCTCGAGTTAGCTTTCGGCCAACGTTGCTAGCTTCTACTGTACAATGCACAGCACGATTGGGGTTTTGCCTCGAGTTAGCTTTCGGCTAACGTCGCTACCTTATGCTGTTCATTCCAAACAATTGGCGCCTGCACTGCTTTGACAAAGTAATCATTCCACAACAGTTGGCAGCTCTGCTAGATAAAGTAATCAGTCATCCATCCAAAAATCACACTTACTTTTTTGCAAATCCTTGATCATAAGCAGTCCGGTTAAGGAAGCAGGCATCTTCGAAGTGTTTGTAGCAGATAACACTACTCGATGATGGCGTGAAATTCATTCGCTTCGTGCGAACGAAAGATGTCCATTTACGTGCCCTGGTATCCTTTGGCCACTCAAACAACTTGTCGTTAGAGTGAGAACAAAACATCGCCACACACCGCCGTGGCATCTTACCGAGAAGCAATGCAACAAACAATACTGTGTGTATGGCGGACTTCCCTCGCACTTCCCGGTGTGACGTAATTTCCGAAGATTTCCGAAGATTGTCGAAGAAAAGCATTTTCGTTGTTATGGGCGTTGCTATGGGTTAAACAAATAATCTGGAAGGGTTGCGTTAAAAAAAATAATGAAAATATGCTTATAATTGTTTAGCCATTGATATTATTCAAAAACATGGTTGGCCAACCTTACTTCAAAGTTCCCCTTTAAAGCTAAAAGTTTGAGTGATGGCCTATAATAGTCTTCATAAATCATTCAATCGTGTGGTTCGATCAATTCCTGCGCTTGTAATGGTGTCTATAACACAAGTATTCCCTTAATTTCTTGATAACTGACTTCAGATAGTCCTCGATATTTCACCACCTTGTAGAACGCAGTTACTCGAGGTAGCGCTAACTGCGGAGGGGCTAACTAGCGCCTTTCACACAGGGCTTTGCTAGTAAAGGTAGCAAACGTCAGTTGTGATCTGAATTGTCGCCAGTTGGCGTTGTGACGAGTTATTTAAGCCCCCTTTGTAAAGCGCTTGTTTACGATAAAAAATGAAATAAAATAAATCATGAGTAACGAGAGTGATGAACTAGTGCCTTCCATACAAGTCATGTTCAGGGCTTTGTTAGTAAATTCTGAATGGTCACCAGTTATTCTTAACAACAAGTTATTTAAGGCCCCTCTATAGTCTCCGATAATTACAGAAAAGGAAGAGTTTTGCCTTGTTGTGGAGGTCGTTTCATTTGGTTAGCCATCAAGAGTTTATCAAACCGGAGACCTCCGCTACAGTTCGCATTTGAAAGTACCCCCATTCCTGCGCTCTTCGTACACACCCCCATTCATAAAAAAGCCTACAGGTCTACTTCTGTTTATGCAGTATGATGCCCTATCAATCGAAGTTAAGGACCATGGGACTAATTGCTTTGGTTGAATGTAAATAAAGTTATGATCACCACAGTTAATGCTTTTGAAGACTTGTAATTTTTTTAATCTATCTATCTATCTATCTATCTATCTATCTATCTATCTATCTATCTATCTATCTATCTATCTATCTATCTATCTATCTATCTATCTATCTATCACATAATAGTTACCTGTAAATTCATATTTTATGCTGTACAGCTGTTCTGTTTAATGCAAATGGGACATACTGTATATTTTATAATTAAAATTTTGTATAATTTGCTACTTAATGCCTCTTATATGTTCTGATTTCAGGATGAGAGATTTAGACTTGTATATGTTAAATTATTATGTACTGTGTTTAATTGGAGATGTCGCTGGTTGCGGGCGGCACGGTGGCTGAGTGGTTAGCACGTCTGCCTCACAGTTCTGAGATCAAGGGTTCAATCCCATCCCGGGCTTCGGCCTTCCTGTGTGGAGTTTGCATGTTCTCCCCGTGCCTGCGTGGTTTCCTCCGGGAACTCCGGTTTCCTCCCACATCCCCAAAACATGCATGGTAGGCTGATTGAACACTCTAAATTGTCCATAGGTGTGAGTGTGTGCGTGAATGGTTGTATGTCTCCTTGTGCCCTGCGATTGGCTGGCAACCAGTTCAGGGTGTCCCCTGCCTACTGCCCGTAGTTAGCTGGGATAGGCTCCAGCACCTCCGCGACCCTCGTGAGGAAAAGCGGCATGGAAAATGAATGAATGCATGAATGAATGAATGTCTCTGGTTGCACTATGAAATGCACTTTTCCACGCATGCCGTGTGTCCATGTTACTTTGTCACCTTTTTCACCCCTAACCAATTTGGATGCCTGGTAATATTTCTAAAGTATATTCATTGTATAGTGCCTTTTGTCCGCTAACCTCTGTAAGCAAATACATATAAACTAAAGACTGAATATGAATATTGATGATATTGCAAGACAAAAGCGTAATGAAGTTAAAGACCAAATGTGAAGTAAGGTTGGCCAACCATGTTTTTGAATAATATCAATGGCTAAACAATTATAAGCATATTTTCTTTTTTTTTTTTTTTTGACGCAACCCTTCCAGATTTTTTATTTAACCCATAGCAACGCCCTTGACAACAAAAATGCTTTTCTTTGACAATCTTCGGAAATCTTGGGAAATTACGTCACACCGAGAACTGCGAGGGAAGTCCGCCATACACACAGTATTGTTGCATTGCTTCTCGGTGAGATGCCACGGCGGTGTGTGGCGATGTATTGTTCTCAATCTAAAGAAAAGTTGTATGAATGGCTGTAGGATAGCAGGGCACGTAAATGGACATCTTTTGTTCGCACTAATATCACACATATCATCGAGTCGTGTACTCTGCTACAAAGACTTCGAAGATGCCTGCTTCCTCAACCGGTCTGCTTATGATCAAGGATTTGCAAAAAAGTAAGTGTGATTTTTGGATAGATGACTGATGACTTTGTCAAAGCAGAACTGCCAATTGTTGTGGAACAGTGCTTAATTTGAAAATCATAAGGTGCCGGAACGCAAAGTACACATGACAGCGCAGGGATGACAGCACACAGGTCCCGGAACATATTGTAATAGCCCGAATAGGGAAATAGAAAGGAGACGAGGGAATGATGGCATCCTTCACTTTATTATGGCAACAGTTAAATAACAAAAATAACAGCGGACTGCTGCAACATACGACCGCCAACTTCGCTCTCACGCCGCCCTCTTCTCCTCACTTCCCGCTACGTCACCACTCTGCTGTCCGATGACCCCTTCACGGGCCCACACCCAGTACGGACATTACATTATGCAGAAAATGGTGCTGAAAACAAAACGCAAATACCCACTTGCCGAGCTGTGGGACTTTCCTTTTTTTCTTTTTCTATGTGCTTTTCTGACTCGTTTTGAACCATCTTCCTTCTTTTTGAAAAAAGACAGTAAATGCAACAGTCTTTTTGGCATGTTGAAATACTGTTTGATCCTGGCTGCTTGCTCCCAAGTTGCCCCAAATTTCAGTTTTTTTTTTTTTTTTTTAAATGTCAGGAGTGTGATTTGTTGGTCCAGTTTCTCAGTGCACCAACAAATCTCCGACTCATTCATATGACGTTCATTTTCATAAACTACATGCAATTCATGGATTTGTTGTGTAAATGAATTTATTATAATTATGTTATTATTATTATTATTTATTATTAATTTATTATTTTATTTTATACTGTAATGTCCTAACTCCGTGTAATATTCTGATATAATGTTTTTCGAGGCACCCTGAAGTGCACGCAACGTTACTTTTGTTTTGGTCACGTGACGCAGGAGTGCGATAGAGAGGCACAGGCTCTATCTATCGCTCCGCACAGCCTGCCGAGAGCCCCAAGCTGTGTTCGTACCGTTAGCTCCATGTGTTAACTAAGAAACAAAGTTGTCAGCACGTCGTGTGTTCGATACCTTTGTCAACAAAAAGCTCATAACAAGACACTATGCACGATCCGTTTAAGAAACGCTGGGACTGGAGAGCTGTGAGTAGTAGGAGGTGAGAAGGAGATGAGCGAGAAGCAAAACTTCGCTGTCGAATGTGGCGGCAGTCCGCTATTATTTTGGAAAAGCGCTATATAAGTATAACACCATTTACCATTTTCTTATTGTTGCTACAATAAAGTGGAGAAAGCCATCAACGACTCATCTCCTTCTTTCCCCCCAACGTTTTTATATTATTATTTTATATGCACGAGAGCTGCCAGATCTGCCAAAATGAACATGAAGTCTGAGGATTTTTTTTTTTTTTTAAACAATGTCATCAGATAGACAAAAACATAAAATTATGTGCAAATGCCTGCATCTTCAAATCATGAAAATAGTAACAACCTATATTTTACCAATCTTGTAATTTCGATGGGTCTTGTCTCCATTCCATGTCAGGTAGTCTAGGCACATTGTTTGCATCCTGATTAGTGTCTGGCTCAGGCATGTTAGGTCCAACATAAAATTCCAACCTCCTCTTCTTCCTCCAACTCTTCAAAAACTTGGATCTCCTCCCTTGCGCTCGATCTATCGTTTATATCGCTGTTTGAATCATTGTTTGAAGGGCTTTGTATGGCGGCCGTGTGGAGCACTGCCATCACTGTTCTCGGTGTGACGTTTGAATCATTGTTTGAAGGGCTTTGTATGGCGGCCGTGTGGAGCACTGCCATCGCTGTTCTCGGTGTGACGTATCCCTTCCGGGTTCGTCCCCTTTCAGGCTCGAACTTCGGAAATGCGATTATTTTGTCAAATATGCAACATATAAATTATTTTTTCATGCTTTATTTTTTGTACAATGTTTAATTACTTTAATTGTGACCCATTTTGGCATGTTATGATATTTCTTCACATTTGGTCTTTAACGTCGAAAGATAAGCAGTAAACAGGTGGGTCGCCAAGGTTTTAATGGCGATTCTTTTACTGTTCAAGAGAGATTTTTTACATTATAGCGGCTTAACAGCGTACGGAAGTTAGCATTGTATGATATAAGCATTAAACATCTGGGTCACCTGGGTTTTAATGGAGTTTCGTGCTTGAAATCATACAGAAATTAACCATATCTACAAATGGCTAGTGACCCAATTAAGGCATTATATTTTGAGAAAGCTAAGTCCTATATATTAAAAAAAAAAAAAAAAATTCAAAAAAGCTTAACTGCTAATCATTCTTTTCGGGAGTGTAAGTATAAAAGTATTTGGAAGTCATTTTTCAATGTTGTCTTTCTGTGCATTTGCTTTACAATTGGTGAACAATATGGAGAAGAGGTTCCAGGAGATTTTCAATTTTATGTCTAGGGGTGAATTCCCTAACTTTTGTACTAAATCTCAGAAATGTGCTTTAAGAAGATATGTTCAGAAGTTCAAACAGAGGAGGCAAATTATTTGTAATGTTGTTGTTATTTATCATTATATACTGTGTATATACAGGTATATATATATATATATATATATATATATATATATATATATATATATACACATATATACTGTATGTATATATATATATATATATATATATATATATATATATACATACATACATATATATATATATATATATATATATATATATATATATATATATATATATATATATAATATATATGGGGTGGCATAGCTCAGTGGTAGAGTAGTTGCCCCCCAACCCAGAGGTTGTGGGTTTGATTCTTCGCCCTGATGAACTCGTCTAAGTGTCCTTGAGCAAGATACTGAACCCCACGTTGCTCCTGGTGCTGCGTCACCAGTAGGTGGATGGCGAGATAGTGTAAAGCGCTTTGAGCGCCTTGAAAGGTGGAAAAGCGCTATATAAGTATAACACCATATATATATATATATATTAAGCCTGAACGTTATATCGTTTAAACATCGGCATCGCAATGCGCGCAATAGTCCCATCACAAGCACGTGCGATAGTTTTTTTTTTTTTTTTAATTCATATACGTCTTGCCTTCTACTCTGCACACAGCCTCACACCCTCCCTCTCCCAGCCCTTTGTTCCTCTCAGTCACTGCAGCACTTGTTTATTAAAGTTAACGATGGCTTTGATCTGGCCAAAGAAGCCGGGCAGCAATCTGTCAATCATTGTTTAACTTGTTAAACAGTTTCTGCAAGGAAGCCGCGCTGGAATGAATGAGTGTGTGTGTGTGTGTGGGGGGGGGGGGTTTAGAGATGTTGGAGACATATAAATGCCAGAGGTGATCATGAGGAGTTTGAAATTTCTACATGTCACTCCAACAGTCACAGCTAAGGTAGATAAACAGAAGCATTTAATAAAGCCAAGCATTTATCTACTACAGTACTTTATTGTTGTTCAAAAATGATTTGGTTGGATAGTTATGTTTAAAACTGATCATAATTTTGACATTTGAAGTGCTTAAAAACCATTTTACATACATTTTTTAAATCACTTTATCACTAAATCACTCTTATATGTATCTCTTTCCAATGCTAAATCTGAATAACAGGGTCCCCCCAGGATTGATAAATCTAAATTCAAGACTTTTAAGACCTTTTTCAATGCCATTTCAACTGAAAATTAATACTTTTCTCGCACCCATTATTTAGATAATATTGAATCATATTAAAAAAATAAAGGACTGAACATCAAATTTAACCTCAGTTACTAAGTGTGTTTGACAAAATAATGCACATTTACTGAAGATACAGTTAAAACACATTTAAATATAAGGTCTTTCAGATTTTTTTCCCAGGATAAAATGGATTTTACACTATTTTTGTAAAGCAACTTCAGAAATTACATTTGCAATATAACAGGTTTCCCTTTTAAGAGGACCTGGTCAAGGTGGTAGGATGGTGATTGTCAAGTTGGCCACCTTAACTGGTGATTGTCAAGTCGGTCACCTTAACTGTAAAGTGCTTGGGAAAATCTTAAATTGGCATTGAAAGTTTGAAAAACAGCCACTAAATGGCAGTAGTTTACCATTAATTACCACAAAATAAAAAAGCTACACATGACCATTTCCCTTGGTAACTGTTTTTTTCTAATCACATTACAAGAAGTATACAAAACACGTTAATCCTTTGTTAGCTATTGAAGACATTTCTTTTAATCAGATAGAGAAAATCCCTAATCTTATTCAATCAAGAAAACCATTTAAATATACCAGGAGGTGTTTTACTATCACCTACATTATATTTTTCCTTTCACAATGCCATGTTATTCAGATCAAAAATACCCCGCACTCGTTCCAATAATAGTGTCAACCGTGTTGTGTATCTGAGGGTGATGGTGGATCTACAACTCCGGTTTATCCATGCTAAGGCTAGTGCACCTGCCAATACCCGATTGAACATGGCTAACTCTTGAGTTAAAACTACGAAATTCACATTCATTCGAAAGGCAAACCGCGCAGAAATGCATTACTGCATCTAACACATTTTAATTGGAGAAATTGGCAATTTACTTTGAAATGTTAAGCAGGTCCACTGCCTTCGCATGACCCATAAACTGCGACCCAAAGTGTCTGGATGCGACTTGGTCGCCGATCCAATACCTCACAATACCTGCTGGTCCAACTGTTTGGACTTTGTTGTCTTGTTGAGGCTTTCGTCGAACATAACAACTAAGGCATCTGAGCAGTTCCTTACATTAGCACACAGTACTGTGCCATTGCCTGCTGTTGTGATGTTGATGCTAATGATGCTAACAGCGCGCACGCAGAGGTGCATTATGATTTGTAGTGCAGTGCATCGTAAAAATTCTACGCGTCATCTTCGTTATGGATTAAAAAAAAAAAAAAAAAACTTCGTCACGGATATAATTTAGGTTGCACTGAGATGTTCTTCAAAATTAAAACCACGGTGAAAAAATTCCAGACTTACGACAGCTAATTTAATACTTTTAATACCTTTAATAATGGAAAACTAAATTCAATGCTTTTTTAATACTTATAATATCCGGCGGGTTCCCTGGAATAAATACATTGAGCACAAAAAACACACACACAAAAAAAAAAGGGGGGGTGGGGGGGTACTTCGCGGTTTTTCACTTATCGCGGTGGGTTCTGGTCCCCATTAACCACGAAAAACGAGGTTACACTGTACACTGTGGTCATGGTGAGTCATCCAAAGTCTTTCCAAACAGCTATTCAAGTCATCAAGTGAAAATTTCTTTAAAAATATATATATATAAAAAAAAAAAATTTAATATTGCAATATATTATCGCAATATATCGCAAACCCCCCAAAAATCGCAACAATAGTTTTTTCCAATATCGTTCTGGCCTAATATATATATATATATATATATATATATATATATATATATATATATAAATATATATTTAAAGCCTGAACGATATATCGTTTAAAGATCCCCATCGCGATGTGCGCACGCAAGGATGTGCGATAGGTTTTTTTTTGTTTTTTCAATCCACAAACCTTTGTTCTGCTTCATTCGCTAGCACAGCCTCCCTCACCCCCTCTCCCAGCTCTCAGTCACTGCGGCACTTGCTTATTAAAGTTAACGATGGCTTTGATCTGGCCAAAGAAGCCGACTTCACACGGGCAGCAATCAGTCAATCTTCGTTAACTTGTTAAACAGTTTCTGGAAGGAAGCGCGGGCTGGAATCAATGTGGGGGGAGGGGGGGACGTTCAAGACATATAAAATAAACGCCAGAAGTGATTATGAGGAGTTTGTAATTTCTACATGTCACTCCAAGAGTCACAGCCATGTTACTTAAACAGAAGCATTTAATAAAGCCAAGCATTTTTATACTACAGTACTTTACTCTTGTTTAAAAATGATTCGGTGGGACAGTTATGTTTAAAACTGATCATAATTATTACATTTGAAGGGCTTAAAAAGCATTTATTACAATATATATATGGCGGAAAACACAGACAAGACTGAAAAAGCAGTTTCTGCTCTTGCACTCTTCTTTAAAAGAAACTGTTGTATTTTAAGCAAAAACAACTGTTGCGTTTGAAAGAACAATATGTCTATATGCTGCCATAGCAGATTCATGGCGGATTAAGCCCCCGAACTATTTTTAACTTGCCCGTTTTACCCTGCAAACCCGTTTACAGACGTCGCGCAACTGTTTTTGTTTCAACCCAGCCATGAAAACAAGGTAAGTCATTATATTTTTCAAAATGCCTGTCATTTTTAGCTTGAAATCATTAATTGATGTCTAATATTTTGTTTAAAAAAAAAAAAAAAAGACTTTTAAAATCTATTCACTCGAATATTTTAAACTTTTAGACCTGGGGTCAGCAACCTTTTTGGTGTGGCGTGCCACTTTCAAATTTTCTTGTCAATCACTGTTTCACACCAAGATTAATGACGAACATCCGAATTTTTATATCCAACAGAGCTGTAATTTTACTCCAAAGAATAAGAACATGAACATACGTTGAAATCTTACAACTACCATTCTTCTTTATCAAATAACTAAAAAATAAAAGTATATTGTACAAAATATCAAAACTTGAGCATCATCTTATATAAACATATCACACACACACAACCCAGCAAGAAAAGGGGAACAAGCGTGATTCTCAGTGCAGGTCTCTCACAGTACAGAGCGGGCTGTTTTAACCTTCAAAGTCAGAACAGGCGACTACTTTGTCTTTTTCACTAACAGTGAATTCTATGCACAATTTTAGATTTTATATGACAAATACAAAAGATGCCTACCTTAATGTGATCCCTGGCCCTGTTTTCAATGAATTTCATGTTTTGTCTCGTAGTGGCGTTTGACACTTGTTGTGCGACACACACACACAACGCTCTCGAGGTATAATGCACAGAGCAAGCGGAAGTAACCAGCCAACCAGTTGTTACCGGCACCCCCAAGGGGCCGCTGTCCCCTACAGTATGACCAGCTTACTAGTTAAGCGTAAGAAAAAGAGAGGCAGGGAGCAAGGTGTTGAGAGAGAGTTGTGCGAAGAGCGCCATGAAAAGTGGTTGTGTCCCATGCTGGTTTTAGTTTTGTTAATAAAAGTCTCCAGCAAAATACCATCCAACGTGTCACTGTGTTTTTATACACATCACCACCTCTCTGAAGTAAGCACCGGGCGAATCGACGACAACAAGCCACGTTAATCGCCTGTCCACTACACACTACGGTGCAGAGTTGCAATTACCAAAAAGTGCAATTGGTAACACAGTGTACTTCCGCCAGCTCTCTGATTGGTCGGCTTCGTGACATGTTAGTAGCGTGGCCTGAATTAAACGCGCAGAGAAAATCCGACAAGCGCAGGAGTCGAGAAATTGGGGAAGAGCTGGAGGTGTGCTAAAAATCCATTATTGCTCGCATATAACGCCACAGGCAGAGTGGGTGAGAGGGGCGGTCCCGTAAAGCCCCTAAATAACAGGGCGCGCAACTGAAAATGCCTTAATTTCCGGTAAAAAGGCGCATTGTAAATGGGCTCGCTTCCGCTATCCAAACAGCTAAACATGAAAAGGTTCACACTCCGGATGTTTTCAGTAACCCTTTATGTGTCTCTTTTCTTTTTTATGAAACTAAAACAATGAAAAAATACATGCAATCAGCAACAATGCTGCAAATAACAAAAATGCCATCCATATATGCAAACACAATTAGCCTGTATTCAGTAGTTCTTAATTAGAAATATCAAACACATTTCCCCTCAAACATGCAACCTAAAGACAATATAAAGAGTGTAATTCTCAATTTGACAACAAAATACTCACAGACGTTGCTCTAAAGAACACAAATGCCACTCAAGTTGTGAGAGTGGAGCTGCCATGATGTAACACACTGAATCCCATTTGAAGAACTTCCTATTTGCATTTTTCTTCTGTTTTAGAACCAATAAATAAAACGGCCACAAGATGGGGCGCTTCAGCAACTGATAAAGATACAACCGACAATAAACATAACACGCATTTTTTTTTTTTTTTTTTTGCCATGCCCTTGCGTGTCACTGGTTAACCCTTCGCGTGCCAGTGCTGACACGCGTGTCATAGGTTGCCGACCCGTTTTAGACAAATTACGTCACAATGAAAAAAATTAACAAATTAGCGTCTGTAAAAAAGTCACGGATATATACCTCATAACTATCGCTAAATTGTATTTTTTTGTTACTGTCGCATTTTCCCCGATATGTTAGATGATAAATAATCGAGCCAAACAAAGAAAAATAAAAAACGTTTAAAAGGGTAAATATTAGGGCTGTCAAAATGTTCGCGTTAACGGGCAGTAATTAAAAAAATTAATCACGTTAAAATATTTGACGCAATTAACGCACATGCCTCGCTCAAACAGATTAAAATGACAGTACAGTGTAATGCCAGCTTGTTACTTGATTTTTGGTGTTTGGCGCCCTCTGCTGGCGCTTGGGTCCAACTGATTTTATGGGTTAGTACCATGTGTGAGGATGGTGTAATTATTAACATCAACAATGGCGAGCTAATAGTTTATTTTTTGATTGAAAAGTTACAAATTGTAATAAAATGAAAACATTAAGAGGGGTTTTAATATATAATTTCTATAACTTGTGCTAACATTTATCTTTTAAGAACTACAAGTCTTTCTATCCTTGGATCACTTTAAGAGAATGTTAATAATGTTAATGCCATCTTGTTGATTTATTGTTATAACAAATACAGTACTTATGTACCGTATGTTGAATGCATATAACCGTCTTGTGTCTTATCTTTCCATTCCAACAATAATTTACAGAAAAAATATAGCATATAGTTTTTTCCAATATCGTTCAGGCCTAATATATATACAGTTATATAATTGTTATTTATGTGTATTTGTGTTTATAAGTGATCAATCAATGCTAATTGTAGAAGGACGACTCTTCTTTAGAAGGGTGATCCAGTCCCGAACAGAAGCACGATCACTGTTCAATGAAGTACACTCGGATTCAATTGGTGCACTCACAGGCACTGTTAAAACCAGACCCTCAATGTACTCCAGAAATTATTGGCATGGCATGGCATGACAGTGGACATTGACAGATGGGTATGTGATGGTTTATTTCTGCATTTTGTCACTAAGTAATTTAAGTCAGCTATTTCAGATCTTATTAACCTGACCCGTTTCTCATGACGATTTGTTTTAAGGTCTCTGAATGCGACCGATGTCAGAGGACTGGTGACTCTTTGGCTGTGACACAGCCATTACAAAGCATTAAGGTATATTTTTCTAGTAACAGTGTGTAATCAAATAAAGAAATGTATTTCTGGTTTTTATTACATTTATTACAAAATTGGAAACAGCTTTGTCTAACTTCATACATGTTTTTAGTATTTGGACATGCGTGAAATTTAGGTTTTTATGTGTTTTCTTCATATCAAGGTGGGAGCCATCTACCGAAATTAAGTTAAAAACTTCAAAGTTAAAACATGGTGCTCTTTAGATTGTGTAGGAATAGCTGTAAGAGATATGTTAAATATTGGATTTGCCTTTCACAGTTCTCTGCTGTTTGGGAGTTGGTTGGGATAGACCTGACTGGGACTCTCCCAAAAACCAAGGATGGCTTTCAGTACATTCTGACTGCCACCGATTATTTTTCCAAGTGGGTTGAGGCCTTTCCTTTAAAAACCAAAACAGCATCAGAAGTGGCATAATGCATCTGCTCAATTGTTTATAGACATGGATGCCCCCAAAGAATCCTGTCCAACCAAGGAAGAGAATTTGTCAATGAGGTATTTGAATGCATTAAATTATTTTCACAGTGGGATTTTGGCATTGTTGTTTTCCCTTTTTTAAAAATTTTTTTAAATTGGATTTATTTACAAAGTTGTATCAATTTTTCAGTTCAACGATAACCTTTGTGCCCTCCTGGGCATTGAAAGGAGTGTTACAGCTGCATATCATCCTCAGACGAATGGGCTGGATGAGAGGACAAATAGCAACATAAAACGGCAAGGTTTTTTTTTTTTTTTTGGTGTTCTAAAATGTATAGACCCCAATCACCAAGGTCACACAATCACGTGATCGCTGTATTATGCCGCCATATTGTCCGTCATTGAGTGTCCGTATTGTCAATGCTCGTAGTTTCTAAAGGGGGGATTCACTTGCAAATTATGGCAGTCCCCTCATTAGATGAGTTGCATAAAAGCCGTTATTTGGAAACGCTTCGGTCGATCCAGTCGCCAGATCCATATTTGATGCCCAAATCGATGTTTCCTTCCGTCCGGTCCCGTCCCGTGCGTCAGAGCTCATCCTGAGACCACAAAATTTCCAATCATACTCCAGTTTATGACACGATGAGGAGTCGGGTACCCAAAATCGGCACCGGCCTGAATATAAACCGACATTTGGTCAGCTGAGCATCACTGTTGTCACGATTGTAAAATGAAACTTGATCGACAACGAGCCGGTGTGTGCCAAAAAATAGCTGCCCCGCGTGAAATGTCCCCCCTGATGGGAGCGCTTATTTATAACGCTTTATTGACGTGAAAGCATGAAATGTTTTCATGGACGCATTACAGTAATGGATTTACGACTGTAAGATCAGTATTAAATAATTACATTACACAAAATATTAGTACTGTATTTTAGTAACAAATTGTGGACTAGGCCACATAACCATCTTTGAACAGAAATGTATTAGTCTACAGCAGGGGTGTCCAAACTTTTTGCAAAGGGGGCCAGATTTGGTGTGGTAAAAATGTGGGGGGCCGACCTTGGCTGACATCCTTTACGTAGAACAATATATTTAAGAAAATTTTAGCAAGCCATTCTGTGCGTCACATTTGCTTTATTATTTTTTTAAATTAATAATTTCAACAATCTTGCAACTTGCCTTTGTGGCGTTCTTTCGACTCTTGGGCTCTTGCGAAATACTGCTGCTGTTAAATTAAACTAGCTTCAAGTTGCTTCAATTTCTCGCTGCGTATCTTCCCTGTAATCTTGTCGTACATGTCAGCGTGTCTTGTTGGGTAATATTTCCTCACATTGAACTCTTTAAAAACAGCGACTGTCTCTTTGCAAATGAAGCAGACACAGTTATTGCGTATTGTATTCAAGAAATAGTCCAATTTCCACCCATAGTTGAAGCGTGGCCATCGCAGTCAACTTTTTTTTTATTGAATGTCGCCATTTTAGAAAATTGAAAGTAAAGGGTCACACGGGGTAATGTTGCTTAGAGTGCTGCTCTTATAGTTTTTCAAAGTTTCGTGAGAATAGGCTGAGTTTCTGTGGACCAGATAGTTGTAGATATCAGGGTAGCAGATGTCAGGCAGAGATGGTGAAGGCAGCGGGTCGAAAAATATCGATTTAGGCATCAAATATGGATGTGGCGAATGGATAGACTGAAGCTTTTCCACATAACGCCTTTTATGCAACGCATCCAATGAGTTTACAGCGTCTGAAAGCACCGAGGCTTCCATGAATTGCACTATAAATTGCACGACAAATTGAAACCATTGAGAATATGGGTAAACAATGACGGACAATATGGCGGCCGGATACAGCGACACGTCATTGTGTGACATTGGTGAGTAGGGTCTATAGTCTGTCACTCACTTCTGAATCTACGACGAGCGGCCAATGAGGAGCCTGTGTGCAAGAGGGGGAGGAACCAAACAAGCACTTCCCGTTCAGTTATATTGCTAAGCGGTCTTTGAAGATTCGTTTGGCAATTAAACGTCACTTCCCGTTCACTAACCGAACGATTCATTTGGGTGGGTGGGGGTGGGGGGCTGAGGTGGGCGAACGATTCGGTGAACGATTTGTTTGAATGAGTCTTTTTATTAAACGAACTGGAATGGATTCGTTTCCTCAAGTGAACGACATATCCCGTCACTAATGTAGACATAATAGGGCTAGGTTCATACTGCGGATCTTAACAGACAATTCCGATGTTTTTGTCAAATCTGTTTTTTTTTTTTAACCTATCCTGTTCAGCTGTTTGACACGGAGAATGGAAGTCTAAGTGCCCGGATAGTCTGAACAGTTTTAATGTTTCACATTGAGAGTCTGACATGCTCCCATTGTGATCATTCAACAATACATACCTCATTTATTCTGATAAAGCAGCGAACAGGAAGGGGTTATGGGGGAACAGAAGAAAAGAATCACAAGAGAAGAAAGAAAAACACAAACTACAACAAGAAATACATTGAACATCTAGACCAATTACTAATATGTTGGTGCTATCGTCAGCTAGATGTAGTTCTGGTTGACACCATGTGGGGGGCCTGTTGACCAGGGAAAGAGGGGGACGAGGGTGGGGGAGTCTATAAGCTAAAGGATTGAAAGGGGTAGAGTGTACACAAATCAGCTCTGTGAACTAGAACCCCGTAATCGTGTGAATCCCTTGTGAGGTTAAGCCCGTTGGCGACCAACCCTACGCCGTAGGGAGCCATCATCCCCCCACCGGACACAGTTGTTGCGTATTTTAGTGAAGAAATAGTCCAATTTCCACCTGTCCTTGAAGCGTCGGCTGTCGCAGTGAACTTTTTTTTTGTTGATTGTCGCAATTTTAGAAAATTGGAAGTAAAGGGTCACACAGGGTAATGTTGCTTAGAGTGCTGCTGCCTTTTAGTGGGTAAATGAGGAGCAGCATTTAGTGTGCAAGCTACGTCATATGCTAGTAGCAGTACTGCTGACCAATTTATTAAATCTGTTTGCGTGCCAGACGTTATTGATTTTATGACAGAGGCTGGGGGCCGGATGAAATTTGACCATGGGCCGCATTTGGCCCCCGGGACATGTCTGGTCTACAGGTTTTCATGACCATATCCCAATGACAATCACACAGGTATGACATTTATTAGTTCAAAGCAGAATAAAATAATACATATTCACGGTACAAGAAAGTCATTTCCGTGTGGGCGCTCCCGTCAGGGGGGACATTTCACGCAGGCCGGCTATTTTTCGGCACAACACCTGTTGTTGCGCTCACCTACTTGCTGCGCAACCGTGGCGATGAGCTTCGTAGTCTCCGTCTGATGATGTCTGCGATCGTGTTGGCATCATATTGATGTTTTCGCACATGATGTGTTTGTTGGCACAAACGCATCATGGACCGAGATAAACAAACCGTGCTGCTTTAGAGGTTTGCCCTTTTAACCATGGGCACACAGCAACTACTAAAATGACCGTTTATCTTCTCTGTTACTGCAACCAACCGTCACACATGCCTTCACCATTTTAATTAATCAATGTTAACGATTGTCAGGAAGGTTTTTGGGTTCGTTTACTAGGCGGTGATTCCTTAGACAAGCAGAAAAACACGCAGTAATAGGAGGAATGTACGTAACGGTAATATGTAAACACGATGAGCTGATGGACAATATGGCAGCACCAGTCAGGGGGGCGGAGTTGTGACGTCACGTGATTGGGGTCTATATCTAATTGTACCCTTCTACTTCGTAGAGCGCTTACAAAATTGGTGAACGACCGTCAAGATTTGTTTGGTGGTTTGGCCTAATCAGTAGATAATTCTGACCTGGTGGTAATGATGTAAATAATTATTTTTTGATTTAACAATGTTGTGTTTTCAGTTAAATTACTGTGGGCTGCAGAGGACCAAGGCAAGGTGGAGGCTGTCGCTGGACCGTATAAATTATATGGCACATCTTTTCATACACTAAAAGGCAACGGCTGGCTGTCTGATGAAGTCAGTGGGAGCAATAAGTAGCAAATAACAAAGATTCTTGCCTTTTGCCAATTTTTAATTTTGCTATGCAGGTAATTGATGCATACATGCATATCATCATTGAAAGGCAGCAGACAAGTGCTGGATATAGTTATTTTTCTCAATGCATTTAATTTTTGCCTGAGTACAGTTGTAATGTTGTTCCCCTTTTTTTTTAACAGGAGCCCATTCACCAACTCTCTGCTGTGGTAGCTGGGAGTCTGTTTTGGGGAAAATTTCAGCCTGTTTGAAAGGTAATCTCTTTCTTGCCAATATTTAATAATAATTAATATACAATATTACTTTATCGCCAGTAACCCAAAATAACAATAATTTGGTATTGTATGTTCTTCAGAGGAAATTCCCTGTTGAAAAAAAGTGGATTTGTTCTGTCAACATATGCGCTCATTGGATTTTAGTGGTTAGTGGGTTTCTTATATTTTCTTAAGACCTACCGATTCTGGAATGTATTATATATAGCTATTAATTGAGCTGATACTATACAGAATGAAATTTCATTAGTAAGTTAACTACATAAATCTGTCATTGCGCAGAATTACACAAAGGCACTAACCTTTTATAGATGGTCAACATTTATGAGAGGACACTGGTGATCATCGATCCCTTGGTTAACGAGGATAAATATGAGAGCAAAATCTTGCGGGATTGGAGGTAACCACTTCAGAAAGTTTTAAATTCTTAGTCTTATGTTAATATGGAATGTTCGTTGTTTTGCTTATAAAACAATAATTAGGAACTTCTTGAAGTTGGCAGGCCATGAGTTCCAAATAGAAACTTGGACTACCAAAACTGTGCCCCATAACAAGCAACAGGACAACAGTACCTGTGGGGTTTTGGCATTAAAGGTAATGATTTTAAGATCTAGGAGTCTCTGCAATAAACTTTGCTGCTGTTGTTGTTTAGCACTGATCTGTGACAGAATGCCTAAAATGCCATTTCACAGTTTGCGGAAGAGTATATGGCCAATGGCGATCTCAGGCACACCCAGACCCACCTTCCCGAAGTTCTGAAAGCTCGAGGAGATGTAGCCTGTGCCCTTCTACAGTCTGGGAGTCTGAGATGTCTGTTTAAATAAAAAAAATGTCTGAAACTTCATCGGTGTCCTCACCTCACATAATTAAACTCCTGATTGCTCTCAATGTCACTATTTACTTTCAGAGGCATCGAAAGAACAGATCTGAGGATCTGCTGCCGTGCTTTATCCTCTCCTGCCATCACTGATCCCTTATTAGGTCTGTCACAATAAAAAGGTATTTAAAAGGTAATAAAATTCATGTGGCAGGTCTTAAGCTCTGTTGCTCCAAGTCTTTGAAAAAATATATTGTTTATATCCGTAACAGACTACCATCCTTTAAATACTACTGTCACTGTAGGTAGCATCTTTAACAGGGTTAACGTCTTTTTTTTTTTTTTTTTAAATAATCTTTAATAGGTTTAAGCATAGACATCATAATCATATATTATGAAGTAGGGTTTAAGTCTGAATTTTCCCCAGTATGACTTTCAAATAGGCTTGAAATATTGAATATGACCAGGCTTGAATATGACCAGGACATGTCCCCAAATGACCTGATATGACCAGGACATGTCCCCCAAATGTCCCCAAATCAACAGGAAGTGACCAGATATTGTCCTCGAAATATCCCTAAATCAACCTGGACGGGGATAAGATCTGTATCTCCACATATCAAAGCTCCCTAGTAATTTCTCCTAAAATTGCAGTTTCTAGTTTATTTATTTATTTTTTTAAACATTCTATATATTTGTACTGGCGTGCCATTGTTGACAATGACAGTAAAGACCAATCGATTCTATTTTATTTTATTCTATTCTTTAGGTTTTGCACAAAGGAAAGACTCGTTGGTGGTCCACAAAACATTTCAATGGTTTTCTTGTCTCTTGCAGGTTTTGGAAAATATCTAGAATCGCCTGGTGAGGATGTTGAGCTCCCCCAAATCAAAGAGGAGCAGCCAGTGCCCTGTCAACAGAAGCAGCTTCCAATCAAAAAGGAGAAAGAAGAGCTGCCATACATTAAGGAGGACGAAGGTATAACCAGGTCGACTGGTGAGCCCTTGAAGAGTGAAGATGGTCTGAGTGAGGCCAGCAGAGGGCCGGTGTCTTCAAGCGGCAGCAGCTCAGCAGAAGGATTGCAAGCAGACATTTTCCTCGATCCGTCAGACAGAAATAACGCCACGTTAAACTCACAATGTTTTTGGTCAGAAGAAATCTCACAGTGATGACAAACTCTGCAAATGCTCTCAGTGTGGGAAAACCCTTGCTAATAACTATAGTTGCCGTAGGCATATGACAACCCACCCTGGAGCATGTTTATTTCATATTTCACGCGGTGTTTTATGCTCCTGAATGAAATGGAACGCTTGGATGTATGTGGAAGTGATCGTTTTATAAATTCAATTTTTGAATCCAACGCCATGAAAATGAGTAACTTCTGGCTCCAGTCTCAGGTTTAGGACGAATGCGAATCTGACGTCACCCGGGTCAGCGTCTCACAATACAACATTGCTTTATAACATGCAGATGGACTGCGGACTTAATACGTTTATTTTTCGCATCACGCCAACCAAACGGCTGCAGAAAAATGTTGCTGCACCAGGGAGAGGTGTGTGAGCCTTTTTGTGGTTTCAAAAGGTTCCCATTCATCAGTGCAAATTGGCCAAAACAAGCCCTAGTACTGTGGGACCATTGGACTTACGAGGAAGTGAGTAAACATCGTGTTTTGTATTTTGTCAAATACTGGGATCATTTTAATACGTATGTGGCTTGCATTTTGTGGCTGAAATGCTCCTTGTCCACTCGGCTAACGACCGGCGGCTTGTCGCACATCCCTCCTCCGGGAGAGCACAATACTCTGCTTATTGCCCTCTTCATGTGCCTGGTGTTCTGTCAAAATTTCCACCCGATCAGAAATTGCAACTTTGTGTTAAAAATTGCCGCGAATACAGCAATTACAGTGGGGCAAATAAGTATTTAGTCAACCACTAATTGTGCAAGTTCTCCCACTTGAATATATTAGAGAGGCCTGTAATTGTCAACATGGGTAAACCTCAACCATGAGTGACAGAATGTGGTTAAAAAAAAAAAGAAAATCACATTGTTTGATTTTTAAAGAATTTATTTGCAAATCATGGTGGAAAATAAGTATTTGGTCAATACCAATAGTTCATCTCAATACTTTGTACCCTTTGTTGGCAATAACGGAGGCCAAACATTTTTTGTAACTCTTCACAAACTTTTTTACACACTGTTGCTGGTATTTTGGCCCATTCCTCCATGCAGATCTCCTCTAGAGC
The DNA here is from genome assembly GCF_030265065.1 of Corythoichthys intestinalis. Taxonomy (NCBI): domain Eukaryota; kingdom Metazoa; phylum Chordata; class Actinopteri; order Syngnathiformes; family Syngnathidae; genus Corythoichthys; species Corythoichthys intestinalis. The sequence continues at coordinate 36,921,939 of NC_080407.1, forward strand.
AGTGATGTTTTGGGACTGTCGTTGGGAAACACGGACTTTCAACTCCCTCCTCACCCCGTGGCGTCAAAATGATAACAAGAACGGTGATCAAAAATCCCACAACTACACGGGGAGACCTACTAGATGACCTACAGAGAGCTGGGACCACAGTAACAAAGGCTACTATCAGTAACACAATGCGCCGCCAGGGACTCAAATCTTGCACTGCCAGACATGTCCCCCTGCTGAAGAAAGCACACGTCCAGGCCCGTCTGCGGTTCACTAGACAGCATTTGGATAATCCAGAAGAGGACTGGGAGAATGTGTTATGGTCAGATGAAACCAAAATAGAACTTTTTGGTAGAAACACAGCTTCTCCTGTTTGGAGGAGAAAGAATACTGAATTGCACCATACCTACTGTGAAGCATGGGGGTGGAAACATCATGCTTTGGGGCCGTTTTTCTGCAAAGGGACCCAGACTACTGATTTGTGTAAAGGAAAGAATAAATGGGGCCATGTATCGAGAGATTTTGAGTGAAAATCTCCTTCCATCACCAAGGGCATTGAAGATGAGATGTGGCTGGGTCTTTCAGCATGACAATGATCCCAAACACACAGCCAGGGCAGCAAGGAAGTGGCTTTGTAAGAAGCATTTCAAGATCCTGGAGTGGCCTAGCCAGTCTCCAGACCTCAACCCCATAGAAAATCTGTGGAGTTGAAAGTCCGTGTTGCCCAACGACAGCCCCAAAACATCACTGCTCTAGAGGAGATCTGCATGGAGGAATGGGCCAAAATACCAGCAACAGTGTGTGACAAGCTTGTGAAGAGTTACAGAAAATGTTTGGCCTCCGTTATTGCCAACAAAGGGTACATAACAAAGTGTTAAGATGAACTTTTGGTATTGACCAAATACTTATTTTCCACCATGATTTGCAAATAAATTATTTAAAAATCAAACATTGTGATTTTCTGTTTTTTTTTTTTCCACATTCTGTCTCTCATGGTTGAGGTTTACCCATGTTGACAATTACAGGCCTCTCTAATATTTTCAAATGGGAGAACTTGCACAATTAGTGGTTGACTAAATACATATTTACCCCACTGTACAAAGTAAACACTACTAAGTTTCTTTAAATAAAAGACTGTTTACATACGTTTCATCATGGATGGGCATGTAAAAAAGTTCTCCTCAAATACATTCTGTCATGTTCGCTTCACAACTACTGCAGCCGCTCTCCTATGACTTGATCGCTGTTTACGTCTTTGCCGTGTAATAAAGGATTATTTTGCCATATTCGTGTTGACCATGTGGCAGCTACGCTCTCCTCCGACGTCGGCCGGTTTGTCCGGCGGTCATTGTCCAGCTGCTTCCCCGCAAACGAGCCCTCTGCCCTCAGCGGGGGAAAGACGAGCTCTAACTTGCTCGCCGCGGGCGGATTGCTGATCAGCGAGGACAATCGACAACCCCACCTCCGAGTAAAATGTTCCGGGCTAGTTATGTGCGATTTTCTTCTTCGAAGACTTTGAAACATCACTCGGTTCGGATTAGCATGTCGGCTAGCTGTCACACCTCTTGGTTTGTTTACATTCTCCAAAGCCGGGGCAGGGAAATGACAAAAGCCCGACTAACTACAGTGGCATAAAATATCGTTCGGGAGGTGCGAGAGTAAATGTGAAGTCGACAGTTTTGACCATTATGGAGTAATTTTGCCATGTCGAACTCAAAAAAATCCATTTTTGTTATATCATATTCCATTTAGCACAAGACTGTTATTTGTCATCACCATGCCATTTATTTAGCTACTGGGGAAAAATACTTGGATAAAATGAATATCCTGTGAAAATATTGGAGTAGAGAGACTGAAACAATGACATTAGGAATTACCGCCTAGTAAACGAACCCAAAAACCTTCCTGACAATCGTTAACATTGATTAATCAAAATGGTGAAGGCATGTGTGGAGGTGTGTTACAGTAACAGAGAAGATAAACGGTCATTTTAGTAGTTACTGTGTGCCCATTGTTAAAACGGCAAATCTCTTACTTCGTCGATCGAGAGGATCACTGAACTGGCATGTCGATCGACCAATGGGGGAATAGTTCAACACATGTAGTACCGCCCCCTCATTTGAATAACATTTCCACTTGAACGTTGGCACTGACAATGAAATAAGTAAATATATGGCAAAGCGTTTTTATTTATTGATTGACATTTATTTCAATCAATATATTTATTTTTGTATTTATTTCCACATTTATTTTTGTATTTATTCTGACATTTTTAATGTAATTTCTTATTTTTGTATATATATTCATTTTTATTTCTACTTTTATTTAATTACCTACTTATTTTCAAAGTTATTTTTGTATTTATATTTAATTTTTGTATCATATTTCTTATTTTTGTATTTATTTTCGTTTTTATTTTGCTTTTTATTGATTGATTTATTTTTTTTATTTTGAATTTTGGCAGCTTTGGTCCTTATCCGAGAAACGATAACGCTACGATCCCACTGTTGATTTTTTTCCCCTATCATGTCAAAATAAAGATTGAGTGTTTTAATAAAAAACATTTTTATCTTGAAAGGGAATTTGTTATTTGGGCTGTTTTTGTTTTTAGTCATTCAAATGGGCGGGTATGATTGGGCTGGAGACTGTTTTCCCATCATGCAATGCTGGTCGGAAATGAAACGACTGGGCATGTTGGAGCAGTATTTTCTTCGTGCACGTATTGTTTTTCCTAGGTTTCAATCACTTAACTAAATCGAAGTTTCGACGACGTGTCCAGAATTACCTACGTTACGGACATCAGTCTTCAAGTCTCGACATCGTTGAAGTTTTTTCGCCTACTTTAGCCTAGCTTAGCTGGCAAACCACTAACAAAGCAGCAAAGCACGTCGTCAAGCGTTCTCAAATCAAGTGAGGAAAATGTCCGCAAAAACGACAACTGCTGCAGTAAGGGAACTTTGTGGCGTTAAAGAGGAGGCCCCACGTCACCAAGACTCGACTGTGTGCAAAATAATGCACGCAAAGGTTGTTCTTCGCAGACTCGAAGGTTGGTTCACTTTCGATGATACGCATACAGTATACCAGTGTTCCTCAAGCTTTTTGCGTTACGGACCAGTATGATGTGGGCCTTATTTTCCTGGACCGGTGATGTACCGAAATCTGCGATCCGTCAGAATCTGTGAGGAAGGAGGGCGATGTTGCCAACAGCAACGACGATGAGGAATTGAAGGAGGCCACTAACGCTAACTGCGTAAACTGCCGTTTTCTACGTAAATGAGGCTATACGCTCGCTTCAAGTTGCCGAGGCTTATTTCCCCTTTCACCGAATAAACGTCATGATATTTAATCATGACGCTTTCATTAAGAAAATGTCTGCTTCCAAAAATCACATATATTATGAATTGTTGACATTTCGATTGTGTAAATATCCCATTTAATGAATTACATTTATTGTATGACTTTTGACATTGTAAAAATGTGTGCTCTAATGAATTACGTTATTTTTAGATTATGAAATTATCCGCACTTATAAATGACTTTCATTCTATGAACTTATTACTCTTCTTTACACACTCACGCATACACAAATTTCAATGTATAAGGACAATGATATAAATGTAAATGCCGTAGTTAGTGTGTGATTTCACTATATTTTCCTAATGCTATTTCCCAGCAAATCGAAGGCAATTCCTTACTTATTTGACATCCTCTTACTGTCATTTCAACACATATTTCCTCAAAACGACCTCCAGATACTCTATTTTTAGTGTCACGTTTTCTCATAAGTCACTCTTAAAGCTCTTTCCTGATCCCCTGACACTATCCCTACTCCCCCCCACCACATCTCGTCTCAAATTGACCCCCAGAGTCTGTACATTTTATCATGACATTTTCTGATTGGTGCAAATGCGGCTGTCAGAAATTGTGATCCTCCCCAAATGTAGGTGGCGCTGTAACATTGACCCTTGCACTTTTTGCGATAGCCGCTTTCAGCCACATCTGCACCTGTCAGAAATTGTGATCTTCCTGTTTTGTGTCTGAAATCAGTCAAGTCACCCTTAAGGCTCTTTGCTGATCTAATGATAGTTATGTCTAGTGATGACAAAATGTACAGACTCTGGGGGTCCAATTGAGAGGAGATGTAGTATGGCGTGGAAAGGGGGGGGGGGGGGTTAGAAAATCAGCAAAGAGCCTTAGGGGTGACTTGATTGATTTTAGACACAATAGAGGATGATCACAAATAGAGGATGATCACAATTTCTGACAGCCACGTCTGCACCTAACAGAAAATGTGACAATAAAATATAGTTTCTGGAGATCGTTTTGAGGAAATATGTATTCTAGGGCTGTCAAACGATTAAATTTTTTAATCGAGTTAATTACAGCTTAAAAATTAATTGTAATTAATCGCAATTCAAATTATGTATAAATATGCCATATTTTTCTGTAAATTATTGTTGGAATGGAAAGGTAAGACACAAGATGGATATACACATTCAACATATGGTACATAAGTACTGTATTTGCAATAAATCAACAAGATGGCATGAACATTATTAACATTCTGTTAAAGCGATCCATGGATAGAAAGACTTGTAGTTCTTAAAAGATAAATGTTAGTACAAGTTATAGAAATTTTATATTAAAACCTCTTAATGTTTTGGTTTTAATAAAATTTGTAAAATTTTCAATCAAAAAAATAAACTAGTAGCCCGCCATTGTTGATGTCAATAATTACACAATGCTGATGGGTGCTTAAGCCCATAAAATCAGTCGCACCCAAGCGCCAGCAGAGGGCGACAAAACTCCAAAAAAACACAAGTAACAAGTTGGCATTGCACTGTGCTGTCATTTTAATCTGTTTGAGCGGGGCATGTGCGATAATTGCGTCAAATATTTTAATGTGATTCATTTTAAAAATTGCCGCCCGTTAACGCGATAATTTTGACAGCCCTAATGTATTCAGATGACAGTAAAAGAATGTCAGATGAGTAAGGATTTGTCTTTGACGGGCTGGGCAGTAGCATAAGGAAAATACAGCGAGATCAATGACTGACTAAAGCATATATTTATATGATTGTCCTTGTTGAGGTTGTTGCAGCTTCACGTTGCATGTGTAGGAATAATTAACGGAAAATAAGTTTTCTTTTAACCAAAACTCTGCCTGTTTAATTTCCACCAACATGCGGATACTGTAAGGGTAGTGGAAGCTTCTCAATGATGACCAAGACGCTCGCTTTTGAACTTGAACATTTACTGCTTAAAATGCTGCAGTTTAACATGAAACAAAGGCATTGTGCCATAACAAGGGCTCATTCAGCATAGCTTGCTTTTTCTTATTCTCTTCTTCTTCAGGTAACACAAATACAACAGCTCCCTCTGTCGCAATTCAAAATAAAAGCACTTCCTGTCAAATCTCTAGCAGTATATTAACTGTTTAGGAAATAATAATCAGAATAATTTTAGCTGTGTATTTATCACTTTTCAATGTAAATAATGTAAATAGAAACGTTTTATAATGTAACTATTTCTTTTAGCTTGTTTTACAATGAACTATTATTCACGATGAATTCAATTATGCATTTTAACCAAACATTTCACAACATTCTCCCCCCCGATGGACAATTGTTCATCACAAGCAAACAATAAGTCAACAAATCTCCAAAGGATACATTAACTGAATAGGTCTTCTCAACACACTTCCCGTAGAAGTACGAACAGTACCGGAACGTATGAGTCCATCTCTTCCAGGAAACAGTTCAGTTATCCTGCCCATCTTCCACGTTTGCCTTGGAACGTTGTCATCGCCAATCAGAACAACATCTCCCACCTTCAACGTAGTGGGTGTCGGCAGCTGACACTTGTGGGCTGACTTCAAGTCCATCAGGTAGTCCTTTCTCCATCTGCTCCAAAACCCGGATAACAGTCTCTGTCGATACCTCCATCTTCAACCTATTTCTTCTCTTGTCGCAGTGGTGACTTGAGACCGTGTTAGCAAAGTCTTTGGTGGTAGAGACGTCAGTCTTTTCCCAACTAGGAAATGAGAAGGTGTGAGTGGCTGTGGCTCTGATGCGTCACTACTCACATATGAGAGGGGCCTGGAGTTCAGTACGGCTTCCACTTCTGCAAGCGTGGTTGTCAGCTCCTCGAAGTTCAGTGAAGTCTTCCCCAGGATCCTCTTCAAGCATGTTTTGACAGATCTCACTAGACGTTCCCAAAAGCCGCCCCACCAAGCAGCTCGCTCGGCTATAAATTTCCAGGTGACTCCTTTGTCCGTGAAGAACTCTCTGAGCTCTGCTCCGTTGAATGAACGCCATAAGTTCTTGAGATCTTGGTCAGCTCTTTTGAATGTCTTTGCATTGTCTGAATAGATAACTTTACACAGTCCTCGCCTTGCAATGAATCTCTTTAAGGCTAAGAGAAAGTGTTCCGTTGACTGATCTGAGACCAGCTCCAAATGTACTGCCCGTGTAACAGCACATGTGAAAAGAGCAATGTATGCCTTTTTGGGCTGAGTGTTGGATCTGACATACAATGGCCCTGCAAAATCTACTCCAGTTACTTCAAAGGGTGGGGACTCAGTAACTCTGTCTCTCGGTAACGGAGCCATAATTTGTTGAGCTGGTTTCACTTTCAGCTTTCGGCAAATGTAACACTGTGACACGACCCGTTTGACAAGTTGTCTCCCTCTTAGAACCCAGAAGTTCTCTCTCAATTGAACTAGAGTGTCTCTGACCCCAGAATGCATTACTCTCTCATGGCAGGACTTAACCAGTAGTTCTGAATACCGGTGGTTTGTCGGTAAAATCCAGGGGTGCTGTTCCCTGAAACTGAAATCAGAGTGTTGTAGCCTGCCTCCTACACAAATGATGTGCTCTTCATCTAAGAAAGGCTTCAAGTCTTTGATTTTGGAGTCATTCTTAATATTCTGTCCAGATTTTAGCTGACAGATTTCTTGACTGAAACTCTGCTCTTGAGTCACTTTAACCCAATATATTTCTGCTGTATTGAGTTCTTCGGTTGTCAGTTCACCATGCACCCTTTCACTTGAGCGTGCATTATCTATGAATCTTTTCACCCATGCAGTAATTCTCAGCACTGTTTTTAATCTGCTGTGCTCCTCGAGATCTAACAGTGGTTCTGCTGGTTCTGTTCTAGTCAGCTGCACTACTGCTTGAAAATTAGACCTGAGCTCAGCATTGACTTCATCTGCCACATAATCTCCATTTTTAGTCTCCGCTTCATTACCTGCTGACATTGAAGTGGGCCCCTTCCACCACAGCTGATTATGGATGATGTTCTTGACACTCTGGCCTCTGGAAGGTAGGTCAGCAGGATTGTTCTTGCCGCTGCAGTGTGACCAAAGTTCGGGATCCGTGAGACTTTGTATCTCAGTCACTCTGTTGGCCACAAATGGCTTCCATCTTTGTGCTGTGCTGCGTATCCAATGAAACGCTATCATGGAATCTGTCCACATCTTGAGCTGAGTTTTTTCCATGTTCAGTGGCTTGAGAAGATTATTTCCTAGTCTTGCTCCAATCAATGCTCCCATGAGTTCCAGACGAGGTAGCGTCAATTTCTTCAAAGGGGCTACCTTGGATTTGGAGACCACAAATCTAGTCACAACTTCTCCTTCTTTGTTCTTTCCTTGCAGATAAGCAACAGCACCATATGCCTTTTCACTTGCATCACAGAAGATGTGCAGTTTGCTTGTCTGTGGGTTTTGTTGTACTTGGTACCACCTCGGAATGGACAGCAGGTGGAGCTGAGGAAGCTCTTCACACCATTGATCCCATTTTTCTGTCAAATCTGGAGGCAAATCCTCATCCCAACCAATCCCTCTTTCCCACAGTTCTTGAAACAAGCATTTTACCCGTATGGTAAATGGAGTGAGGAAACCAATTGGGTCAAAGATACGTGCTGATGTCTGCAATACACTTCTCTTTGTGTTCCTTCTTTCTTTCAAAATGTCCAAAAGTCCATTTAAATCAAACACAAAGTCATCACTTTCTGGTTTCCATACTAAACCCAACACCTTCAGCACATTTCCACAGGCGTGAGTTTCTGTTGTGTGTTCCAATCCGCATTCTGTCCATTTTGCTCTCAGTTCTGGTGAGTTTGTCACCCACTTGCACAAATCCATGCTGGCATGAGACAGGATGTTCTTCGCTGTTGTGGTGACTGAGAGAGCTTCATCCACATTACACGAACTGAAGATAAAATCATCCACATAAAGTGATTCTCTCAAAGCTTTCACTGTCGTCGGGTGTTCATTTTCATACTGCTTTATGTGTTCTCTTATTGTTGCAGCTAACAAGAATGGGCTAGGAGAAACTCCAAACACCACTCTATTCATTCTCAAAACTCGCAGTTCATTTTTTGAATCTTTAGTTGGAGGTCCATGAAGCCACAAGAACCTCACAGCATCTTTATCCTTTTCTGCTACCGCTATCTGCAGAAAAGCCTTTGTAATATCCGCAGTGAAGGCTACCTGGTGGAGTCTGAACTTGATTAGCACATCCAACAGGTTCGGGTTGAGGTTTGGTCCAATCAGCAAACAGTCATTCAGTGAAGCAGAACCCTCCTCGTGTGATGATGCATCAAATACTATTCTCAATTTAGTTGTCACCTTGTCTTCTCTGAGAACAGCATGATGTGGCATGTAGTATTCCACAGCCTTGTGTTGCTTCGTTGCTGTAGGGTTTTCTGACACGTCCTCACAGATACCTTGTTGCAGATAATCCTGTATCACATCATTGTACCTCATGTAGAGCGTGGTATCATTCTGCAGTTTCCTTTTAAGGCCTTCCAGTCGTCTCTTTGCCACTCTAAAATTGTCTGGGAGATCTGGTTTGTCCGGTCGCCATGGTAACTCAATTTGGTAACGGCCATCTTGGTACTTCAAAGTCTCTGCAAATTTCTGAAGAACCTTGGCTTCATCTGGGCTCTGGATTTTCTCATTAACAACGCCCAAAGATTCAACTTCCCAAAATGCATGAAGCTGTTTTGAGATCTGAGCACCATCTTCCAGACTAATATGCATGCAAGTGGCGTCTGTAATACTGGATGTTGATACACGTCCTTGTAGAGCCCAACCAAAGATGCTTTCAATGGCAACTAGTGATTCTGTAAGTCTCTGGACCTTACCAGTCACCACTTCCCAATAATAATCAGCTCCAATTAACACTGCCAACTCTGGATCAACAGCTCCCTCTTGTGGGAAGTCCGAAAGTTGCAGTCCTTCTTTCTTTAACTGTTCTTGGAGAGGTTCACTGGGAACTTTTATCACAGCACTGCAAACTTGAGGCGTCTCCACTGCTTCGATGTCTATTCTTTGTCGGTTATTCCACACGTTCTCCAGTGACACCTTCACGATGTTACGCTGCGCTGTTACAGGAATGGTGGATCCAAAGACATGTAGACGCAATGTTTCTTGTCTCAAAACAGGCAGCTTTAAAGTCTTAACAACAGCTTCATGAACAAAGCTTCTTTGGCTGCCACCATCCAGCAGACAACGTATTACTTTTCTCCCTGCTGGACCCACTGTCTGTGCTTTCACTGTTTGCAGCAGTACTGTGTTATGCGTGTTAGCATTCGGTTTTGCGATACTGGACACAGAGGAAACAACAGCTTCCGTGCCAACTTGTTCTGCATCTGCTTTGGGTTCTTCTTGTTCACAAACTGATTGATGATGTCTGCGACCACACAATGCACAGGAAACACCTTTAATCTTGCAGTATTTTGCAATGTGTTTTGGACCAAGGCACACATAGCATCTTCCCAGCTTTCGAAGTTTCTCTTTTCGAGCAGACACAGTATTTTCTGTACAATGTTCTGGTTTGTGATCATGACCATCACAATACACACAGGTCTGGGGAACGTTACTTGCTGTGTGTAGCGCTGTCGCTGATGGCACATTCCATTTTTTGGACTTTTCACCATGGTGTGCTGATTTACCACAGGTCTTGTAGTTCGATGTGATGTCCCGTTGTATGTTGCCAGGTCTGCAAAGTTGAAGCGCCCTTTCTCTGCTCTGAACCTCATTTTGCAGGAATTGGATGAGCTCGTCCAGCTTCCATTCACCGTCGGAGTCTGATTTGCGTGTGTAGGTCAGTGCCATGTCCTCTGGTAGAATCTGTAACAACACTGGGCATAGCAAGCATCCATATGTATCACTGGAGACTCCTAGTGATTCCAAACTGCGAATCTGTATTTCACATTCGTCGTACAGGTGCCGCAGAGCAGTAACATCTGATGATCTTCTTACGGGAGTCAAGTTCAACAGCTTGGACATATGCGCACTGATGACAATATCTTTTCTTCCAAAACGGCTCTGGAGTAATTTTACTGCCGTATCATAATTGTCATCTGTCATAATTAGTCCTGTAACAGCTCTGGCTGCTGCTCCAGTTAGATAGGACTTCAAATAGGTGAACTTCTCCCTTTTACATAGAGCATCATTGTTATGGATGGCGGTTTCATACTGAGACCAGAATTCCTGCCATTGGCTCACTTCTCCACTGTATTTTTCAATAATGAGCTTAGGCAGTTTAACAGTCTGTGAATTTAGTGATCTGAATGAAGCATCACTTCCATTACTCACTCGCACGTTCACAGATGTTTCTGTCTTCTGAATTAGTCTCTTTGAGCGAGCTGTACACGTTGTGATCCGATCCTGGTAATCCTGTGTACCCGCAATCTCCGCTTCCAATGCTTCGGTCGGAGTTTCATCTTCAATGCCTTTATCCAAGTCAATCAAGCATTCCTCTTTTGTCTTCAAAACTGACAGCATTTCACGGAGTTTATCACAATCAGGCTCCTCTTTGCTCACCTCCACTTCAATCCGAGTCAAAAGCTTTGTCGTGGAGGCACAAATTGTTGCCCGTTTCTTTCTCATACGTTCAAAACGCTCAGCCATCTTAGCGGTTAGCATTAGCCACCGTTAGCTCCCAACTTCGCCAGCTAAAGTCCCTCAAAGTCTTTAAATCCCGGGTTTCGGCACCAAAATGTAAGGGTAGTGGAAGCTTCTCAATGACCAAGACGCTCGCTTTTGAACTTGAACATTTACTGCTTAAAATGCTGCAGTTTAACATGAAACAAAGGCATTGTGCCATAACAAGGGCTCATTCAGCATAGCTTGCTTTTTCTTATTCTCTTCTTCTTCAGGTAACACAAATACAACAGCTCCCTCTGTCGCAATTCAAAATAAAAGCACTTCCTGTCAAATCTCTAGCAGTATATTAACTGTTTAGGAAATAATAATCAGAATAATTTTAGCTGTGTATTTATCACTTTTCAATGTAAATAATGTAAATAGAAACGTTTTATAATGTAACTATTTCTTTTAGCTTGTTTTACAATGAACTATTATTCACGATGAATTCAATTATGCATTTTAACCAAACATTTCACAACAGATACATCCATCTCTCATGCGGTCTTCACAGGCAATCCGACAAATAAAAGTAATCAAAGTCAAAGAAAAATGACACACTATAAGTAGCGTTTTAGACAATTAAGTCCCATCCTGCCATCTTGTGGCGAAAAGATAATATGTCAATAATAACAAGCAATAGGAACATTATTTCCACATCAACTGAGGACACAGCCATTAATACAAAACATTTGTCTCAACAGTCCTTATACATTTCAAATTGTGAGTGGATGTGTGTGGAAGAGTTATAAGTTAAAACAAGTAATTTATAAGAGCGGACAATTCTATAACATCACAAATACAATACAGTACCTGATTTAGAAATGCGAACATTTTTTATTATTTATAACGCTTTATTGAAGTGCAAACATCAAATGTTTTCATGGACGCATTACAGTAATGGATTTACGACTGAAATCAGTTTTAAATAATTAAATTACACAATATATTCCAATTATTATTACTATTATACAATATTAGTACTGTATTTTAGTAACAAATTGTGGACTGGGCCACATAACCATCTTTGGACAGAAATGTATTAACGTAATCTCCTGAATATAAGGCGCACCCGTGTATAACGTGCACCCCAAATTTACTTGTAAAATCTAGGGGAAATTATTGTACCCGTGTATAACGCGCACCCTAATTTTAGCACCAATAAATAGAAGAATACAAGAAAACAGACCTCGTTTACAGATACAGAAATGTCATTATACTGACTGGTGAAATGCAGCACAAGCACAGCACATTGGTAGTTCAAAACATTACCGTAAACTGACAATATGTACGATAATAATATGATTTGACAACTTCGCCAACTTACCAGAATCCAGGAGAGAAAAAAACCTGATGTGGCTTTCTTTTAAAGGCTGCTGTATAACTTGCTCTTTTCATCATGATGAATAAATGTCTCTTCCATGGATGGATACGGTAAAATAAAAGTGAGGCTAGAAGTCGGAAAACCGAAAGCACACATCGCTGTTATTTGGGTTTGACTTTCCCGAGGGACAGATATAGTTGACACAGAAAGTCTGTGTTGTGTTACATTTGTTACGGTCCGAGTTGCGGAGCTGCAATAAATGTTGACTGAAATGAGTTCAAGAAACTAAATTCTGTGCTTTATGAAGAGTGAAAAAAGCAGAATTTAACACAGACAAAATCATTCAACCAATCAGAGTGAAGTATTACCGTGTAACGAGCTATAACAGAATTCACCGGCGGAACTTATGTTGGCATGTTGTATAGTTCCCGGGGGGAGGTATTTTGTTGAGGGAACAGCCAGAAAGATAGTTATATTCCATGGGTTGCATGTGCGACAGACATTGGTCCTGTATTTTGTTGCAGCCTAAATGTCAATAAAGCAATGCGGATTAGCTCCGTTGTTTGATACTCCGCCTCCGACTCCTTCCCTAGCTCGCCACAACTGAAACAAAATGGCGACGTAACGTACCGTAATGGTCGGCAACAGATCGCCGCATACGTTTCTTCAACACAACATGGCCATGTCAATAAAAAGAAAAATCGGTCTTTTTATATATATATATATATATATATTTTTTTTTTCTCTCCATCCCTGTACCCGTTTATAATGCGCACCATGATTTTACAAGTTGATTTTGGGGAAAAAAAGTGCGTGTTATTTGTTATATTCGGGAAATTACAGTAGTCTACAGGTTTTCACAACCATATCCCAATGACAATCACAAAGGTATGACATTTATTAGTTCTAACAGAGTAAAATAATACATATTCACGGTACAAGAAAGTCGTTTCCGTGTGGGCGCTCCCGTTGGGGGGGACATTTCACGCGGGGCGGCTATTTTTCGGCACAACGCCTGTTGTTGCGCTCACCTTCTTGCTGCGCGACAGTGGCGACGAGCTTCGTAGTCTCCGACTGATGATGTCTGGCATCCTGTTGGCATCACAACTATTGATGTTTTCCCCGCTGTCTGACAGGTGTCGAGAGAAACGCATCATGGACCGAGATAAATAAACCATGCTGTTTTAGAGATTTGCCCTTTTAACAATGTGCACACAGTAACTACTAAAATGACTGTTTATCTCCTCTGTTACTGCAACCAACCGCCACACACCTTCACCATTTTGATGAATCAATGTTAACGATTGTCAGGACAGCTTTTGGGTTCGTTTACTAGGCGGTGATTACTTAGACAAGCAGAAAAACACGCAGTAATAGAAGGAAGGTATGTAGCGGTAATATGTAAACACAAGTCAGGGGGCGGGTGTTGTGACGTCACGTGATTGGGGTCTATAGTCAAAGTCAAAATATAAAGCATTTCCTTATTTGTCAAACTGATTCGAAAACACAAGATACCTTCAATATTGTTGATTTTAACGGAGGCGGCAACGCGCTACATAAAGTACGTAGCTGCTTATTCATTAAAGTACGTAGCTGCTTATTCAGCAACATTAGACCTACGTGATATTGCGATTTTTTTAGTCTCATAGTAATAGTACGAGAAAAAACTCGAACTATTACTACGAGAATAAATGTCGAACTAATACTACGAGAATAAAAAGTCGAAAGCATCTTGTGTGTGAACAGTGCTCCTCAACCAACGGGCCGGGGACCGGTACCGGTCCGTGGCACATATGTTACCGGGCCGCACAGAAATAATAATTTACCGGTATTAACGACTGTATTCTAGGCTCTGCCTTTTGGCTCACCATTCTGCCTGCCTACCCTATTGACTAGTCCGAGTAGCCATATGTGGACATCGCCCTCTAGTGGTAGCCGCCATTTTTGGGGTGTTTACACACCTCAACCCATCGTCAGTCAATGTAAACAGTAACTCTAGCTGCCTGGTGCTGGCGGAAAACAGCAGCAATGGCAGACGGGGTATTTCCGGTTGTTTTGCTCGGACCCTCATCCAACAGGAAAGAAAATCACAATATTCAGTAGAGATAACCACAATATAGAGATAATAATAAAACTGTTTTGCTTTGCTAGCATGCGACGATTCGGGTCAAAGACACGCCATAAAGAACTTAAACGTTACCTCAATGTCAATATTAAGGTCGTTTTCACAGTCTTCAAACAGAATTACATTCATTAACTTGAAATAATCTTTTGTGGCGCTTTCTCCTGATTTCCAACTCTGCGACGGCGTAGTCAAGCTTAAAGCTTGCAAAAGAAAACCGATGTGATTTTCCAAATAAAGAGTGTTAAAGAACAATTCGTATTTGATGTGCTATTTCAGACAACGTCTGGCAAATAGTGCGTAAAGAATGAGCTAAATATTTTCATATAGACGTCATGGTAAATTATACAATTAAAACTGATCAATTAGAATGTATCTTATAAATCTATGAAAAACAACCATCTCATTTGCAAGACGTGGTGGCTTTTATTATGGTGTGGCGGTGCGCCACACCCTTTATTTACTGACGCTGGGCTGGGATCGGTGTGTAAACACCAGTGGTTAATTTGAGCCGGAACATGCCGGAAGTTATAGCACCTCTTGATTTTGGCCTCCCTGTGTTCAGGGACTTATTTTGGCAGATCTGGCACCTCTTGTGTATAGAAAATAATAATATCAAAACGTTTTTTAAAAATGTATTTTAATAGCCCCGAATGGGGGGAAAGAAAGAAAGAAGTCGTTGATGGCTTTCTACACTTTATTGTGGCAACAAAAGGGAAACAATAAACAAAGTAACAGCGGACTGCCGCCACATTCCACCGCTAACTTTTGCTTCTCGCTCGTCTCCCCCTCGCTTCAGACTACCTCACAGCTCTCCAGTCCTCACGTCTCTTAAAGGGACCGTGCATAGTGTTACCTCCCTTGTGTGACATGTGCTCAGGATCACTTTTTAACTTGTGGCGTTTATTTCCGAGCACACAAACACGTCCGGCTGCCTCGAACGTTGCCCCACACACACTCATTACAGCGCTTGCTTCCTTCTTTCCCCGTCAGCGCATGCGCACGCAGAGCCTGTCGGTTCCAAAGCAGCACTTGCAACAATAGTTACGGACATTACAGTATAAAATAAAGTAATAATATGCTTAAATTCATTTAGAGAACAAATCCCAAGAATTGCATGTTGTTTATATAAATTTAACGCCATTTGAAAGAGTCAGAGATTTGTTTGTGCACTGAAAAACTGGACCAACAAATCACGTATTATTCCAAGGAGGTCGGTTGCCAGATAAAACGACATAACAATTTTATTGAGGAGTTGAAGGTGCTTTACGCACAGTACTGGCCCGAGGATGCAGATGCATTGTATTGAGAGACGGCGGTTGAGTCATTGTGGCCAACAGAAAGTACAGAGCTTCAGATGGAAACGACGCGCTTGATGAACTGATGGGGTTACATGTGGCTGTTAACAATATTCCCATTGCAAGTGCTGAATTGAGCACGGATTTTCTGAAATAAACTTGATTTGCACTACCAACTGTGCGTCTCTGCTCAAATCCACCAGATGATATTTAGTCTTCCTAAATCTTGTTGGACCTCCACTGGCTAAATTGAATCCAGTCCTGTACGTGGGGTCGTGGGTGGCCAAAGGACACAGAACTTCCACTGACACACGCAGTAAAATCCGAAACAGAGAGGGGGGGCAGAATCCGGACATGCTTGCGGTGTGGAATGTTTTGGAACGTAAATATAGTAAGCATACTTAATAGGCCACCGTGCCAATCTTTTAAGCAATAGCACACTTGATGCTGTTGTTTAACGTCATTAGTGGTACGAGAGTGATGCGTACGCTGTACTCGAGTTCCACCAATGACGTTAAACAACAGCATCAAGTGTACTATTGGGATTATATAACGGACCACCACAT
The DNA here is from genome assembly GCF_030265065.1 of Corythoichthys intestinalis. Lineage (NCBI taxonomy): Eukaryota > Metazoa > Chordata > Actinopteri > Syngnathiformes > Syngnathidae > Corythoichthys > Corythoichthys intestinalis. The sequence continues at coordinate 36,938,170 of NC_080407.1, forward strand.
TTAAATCAGCATAAAATGTGGTCATAAATATGATAGGATAAATATGTTTGAAAACCACACTCAAGGCACGAATATAACGGCGTAGTGATAAATTTGGTGATGAGGCCCTAAGGCCCTAGCCATGTTCTATCGTGATTAATACACAGCAACTGACCAATCAGAGAGCTTCCTCAAACCCACCCGTTATTATAATAATAATGGGAGATTTGTGTTATTCATTGTAATCTCAGATTTTTTTTTCTTATATGTTTTTCAAGTTAGACCTGTTGAGAATGTAATTGCTGACTGTGTACTGTAAGTCCCACCTGTGGTTATGTGGGCAATTGCCAGTGCTGAGCAGAGTATAGCCTAAATAATTGTAAATTGTTGTCATAACATTGATACCACGGATATTATCTGAAATTTAGGCTTGTAAGTCCCACAGCATGGCAAGTGGGCATTTGCATGTTGTTTCAGCACCATTTTCTGCATATGTTCCGGGACCTGTGCCCGTCACGTCATCCCTGCGCTGTCATATGTACTTTGCTTTCCGGCCCCTTATAATTTACTAATTAAGCACTTGCAAACACCCCTGTAATGGCGGCCAACCACTAGAGGGCGACATACACAAATCGCTAGTCGGGTTAGTAATTTGTTTCAACATTTATTCATTTATTTCAAATTGTATTCAATATTTTTTCATCGATTTCAACATTTTTTTAATTTCATTCTTGCACTCTCGTTCCCCTTGTAACTACATGAAATAATTTCATCTGTCATTGGCTCATTAAACTCGATGGACGAGGTTTGAGTTGATCGAGTGAAGCTATTTCTCCTTCCTTCCCGACATGGCTGGCATTGTGGAGGCTGGCCTGATCGCAGTAATAAACTAAATCCCTGTTTTGTAAGCCACATGTTTAGGGTCCGTTTTTTCTACGTCAACATATTCTGCTAAATCTAATAAATCCTGAGAGAGCTCGTGCAGAACCTCAGCAAAGCTGCCATGTAGTGAAGGTAAAATAAAAGATAAAATGATTTCATGCAGGGGAACAAGAGTGCAAGAATGAAATAAATAGAAAGTGAAATAAATAAATAAATGTTTATAAATAAATAAATCCTAACCAGATGTCCAAACCACCTCAACTGGCTCCTCTCGACATGAAGGAGCAGCGGCTCTACTCCGAGTCCCTCCTGGATGACCGATCTCGAAGGCTGAGCCGGCCACTCTCCAAAGGAAACTCATTTCAGCCGCTTGTATCCGCAATCTTGTTCTTTCGGTCATTACCCAAAGTTCATGGCCATAGGTGAGGGTAGGAACATAGATTGACCGGTAAATCGAGAGCTTCGACTTCCGGCTCAGCGCCCTCTTCACCATGACAGACTGGTTAAGTGCCCGCAACACTGCTGACGCTGCCCCAATTCGCCTGTCAATCTCACGTTCCGACCTACCCTCACTCGTGAACAAGATCCGGAGATACTTAAACTCCTCCACCTGGGGCAGGAACTCACCCCCGACCTGGAGCGAGCAATCCACCCTTTACCGGCTGAGAACCATGGCCTCAGACTTGGAGGTGCTGATAAATAAAACGTGAATTATATAAATAAAAATTAAAATACATAAATATTGAAATTAAAAACTAAATGTTGAAATAGAAGCATTTAATGACACATTTAATCATGTATTTAATTTTTGCACATCTGTGCCACCATACAAAGCCGTTAGGTTGCACATGATAGAAAAAACGCCAGCATCTCTGTGTTTACATTAAAATAATTGTTTTCTTCATTACAAATTGTTGCGACATGTCTTAAATTATATTTTGAAGGTCTTAAAAAGCATTCAATTTGACTTTTAAAATAGTGCAAGAAACCCGCAACAGATTTATTCATCAGTTAGTTGTTGAAGCCTTGGGCTCTGTGGGTTAGAGTTGAGAACCCTGTTCAGATTTATTTGCACTTTTCGTGGATTACTTTCAAAATGGAAACGGTGTCGAGTCCCTACTTTTGCAGTGTTTTAGGCATTCATTTCAGAACGTAAAAGCCATACATTTGCTGCCCTACGCACATAGGCAATATATGGCTCTTGGGCGCTTTTATGCTTTTATTCCTTTTTAATGTGTTTTATGAGACTGTATTTGTTGATGTCTTCCTGATTTTAATGTAACGTCAAGCACTTTGAATTTATTTGTGTTGGATTAAATGAAAACAAAACATGTATAAACAAAAAAATGGGCAAGGAGGAATTTTTTCCAACAGAAAACAACTTTGGGGACACAAGTTTGCAAATGAAGAAATAAGATTTGTTTGTGGTCTTGCAGATCTATATGTCAGCCAAGCCTATTGTCTTGAGCACCAGGATTCTGCATGCGTCAAGGGGGAGGAGGAAGAGTCGCCATACATCAAGGAGAAGACAGACTTCGTTCACATTCAAGGTCATCCCAAGCATTGTTATTCTCTTTAGATGAGGCAGAAATCAATTGTGGTGCCTTCTCATAAGTACGGAAATTTCTTTCAGTCTAATATTGACCTGTCGCGATAACAAATTTTAGTGGGAGATAAATTCTCTCATAAATTATTGCAATATGCAAGATTATTGCACCCCCCCCCCCCATTTTTTTAAAAACCAATTTACAATAACACAGTAAGAATACAGTATATATTAATAATACTGAGTAATATTAAGTACACCCATTTAAACCAATAAATGTTTACTCAATATCAATACCGCACAGAAACACAGAATAAATACAATTTCTTTTTCAAGAAAAAAATAAAATTGCACTTCAATAACTTAAGCATTTCGGCACAGAGGTATAAAGTTGTAGTGACACAAATAATTGCACTTCAACAACAAGAGAAAAATACATTAAGTAGCAATAACAAAAATTTGGCTTCACTAAGGCTAGGTTCATACTGACGGTCTTTTAATGCACAAATCCAATTTTATGTAATGTCTGTTTTTTTGGCGTCCATGTTCGGACTGCCTTTGTCCAGGGAGCCCGTTCAAGTATCACGCATTCGCACTAATTCGCAGTCCAAGAGTCAGCAAAGTGACCCGCATGCACAGAAGCATCAAAACAAATCGCACATGCTAGCTGTATGTCATTCCAGGGTGATCAGATTTTGATTTCCAAAAAGAGGACACAAATAACAGACATCAATAATGCCCGTTTAGTCTTTTATTCAAAGTTTATATGGACTGATAGAACGCATACACGCACGCACATAAGCCTTGACTTGTGTGCGTGACATGACGTGGGTGTGTCTATTTGCCCCGTCTCAGCCATGTAAGCAATACTGAAATATTGCTCATTTAAAGCATAACATGTGTTTGAAAATTTTTTTCATGCTTAAAACACAACCATTATACATCCTATTTGGTATGCTTTTGTTATGCTTGTATGAGAACATTTTAGCATAGAGCATCATAGTTATATTAACCTCTTTGAGTGTGCCTTCCCATAGCCTTGACTATTGTAGACTGTATCACAATATGCCCAAATATGGACTGTTATTTTCCTGTGTTTTCCATGATGTCCTGAATGAATACAATGGGCGACTGTGGTTTATCAGACTGAGCTCATCATCTTTCTAGCCAGAGCCGGTGTTCAAGGTCATAACTTGAAGTGTTTTTCCTCTTCTAGAGATGTTTTTCTCTAACTTGAGATGTTTTTACCAGGATATGCTATAGTAAGTTTTGGTTTTGTTTCTATGATGTCAACCCATAAATAGAGGCATGCCCTGCATTTCTCTTCTGTCCACATGCGGAGAGGACGGTTTGTGCGTGGCTCCGCGTCGGTACCTGAGAGCTCTTGTTCATAAAGCCTTCGAAGCAAGACAATCCTTGGCTGAGTCTGATTCATTTCTCATCGGGCTATCGAGTTGACACTTGTCTTGGAGTTCAAAGTTGAATTTCACTGACAGAATGCAAATCGAAAATTGTCAGGCTTATCCTTTTCTTCATTTATTTTTTTATGACTGGTCAAGCCCGCTTCTGCGTAAAAGCAGAGTTCAAGCTAGAAGCTAATGCAGAGCTACATCACTCCCGCCCCGCCTACCGCTTTTGCTTTGCTGACGTCATTGCTGCATGAATTCCGATTCGGGGGACTTGGAAGTTCAGACCACCAGCTGGAAAATTGTGGCCCTTATTGGATTTAGACCACATACGAAAGTGACCCAGATCAGATTTGAAATGGTCCACTTCTATGCGACTTGTCACGCTCAGACCGTCAAGTTAATGCTTCACTTGAGTCGAAAAAACACGAAAAAATCGGATTCGTGCATTAAGACCTGCAGTATGAACCTACAAAGAGTCAAAAAACATTAAACAGAAGTAAAACTGTCTCATTTCTTCAGCAATGTAGCGGACTACACTTTCCGTGAGGGAACACCATTTTATGGGATGTCGTTCGTATTTCTCAAATCAAGCGGTTACCTCTGTAATTGTCGACTGACTTTGACGAGGGAGGCTCTGCTTGTTGCGATGCAGTTTTCTTACCAAGCAGTGAAAACTAAAGAGGGTGATAGTTTTTCAAATGAGCATGTAGATTTGTTGTGTTGGCCCTCTTCGTTGAAACAACCTCCAAACACATTTTGCAGACTGGTTCATCCTTTTTGGTTGCCTCCCAATTTTCATTTGGTTTAAAATAAAATAAAATAAATTCCCACACCAGGGGCGTTTGGCTTGGAATTCAGGATTTTCCGTCCATTTTCTGCTTGCTCATTGCTGTATGCCGACAGTGCACTCGGCCCCGCCTCCCTCCATTGAATGATGGTCACGCAAACGTGCGCGCGCGCACACACAAACTCACATGAGGTGATAAATCGCAGCGGGAAAATTACCGCCTTCATTTTCATTTACCGTGCGATAAATAGAATTACTGCATATCGAGACAGGCTTACTTAAATTATTGGAAAATACATATAGTTCTTTGTGGGCAGGTTAGTTTAATTTATTGCAAATAATGTGCTGTTTTCCTGCTGAGTGTGTATTATCATCATGAAAATGATGATGTCCTTGTAGACTCTAGATTTATGTGCTTGTCTGGCAAGCCGTTTACTGACGGCTATCCGAGCATCTTTCTATCTCTGCATAATGCCTCTTGCGCCTCAAATTGAAATCGCATATTTTATAAACACAATTTTTTTGATGAATACTTTTTAAAACTGTGCGATGCACTGAATCGGCACAATGTGAACCGCGAAGTCGCGAGGGATCACTGTACTCATCTTCTCCAAGTTTTGCCCAAACGACAGACTGGCCGATGATACGGTGTTGGTCCATAAAATATTTCAATGGTTTTCTTGTGTCTTGCAGGTTTCCGAAAATATCTTGTTTCTGAGCGTCAGGAGCCAGAATCTCCTGGCGTTAAAGAGGATGTTGAGCTCCCCCAAATCAAAGAGGAGGAGGAGCCAGAGCCCTGTCAACAGAAGGAGAGAGAAGAGCAACTTCCAATCAGAAAGGAAGAGGACGAGCTGCCATATGTTAAAGAGCAGGAAGGTATCACCAGCTCGACTGTTGAGCCCTTGAAGGGTGAAGAAGATCCGAGTGAGGCCAACAAAGGTGCGGAGCCTCCAAGCGGCAGCAGCAGCAGCTCAACAGAAGGATTGCAAGCAGACATTTTCATCGCTCCATCAAACAGTGCCACGTCCCACTCACCTTACAATGATGATGTACATAAGGAATCTCACCATGACGACAAACTCTTCAAATGCTCTCAATGTGGGAAAACCTTTGCTCATAAATATACTTGTCGGAGGCATATGAGGAGGCACACTGGTGAGAAACCTTTTTCCTGCTCTTTTTGTCATCAAAGATTCAGTCTCAAGAGCGTCTTACAAATACACGAAAGGACCCACACGGGAGAAAAACCTTTTTCCTGTACAGTTTGTGGTCAAAGATTCAGTCGCAAGAGCGACTTACAAAGACACGAAAGAACCCACACGGGAGAAAAACCTTTTTCCTGCTCGGTTTGTGGTAAAAGATTCGCTCGAAAGCAATACTTGGAAATACACACAAGAACCCACACGGGAGAAAAACCTTTTTCCTGCTTCGTTTGTGGCCAAATGTTCACTGAGAAGGGAAGCTTAACGCAACACACACGAATCCACACTGGAGACAAACCTTTTTCCTGCTCAGTTTGTGGTCAAGGATTCGCACAAAAGCAAACCTTAAGAATACATGTAATAACACACACGGGAGAAAAACCTTTTTCCTGCTCCGTTTGTGGTCTAAGATATGCTCGAAAGGAACGTTTGAAAATACACGCAAGAACACACACAGGAGAAAAACCATTTTCCTGCTCAGTGTGTGGCCAAAGGTTTACTGAGAAAGGAAGCGTAACAAAACACACACGAACCCACACTGAAGACAAACCTTTTTACTGCTCAGTTTGTGGTCAAGGATTCACTCGGAAGGATTGGATTAAGAGACACTTGTGTGTTGGTGTGGGAATCAGTGACCACTGATTGTATGCCTGTCATCTATGCTTGTTTTATCAGATTGTGCACGCAGGACGATTGTACAGTGCTAGCCAAAAGTATTGGCACCCCGGCAGTTCTGTCAGATAATGCTTAATTTCTCCCAGAAAATGATTGCATACAAGGTGATTTTCGGCATTTATTCCCCTGCTGTGTCCTCCGCGACAAGCACTCCCGCTGGACGCTCGCTAACATTGCCCTGTGTCCGGCGGGACTGCTTGCCAGGGCCGCAGTTAATTTGGATAACAATTTGGTGTTGTTTAAATTAAAAAAAATAAATCTGACATATTCACTCTGAAGTGGCCACAATATTTGTATAAATGAATAATCCAACGGCATAGGTTTGGTCTCAAAGTTGGTAGGGACAATATAACCTTAATCATAACCTGCGTGTACACACTTTGCTGGGGACAGGACATTAATAAAACCAATTAGATTGGGTGAATGGCGGTCAGGGCTACATTTCTCTCCAATAAGAACCCAATTATTTGATCAGCTTGATGACTGATGCAAAATAAATCTGCATTGACCTACTAACTTTCACATTGCAAATTTACAGTATAACGTCAATCTGTTAATTTTTCTTGAATCTAGTATTAATTTTCATCTTGTTTTGAGTTGTAAAGGCTAGTTAATATATTACTGCGTCAGTCTTCCACTCACGTTTAGTAAATACAGTGGGGCAAATAACTAGTCAACCACTAATTGTGCAAGTTCTCCCACTTGAAAATATTACAGAGGCCTGTAATTGTCAACATGGTTCAACATCAACCATGAGAGACAGAATGTGGAAAAAAAACAGAAAATCACATTGTTTGATTTTTAAAGAATCTTATTTGCAAATCATGGTGGAAAATAAGTATTTGGTCAATACCAATCTCAATACTTTGTTATGTACCCTTTGGTGGCAATAACGGAGGCCAAACATTTTCTGTAACTTTTCACACACTCTTGCTGGTATTTTGGCCCATTCCTCCATGCATCCTCTAGAGCAGTGATGTTTTTCGTGTGTATGTGTGGAGGGGGGAAAAGGGGGGGGGGGGGTATCAAGTAAAATCAAACGTGCGTTTGAGGGGAAAAAAACACGGAATGGCACATTTAGCAAGTGAAAAAGGGGTAAATCTAAGTGAAAATAATGAAAATGATTCACTTGATATTGGTAGGGTCAATTCTAACGTTACAGCAAATGGGAAGACCATCTAAATGACCTATATAACTGAACACATCTAATGCAAATAAGGTTGTTTGAAAGTTAGTGAGGACAATTTGAGACTCCTGAAAAGTTGGTAGTGTTTTGCCCCTACCGTCCTAATGCAAACCTACGCCCTTGGAATATTCATATAACCTGTCATTATTAACTTAAAGTGCCTGTGACACGAAAAAGCATGTTTATTTCATAATACACGCGATATTTTATGCCCCTGAATGATATGGACCGCTTGGATGTGTTTGGAAGCGATCGCTATTTTTATTTAGTTTTTTGAACCCCGCGCCATGAAAATGAGTGACTTCCGGCTTCGGTCTTGCATTGAGGAGGAGGGCGCTGTGACGTGTACGGTAGAAGACGTCCTCTTCACGCTACAGTGTACTGTTGTGTATGAGGACGAAGGATCAGCTGATTTTGCGGATTAATACGTTTATTTTTCGCATCACGCCAGCCAAACGGCTGCAGAAAAATCATTCTGTATGAGGGAGAGGCGTATGCGCCTTTTTGGAGTTTCAAAAGGTTCCCATTCACCGTGGATATTGGCCAAGCCCTGCTACTGTGGGACCATTGGACTTACAAGGAAGTGAGTAAACATCTTGTTTTGTATTATGTCAAATACGAATACAGCGATTACAAAGTAAACACTACAAACTTCCTTTAAATAAAAGACTACTTACGTTTGATCATTGATAGGCATGTAAAAAGCTCTCCTAATGCTCATTAGCAGCAGCACGTTAGCTGCACAACAACTCTAGCCACCCTCCTCCAGGAACGAACTGTAAATTGCTCTCCGCCGGGCGGTTTGCCGATCCACGAAGACAATCGACAACCAGGTCGTCATGTCAAATAATCCAGGCTAGTTATGTGTGATTTTCCGCTTCGAAGACTTTGAAACATCACTCGGTCCGGGTTAGCATGTCGGCTAGCTGTCACGCCTTCTGGTTTGTTTACATTCTCCGAAGCCGGGGAAGGGAAATGACATATGTCCGATTTAGGTGTCATAAAATATCATTCGGGAGGTGCGACAGTAAAGGTGAAGTCGACAGTTTTGACCATTATGGAGTAATTTTGCCACATTGTCCTGAATAAATGCATTTTTATTATTTTATATTCCATTCAGCACAAGACTGTTATTTGTCATGACCATGCCATTTATTTAGCAATTGGGGAAAATACTTGGATAAGAAGAATATCCTGTAAAAATATTGTAGTAAAGAGACAGAAACACTGACATTTTGCCGCTCTCTTCGTTGCGTTTTCCTCGTTGTGAATAGTTCCCCCTTGACGGGCTGACTGGTTCTTCTCAAGCCATTTATATAGCTATTGGGGAAAAATACTTGGATAAAAAGAATATCCTGTAAAAATATTGGAGTAGAGAGACTGAAACAATGACATTTTGCAGCTCTCTTCGTCGCGTTTTCCTTGTTCTGAATAATTCCCCCTCAAAGGGCTGAATAGTAAAACCGATGAGCCCAGTCTACCGCTGACGTCATCCACCTGTTGGGGACGCTAAAGCCCTATAATGGTAGGCGTGGCTCACCGGCAGATTAAAAAACTAATTTCTCGTCATCTGTGCTTTGCTAAATTGTTGTATATAGTCGAATCGTCTCAAAATATGATTTTAATTCACATAATAATGCCATTTAAGACTTTTTTTTCTCGTGTCAAATGCTCTTTAAATATGATCATGAATACTTCATAGAGTAAGGTAGAGAGCCCCTTCAGTGTGTCGCGATCCAATCCATTCCACTTGTTCATATAGAGCAGGGGTCGGCAACCTATGACACGCGTGTCAGCACTGGCACGCGAAGGGTTAACCAGTGACACGCAAGGGCATGGCAAAAAAAAAAAAAAAAAAAAATGCGTGTTAAGTTTATTGTCGGTTGTATCTTTATCAGTTGCTGAAGCGCCCCATCTTGTGGCCGTTTTATTTATTGGTTCTAAAACAGAAGAAAAATGCAAATAGGAAGTTCTTCAAATGGGATTCAGTGTGTTACATAGTGACGAGATTTGTCGTTCACTTGAGCAAACGAATCCATTCCGGTTCGTTCAGTAAAAAGATTCGTTCAAACAAATCGTTCAACGAATCGTTCGCCCCCCTCATCTCCCTCCCCGCCCAAACGAATCGTTCGGTTACTGAACGGGAAGTGACGTTGCCGAACGAATCACCAAAGACCGCTTCGCAGTATAACTGAACGGGAAGTGACATTGCTTGGTCCCTCCCTCTCTTCCACATTGACCACTCGTCGTAGTTTCAGAAATGAGTGACAGGCGGTATCATTCTGCTTTCACAGACAGCCTCGTCTCCCTCCTGCTGCTGCAAAAGCGAGGGAGAACTTCCGCGTCGTCTGTCCTAGTTCTATGGGCTCAAAGTCATGGCTCGTGCTGGCATTTCGATTTAGGACACGGTTTAACATTTTCCTTTTGTGAGGGGAGTAGGGGGCGGGGGCGCACGGACTTTCTTTAGCAGGTTCTTGATCACACATACAATCACATATACAGCATGTTTGCTGTCACGAAAATAAAAATACATCGAAAGTTTAATTTCTGAATATGGAACGACCAACACATCATATTTACATCTCGCTCTGTTGTATTTTTGTTTTTTAGTATTAAGATGATCGTGTTGAATTTTTGCACTGGTATTAATAAATAAAATAATCCGGTCAGCTCCCCTGTCGTCCCCGCATCTCAGATCGTCAAATGCTGACGAGAAATAATTGTTTGCTCTTTACGATGTCGCCTTTCTACTCTCATTAGTCTGTTAAGAAAAATGTAGACATATTGCGACATCTCCCGTGTCCGCGTGCTTTGTTTTTTGGGCGCTTCAGTAGCACATGATGGACGGATTGACATAATTTGTCAAACCAACCAACACCTGACACGAAGAAAAGAAAAAAAACACTCGGAAAAAAATTACATGTATATACAGTTTCATTGCAAATCAGTATTATGGTGATCATATTGTTTTTTTGCACTGGTATTAATAAATAAAATAATCCGGTCAGCTCCCCTGTCGTCCCCGCATCTCAGATCGTCAAATGCTGACGAGAAATAATTGTCAGCTCTTTACGATGTCGCCTTTCTACTCTCATTAGTCTGTTAAGAAAAATGTAGACATATTGCGACATCTCCCGTGTCTGCGTGCGTTGTTTTGGGCGCTTGAGTAGCACATGATGGACGGATTGACATAATTTGTCAAACCAACCAACACCCGACACGCTGACACGAAAAAAAAAATAAAATACTCGGGAAAAAATTGACATGTATATACAGTTTCATTGCAAATCAGTATTATGGTGATCATACTAAATATTTTTTTCTGTGCACATATGAGGTAAATATCGCTGCCATGAAGCCTCCATATAGTGACAGTTCTCTGCCCGCTTCACTGCCGTCACGCGACCGCAGCTCAGCTTTTGCTTGCCTCGTAGCTACCCGTGTTTTAAATTACTGTAAATTTGATAGTATGTCGTCATAGGCAGTCACGAGTTTGTTGAGAAAAGTACTACTCTAAACAGTGCTCGCTAGATTTGTGTGGTGTTTTTGTCTGTTTGAGCAGCATTTCATAGGCTCCACGTTAACAAATATGTGACAAAGTCATTTCCTTTCATTTTCTGATTCATTCACCGCATAGTCATTACTGGAAAATCAAGTTAGCAGCAAGCTAGGTCAGGAACCGGAGGACCGAGTCACTGAACGGGAAGTGACAAAACTCAGTCTTGCCCCCCTGCCTGCACGCTGGCTGCTTATTGGCCACACGTGGACGTGAGTGACAAACGCCCTGATTCTGTTTCCGGTCCCTCCCCTGCCCGCGATGAGGCTGGCGTCTGATTGGTCGTGTGCGATGTCAGAAGACGCTGCCGCTTGCTCAACGCCCTCCCACGCAGCGAACAAGCACCACCTTCATAGAACGAATCAGTGCAGATGATGATTAGTTCGGTCTCGTTCACCAAAACAATTCGTTCAAAAAGAACGAATCGTTCGCGACCGATACAACACTAGTGTTACATCATGGCAGCTCCACTCTCACAACTTGAGTGGCATTTGTGTTCTTTAGAGCAACGTCTGTGAGTATTTTGTGGTCAAATTGAGAATTACACTCTTTATATTGTCTTTAGGTTGCATGTTTGAGGGGAAATGTGTTTGATATTTCTAATTAAGAACTACTGAATACAGGCTAATTGTGTTTGAATATATGGATGGCATTTTTGTTATTTGCAGCATTGTTGCTGATTGCATGTATTTTTTCATTTAGTTTCATAAAAAAGAAAAGAGACACATAAAGGATTACTGAAAACATCCGGAGTGTGAACCTTTTCATGTTTAGCTGTTTGGATAGCGGAAGCGAGCCCATTTACAATGCACCTTTTTACCGGAAATTAAGGCATTTTCAGTTGTGTGCCCTGTTATTTAGAGGCTTTACGGGACCGCCCCTCTCACCCACTCTGCCTGTGGCGTTATATGCGAGCTAGAGCAGGGCGGTAAACCGAAAATTTACCGTCACCGAAATTCTTAACGATGACCGACGTAATTTTGACCATGTCGGTAAATTCGGTAAATTAATAAAACAAGAAAATAAGTCTTTTCATCCCGCTTTGATTCAGTGTTGTTAGTCTATGTTCATTCCCCTTTAAGAAAGCAGTGAATGTGCTTACGTAGGGAGTCACGTGATGGAGTGTGGCTTAAGGGAGGTTCACCAAACTTTCAACTAGACATGTGCCGGTTACCGGTTTCACGGTTTACCGTGGTGTGAAAACGTTGCGGTTTCAAAACCACTAAAATGTTCCGTCATACCTTAATACGGTATTCGCTATTTTTCACGTGCCAAAATGCAGCCGAAGTGGCTTGGTGCGGCACCGCTCACCCCTTCCCGTTTGTTGCCGTGAGTGTCACTAAACAGCCAGCAAACCCAAAAACAAATCCTCCAAACACAAGGCGTACTTTTCTTCAATTTATTGAGCTCTCAAATCGTGGTGAAATATACAAATAAATACATTTAAAACGCTGTACAATTGTATTTTTCCACGTGTGATTAGGTTCAACAGGATAGGAGTAGCTCCATTAAAAAGTTCGCCAAAAACAAAACACACATTTTCCTTTCAAATTCAATATACAAACTAACCAAAACTTACAAAGACGAATGTTTTTTTTTTTTTTAAGATGCAACCTTTCCTCAACAATATTTTCATTTTAACTAATTTATAAAACTAACTTATACATTTTTAATTAACTTATTAACTTATGAATTCTTTGTTCTTTTTAACACAAAGGCATGGCATCATGTAGACTAGAGTTGACACAGTGGCTGAAAATGGCGAAACTTCACTTGAGCTTCCCCCCCTAAAAAAAAAGTCATACAGTATATATTTTTAATTTTATTTAGAAGTGTTTTTACTTTTTATAGCAATTATTTTGTTATTACTCTAATATTGAGCAACTTGAGCTGTGGCTGTGGGTATAGTCTAGGTTCTATTTATTTTAATTTTATATAATATGTTATTTTTTGTTAATTTATTTATTTTCACATTATATTCATGTTCCAATTTGCAAATATGTTTTGAAAAAATCCTGTTCAATGGATTATTTTTATTATTATTTTTTTAACCCATACGTCTCAAAATTTTGGAGCTATAATTGCAATACCGTGATACCGTGAAACCGCGGTAGTTTTGCTCACGGTTATCGTACCGTTAAAATCTCATACCGGCACATGCCTACTTTCAACCGACATTTAGTAGACTCTTGGTGGCATCCAGACGGGCTTTCACCCGCTGTCCTCCTTTGTTCTCACGATTTCCGGAGATGGTGCTTTCAGTGCTTTCTACTGGTAGCCAAGCTAACGCTAGCTAGCGGCTAATGCTACAAATGAACGTTATGGAGTCGGATAGCGGCTCTTACCTTGTTGAAACGGCTGAACATAATGAGTGGATTGGGCACGGACTGCGTCTAGCAATTACTATGTGGCGTTATTTTGTATCTGTCTGTGTGTGATTCCTCTGATAGCTTTTGTGATGGTAAAGCATTCAGCATAAAGTACAATCCAATGGCGAAACTTATAATGACCGAGAAATGGCCCCAGCTATTTTTATTGTACGTGCATTTATAAAAAAATGCACTGGGGCGAAAAAAACCCTTAAACCATAAAACACTTGTATTTAATAATTATGTCACAGCAGCCATTAACAATAAGTTGTCTTTTTGAAGTGTACTGTTCAAGCTGCAAGTCATTTATGTTACAATTACATGTTTGCACAGGCATATTGATTTTGACAATGTACATTGTTCAAGTCATACACGCTGTTATAAATGTTCATACTTGAATTCTTATTGCTTACAATACATTTTTATAAACTTAATGTTTAGACTGCATGTACAATTGTTAAATACAGTATATCAAATTGAATGCTGTTAAATAAATCAACAAGAAATAGTTAATCTGTATTTCATGCATTGATTCAGATTTTCAAATTATATAACAGTCCGCTTGGGCGAATTTATCGTCATTTATCGTTATCGAGATAAATCTGCTCAATTTATCGTGTACATGTTTAAGGCCATATCGCCCAGCCCTAATGCGAGCAATAATGGATTTTGAGCACACCTCCAGCTCTTCCCCAATTTCTCGACTCTTGCGCTTGTCGGATTTTTTTCTCTGCGCGTTTAATTCAGCCCACGCTACTAACATGTCACGAAGCCGACCAATCAGAAAGCTGGCGGAAGTACACTGTGTTACCAATTGCACTTTTTGATAATTGCAACTCTGCACCGTAGTGTGTAGTGGACAGGCGATTAACGTGGCTTGTTGTCGTTGATTCGCCCGGTGCTTACTTCAGAGAGGTGGTGATGTGTATAAAAACACAGTGACACGTTGGATGGTATTTTGCTGGAGACTTTTATTAACAAAACTAAAACCAGCATGGGACACAGCCACTTTTCATGGCGCTCTTCGCACAACTCTCTCTCAACTCCTTACTCCTTGCCTCTCTTTTTCTTACGCTTAACTAGTAAACCTTGGGGGTGCCGGTAACAACTGGTTGGCTGGTTACTTCCGCTTGCTCTGTGCATTATGCCTCGAGAGCGTTGTGTGTGTGTCGCACAACAAGTGTCAAACGCCACTACGAGACAAAACATGAAATTCATGGAAAACAGGGCCAGGGATCACATTAAGGTAGGCATCTTTTGTATTTGTCATATAAAATCTAAAATTGTGCATAGAATTCACTGTTAGTGAAAAAGACAAAGTAGTCGCCTGTTCTGACTTTGAAGGTTAAAACAGGCCGCTCTGTACTGTGAGAGACCTGCACTGAGAATCACGCTTGTTCCCCTTTTCTTGCTGGGTTGTGTGTGTGTGATATGTTTATATAAGATGATGCTCAAGTTTTGATATTTTGTACAATATACTTTTATTTTTTAGTTATTTGATAAAGAAGAATGGTAGTTGTAAGATTTCAACGTATGTTCATGTTGTTTTCTTTGGAGTAAAATTACAGCTCTGTTGGATATAAAAATTCGGATGTTCGTCATTAATCTTGGTGTGACACACTGATTGACAAGAAAATTTGAAAGTGGCACGCCACACCAAAAAGGTTGCTGACCCCTGATATAGAGAATGCTCACATCTTTGAAAATCTAGTCCGTGTTTCCCCTGTAACATTGCTAGCAGTCTACATTTTTTTCACAGTCGGTCTCTGCGCATGTTTTACCTTTTTTGTTTTGTGTTTAAAAGTTAGATCCCAGCTCTAATATAATGCTGCTACTTGGCTGCTGCTAGCTAGTCTGAAATGCATTGTGAAGGTCCTAGTAAAGTGTTATATTCTGAAATGTAGATATTTTGAAAAACAAAATAAAAATAACTTTGGCTTTTTCTTTAAAATAAATATCTGATGTGCAAAATTGAACAGCTGCAACACTGAAGTGAAGAGTTGTTCCATATTTTTTTAATTTGAATTCCCCACCCAGAGGGCCAACCGTCTTCCATGTTAACATTTAACCGTTACCCATGCTGCTCACTGCACTTCTGAGTGGTGCGACGGCCCTGGCCGTTTAATTGCTATCTTTTTTGAGACTGCCAGTCATCTGGTCGCCGCGTCCGCCAGCTGGCTGCCTCCCCTCTCAACGTGGCGTACTTTGATTGACGCCGGACGGGCAGACGACGTCACTGCCGCTGACGGGCCACCCGAACTAGTGACAGGATCTGTCGTTCACTTGAGTAAACGAATCCATTCCGGATCGTTCAGTAAAAAGATTCGTTCAAACGAATCGTTCAACGAATCGTTCGCCCCCCTCATCTCCCTCCCCGCCCAAATGAATCGTTCGGTTACTGAACGGGAAGTGACGTTGCCGAACGAATCACCAAAGACCGCTTCGTAGTATAACTGAACGGGAAGTGACATTCTTGGTCCCTCCCTCTCGCTTGCAGACAGGCTCCTCATTGACCGCTCGTCGTAGTTTCAGTAATGAGTGACAGGCAATATCATTCTGCTTTCACAGACAGCCTCGTCTCCCTCCCTCCCGCTGCTGCAAAAGCGAGGGAGAACTTCCGCGTCGTCTGCCCTAGTTCTATGGGCTCAAAATGATGGCTCGTGCTTGCATTTCGATTTAGGACACGGTTAAACATTTTCCTTTTGTGGGAGGAGTGGGGGTTTGGGGTCGGGGGCGCACGGACTTTCTTTAGCATGTTCTCGATCACATATACAATGCTGCTGCTAGCCTGCTACCAGCCAACGCAGCATGCTTGCTGTCACGAAAATAAAAATAAATCGAAAGTTTAATTTCTAAATATGGAACGACCAACACATCATATTTACCTCTCGCTCTGTTGTATTTTTGTTTTTATGCTCATCACTATTATTTTTAGTCACTATTGTTAAAACTATAAGTGTAAATAGCTAGTTGTCGAATGTGCTGCTCTGAAATGAAGACAATACTGCATTTTTATATTTGACAGTTTAATTGCAAATCAGTATTAAGATGATCGTATTGAATTTTTGCACTGGTATTAATAAATAAAATCATCCGGTCAGCTCCCCTGTCGTCCCCGCATCTCAGATCGTCAAATGCTGACGAGAAATGATTGTTTGCTCTTTACGTTGTCGCCTTTCTACCCTCATTAGTCTGTTAAGAAAAATGTAGACATATTGCGACATCTCCCGTGTCCGCGTGCGTTGTTTTGGGGCGCTTGAGTAGCGCATGATGGACGGATTGACATAATTTGTCAAACCAACCAACACCTGATACGGAAAAAAAAATAAAACACTCGGAAAAAATTGACATGTATATACAGTTTCATTGCAAATCAGTATTATGGTGATCGTATTGACGTTTTGCACTGGTATTAATAAATAAAATAATCCGGTCAGCTCCCCTGTCGTCCCCGCATCTCAGATCGTCAAATGCTGACGAGAAATAATTGTTTGCTCTTTACGATATCGCCTTTCTACTCTCATTCGTCTGTTAAGAAAAATGTAGACATATTGCGACATCTCCCGTGTCCACGTGCGTTGTTGTGGGGCGCTTGAGTAGCACATGATGGACGGATTGACATAATTTGTCAAACCGACCAACACCTGACACGGAAAAAAAAAATAAAACACTTGGAAAAAATGGACATGTATATACCGTTTCATTGCAAATCAGTATTATGGTGATCATACTATTCTTTTTTTCTGTGCACATATGAGGTAAATATCGCTGCCATGAAGCCTCCATATAGTGACAGTTCTTTGCCCCCTTCATTGCTGTCACGCGACCGCAGCTCAGCTTTTGCTTGCCTCGTAGCTACCCGTGTTTTAAATTACTGTAAATTTGATAGTATGTCGTAATAGGTAGTCCCGAGTCTGTTGAGAAAAGTAGTACACTAAACCATGCTCGCTAGATTTGTGTGGTGTTTTTGTCTTTTTGTGCTGCATTTGATAGGCTCCACGTTAACAAATATGTGACAAAGTCCTTTCCTTTCATTTTTTGATTCGTTCACCGCATAGTCATTACTGGAAAGTCACGTTAGCGGCAAGCTAGGTCAGGAACCGGAGGACCGAGTCACTGAACGGGAAGTGACAAAACTCAGTCTTGCCCCCTTGCCTGCACTTTGGCTGCTTATTGGCCACACGTGGAAGTGAGTGACATACGCCCTGATTCTGTTTCCGGTCCCGCCCCTGCCCGCGATGAGGCTGGCGTCTGATTGGTCGTGTGCGATGTCAGAAGACGCTGCCGCTTGCTCAACGCCCTCCCACGCAGTGAACAAGCACCAACTTTATAGAACGAATCAGTGCAGATGATGATTAGTTCGGTCTCGTTCACCCAAACAATTCGTTCAAAAAGAACGAATCGTTCGCGACCGATACAACACTAACCCGAACTAGCCGCTGTCTGACATGTATCCGTATCTGTGGGGTGGCGTGGCTCAGTGGTAGAGTAGTTGTCCCCCAACCCAAAGGTTGTGGGTTCGATTCTTCGCCCTGATGAACTCGTCTAAGTATCCTTGAACAAGATACTGAACCCCACGTTGCTCCTGGTGCTGTGTCACCAGTAGGTGAATGAAGAGATAGTGTAAAGCGCTTTGAGCACCTTGAAAGGTGGAGAAGTGCTATATAAGTGTAACCCGACCCGTGCGACCCCTCTCTTTACACCACGACGATGCTCTGCGTTGTGTATTTTTATTGGATCGGTGATGACGGGGTGTATGGCAGAAAGGACGAGTGGGCACGGGCGTTCTGATTTGCAGATTGGACCACGCCGTTTATTGGCACAAGAAACTCGGCAACTTCTTCTTCACCAACCTTCATGAAATACAATGGGGCATCATTGTCATATACAGTATTGCAAATAAAACAAAAATAATATTCACATGTTCGAAAAATAATGTTAGGAAAAGAAAAGTGCTTCAGTCTGCATAATAGAAGACAATATATTCACAGCTGAACAACCATGAAAAGTAAACTGGCATTCACAAATTCACAGTCAAAATAAACATTCAAAATGCACATTAAACTCAATTAAACTTTGCTCGAACTCTTTGTAAACATGTTAGCAGCCCGTTTAGCTTAACAAAAAGACTGGATGGCAATATTTCGTCACTATATACCAACTTTGATGCTGGGAGCCATTAACAAACGTCTTACCTTCATGAAATACAATGGGGCATAAGGCCCAATGACGCCAGCACTGGAAGGCAGAGGAAGCTACGGCGTCAGTGAAGGGTCAAAATGCACAAATTGTCTTTATCTCCCAGTTAATCAAAAACTCGCCAATGACATCTGGTGGCGCATTTAAATCACTAGCCTACATAAGTATAACACCTTTTTTTTTTTTTTAATGCAGCACTTTGTTTACATTTGCGGCAATAACGACACTTGCTTTACGGCATCCGATACACGGTAATACGGCTCTGGGTAATACTATTAGGCCGTTGTTTGAGCTTGCATACCCGCGTTGTGTTGTATTGTGCTTGAGTCTTGTTAACCAAATAAAGGCAGCGTTAACAAGTCATCTGACCGCTCGTCATTTTACAGTCAACACTCAAGAGTTCGCAACGTCGCATTTGACAGCATACGTGCCGGGTAGCTGTTTGCTCGCCATTAATTCACCTGTGCATTTGATCGCTATTTTGTTACACTCCCGCTTTTTCGGTGAGGTATTTTGTGTTCATTCTTTATTGGATTGTTTTTGTTCACCACTGTAAATAAAGAGCACCGCAGCAGTCAATATAAACTGCTGTTTTCGTTCAACCCGTTTTGTTTAGTGAAGAAGCCAGTGTAGTGGCTGTCTTGTTATTTCTTTTTTACGATCAGGGTGATATATATATATATACATATATATATATATATATATATATATATATACATATATATATATATATATAATTTAAAAGAGTTTTATAAAGTCCAGTTAAATTGAGAAATGCGTCATTTTGTGGTGGAACCGCGTAATTGCAGGTCCACTTGCTGCAAGTGGTTGTGGGAACATATCCACGTCAGTCGTCGTGGATTCGTTCTCAAGGTAACCTGTTGCTGAAGTCAGTGGGCAAAGTTTCATAATTAAATTGAGAAATAAATAAATTTAAGTGGCTGGTTTCGTTTAGTTAGAGTATGTGAGTTTCTAAGTGATATCAGTGTTCATTGTTTTTTGTGTATTTTGCTTATTTTATCCACTCAATGAGCAAAGCCATTCACAAGTATTGAGTTGCTAAATGTTAACGCAATGCTATTTTTCTAGATGGTTCTGTCGCCCACGTGACGTTGCCTTTTTCTTTTCCCCCTTGCTGCAAATGCATAGGTAGGTTGCAGATTTTTGTGAAAACATTATTTTTTATTCAATTTGCAATTGCTTAGTGTAATATGAAAAAAATTGTGGCTTTATGTGTTGGAAACTACAGTGTATTTTTGTTTATTATAAAAGAAATGTACCACTATACGATCACAATATTGAAAGTTAGTCGTCGGGGATTCGTTCTCAAGATGGTTCTGTCGCCCACGTGACGTTGCCTTTTTCTTTTCCCCCTTGCTGCAAATGCATAGAAATGGTCAACAATAAAAAAAAGCTGTCAACACAAGTCACTAATAGGCTGTATTGGCTGAGCGAAAATTGTGTTGGTTCGTTCCACTAAAGTGGATCTACATGACCTCTGCATTGTAATTTACATACGTTGCTAATTAGTACCAAAAAAAAGTTTTACTCACGGTTTCCAGTCATTTTTTAGTAATTAGCGTTTTCGTGTCAGTTTTTTTTCCCCCGTGGCGCAGTGATATTGATATGGCGGAGTCGTATCGTCAGTGTGTGAAGCCATTTTAAGTCACGTGCACCAATAGGAGACGAGGATTGTTGCCATGGGTTTTGAAAACAACGTGGCGGCGACCGTGTCAAGCTACGACACGAGCGAAGATGAACAAAAGATAAGTACACCGCATTCGACATTTAGTCAAAAGGCATCGAAACGATGCTATATTCATCTCTCAACTGTCCAAGGGCGAAAAAGGGCAGGAATTTGGAAAAAAAACGTGCAGGGCCCGCATGGTTGCGTCAGACAATGGCTTTCACCCCAGGCTCCGTCGAAGGATCTTGCTGAAAATGCGTCGACTGGGATTTTTAACGACATTCACTACAGGTAAACCACATGCACGCCTTTACTACAATGTTAATTGTTATTAACTTATGCTCACAAAATTCTTATTTAAACTAGTGTTGTAAAGATACCATTTTTTAGCCCAGATATCCACTTTGTGTATAGAAAGTGAATCCAGTAGAACTTTTTATTGCATACCTGTTATGGGTGACAATGGTTAAATAAACCTTTTGGCTCAAGAACATCAAGCTGTAGTCAATAAACGCCCTTATACTGATGTGGCAGTGATTGCTGTAAGTCTGCAGATAGATTTACTGTGTAAATTGCATTTTTTCACAGGAGGAGGCAACAGAACGAGGACTGACGTCTCTAAGGTCTCTGCAGCTCCTGGCACTAGTGTGTGTTCAGCACTCATTGGCATCCATACATTCACAGGTTGTGACTCTGCTTGTGCCTTTCATTGCAAAGGCAAAAAAACATTTTTTTTTTTTTTTTTGCACGTTATAAAAAAGAATACCTGACTGGGTTTGCAAAGCTGGGCAGCAGTTTTAAACTTGACCTACAAACATTTAACACGTTGTGTAAATACGTGTGCCACCTGTTTGGCCAGTCATATGCCAAAAATGATGCCAAATGCAGATCTTTCTGTATGGCCTCGTCAGTCTTGCCAGAACATTCTATTCCCTCAAAAACTGATGCTCTGTACCAACATTGCAGGACAGCAAACTATCAAGCAGCAATTATTAAACGTTGTCTGACAGGTAAAATGTGTGCCCCTTCACCCATTGTGAATGGGTGGGACATTGAGGATGGGCAGTTGGCAGTGACGTGGATGACTAAAAATCCTGCCCATGATATTGTTTTGCAAGTAGTCAACCGTAGTTGAAAGGCAACCAATTGAGACACGGGAAGATGTTCCTGTATGTCTGCAAAACTTTCTTGTACTGATTTATATCGGTGCCAAGCATGTGAGAATGTTTCCAAAGAAACAGAAGACACTTGGATGGGATGATGACTTTGATGAAAGCGATTTTGAGGAGTAATGTTGTCATGTACAGTTTAACTATTTTTTATTTCTATATATATATATTTTTTTTAATTCGTTTTTCAATATTTGTATGTGTAATAATGTGTATTTTTTATAGTATGAGACACTTTCATGTTTAATAAATAAATGTTGTGTACCAACAGTAACATACTTGAATGATTCCAACCTTTTGTGTATATACAGTGTGATTAAAAAAGGCTGTGCCAAAATCATAATGCCATGTTAAAAACGAAAAACATTAAAAAAAAAAAAAAAAAAACTACCTTGGACAGACGTAGGAAGTAACTAAGTTCAATTTCATGTTTTCATAGTATTCAAATATGGCTATCACCAGCAGCATGGATAACATCAAGTTGACATGAGAATTCCTCCCTCCCGCGTTGATTGCGTCTGTTGTTTGATCTTTCATGTCATCAATATTTGCTGGAAGTGGTGGAACATACACTTAGTGTATAACATACGTTATGTGCCATAAAGATGGATAATGAACTTTCTTTAACATACCAACATGTCCAGCAAGTACTGATGATGTGAAATATCGAACAACAGTTGCAATCAAGACAATAACTGCGGCATGCACACGTTCGAGAGGAATTTTCATCGTGGCTTGATTTTGTCCGTGCTGCTGGGTGTGCTCACATTTGAGCACTTGTGAAACATGAAATAAAACTTGGAAGTTACCTTCAACACGTGTCCATCACTTCTTTTGTGATGTCTTTCATTTTTTTAAGTATCACCTTATGATTTTGGCACATTCTTCACATTCACATTTTTTGATCACCCTGTAATTTTTTGTCTTATTCCATTTTTGCCATGATTCACATTTAGGAGGGTGTGTGGTAGAAATTCGGTTGATTTTCAGCCATTTATGATCATGGTGTGCATTTTTTATTTTATATATTTCATTGCATAGTAGGTTGTGATTTTTTTAATATATGACACATAAGCCTTTAGCCTAATTCAATATATATTTCATTGTGCTGGGTGCAAATCATTAATGTTAAAGTGTTTCCTTCAAGAAATTAGCTACATTTCTCATTCTGAATTCACCTATGTGTATACTAAGGCACCAATACTTGTTTCAAATGTTTGGTGGATGTGTTTATGACATTTGATAAAGATTTTGTGTTTCCAGAATTAATATAACACTTAAACAAGCAAAAACAGCAACACTAGATCTGTATTTTTGTGTATTCACATCGATACATTTCTGGCCGGTGACTTAAGTTAGGAGGGTATTGGCTTTGGAAAAAATGCGTTGAACGCATAGATCCAGCGTAGTGGAATGAAATCCATTTTCTAAGCACTTTTTCCATGGTCCCAATAAAGCCATATTTCCACAAGCTTGTCCATATGCAGCATTTCCTGGTCAACTCTAATCTTTTAATGGATGACGGTCTCACAGAAGAAGTTGTAGGTGTCAGTGAAGGGTGTTTCAGTTCTGAAATACACGCGCACACACACATAAACCATGTGTGAACTGTTTCATCCATATCATATTTACATAATCTTCCAATCCAAATTATCTAGGCTTGTCTATTCTGCCATTTTTTCCTGAATAAAATTATCAAATAGGTTTTTGGAACTACAGTTAAAAAAACTAGATAGATAAATAACATAGTATTTAAACTTTTTGCTCAAAGTTAACAATCTAACATCATAATAATGACTGCTACAGCCCAGAACTCACATTGCAAGACTTAACTTCATATGTGATCTGACCAGAAGCCCCCCAACTCCCATAGTTATTCACAACAAAAGGCGTGTGTGTGGCTTACCTGTAGTCAATGTCATTAAAAATCCCAGTCGACACATTTTCAGCAAGATCCTTCGGCGGAGCCTGGAGAGAAAGCCATTGTCTGACGTAGCCACGAAGGCTTAGCAAGTTGCCCGCCGTTTCGGCCAAATTCCTGCCCTTTTTCGCCCTTGGACAGATGAGAGATGCATATAGCATCGTTTCGATGACTTTTGACTAAATTTCGAATGCGGTTTTCTTATCTTTTGTTCATCTTTGCTCGTGTCGTAGCTTGACACGGTCGCCGCCATGTTGTTTGTTTTCGAAACCCATAGCAACAATCCTTGTTTTCTATTGGTGCACGTGACCTAAAATGGCTTCACACACTGACGAAACGACTCCGCCGTCTCAATATCACTGTGCCACGGGGGGGAAAAAAGACCGACACGAAAACGCTAATTACTAAAAAATGACTGGAAACCGTGAATAGAACTTTTTTTTTTGGTACTAATTAGCAACATATGTATATTATAAAGCAGCGGTCATGTAGATCCATTTCAGTGGAACGAAATCCATTTTCTAAGCACTTTTTCCATGGAGCCAATAAAGCCTATAAGTCTCCTCGGTTCCTTCGTGAAGGCATCCCAGAATACAGCGTTACATTCGTGCCGTGACCCGGATCATGACTACGCCGGACCGGGTGGATGTCTCCAATGCGTCGAGGAGCTGCTGATGTTCTTCTGTGACGCCGACAGTTGGGCCAATTGATTGCTTGCTACTCTGCCTTTAATTGTTTTCTTTCCTCTTTCATATATTGTGTGGGATTTATTTGCACAATGAGTTTTGACAAATTTGGGACCTTTAATGTGACACCAATTGGTCGAGGTAGAGGTTTGCACAGTACACCGGTCCCATTTTTAATGAGTGTGCATTGTAACGATGTATGTGATAATGAAAACATTCAAAGTCATGTGGGCTGTGATGATGTAGTTGTACCTGTAGCCCCCTTGTAGATGAACACCACTCACCTAATATTGCTGACATATCCGTCCCAGTGTCAGCTACTGGTGATGCTGAATTGGTTAGTCAGATGAGCACAATTATTCAACAGTTGGGGCGACAGATAGCTGATAGAATTTTGTCACAAATTAGTGCGTCAACCCCGGCAGCTGCTGTTCCTTCCAAGCAGGAAGTCATGCACGAGAAGAAAGTCAATTCTCCCAGCCACACCCTGGACTTGTCCCACGTCCAGCTGGTCACTCAGAGAGCTGTCAAAGACACACCTGTTTTTCGGGTGGAAGATTCGGACACTTTGTCAATTGATGAATGGGAGGAAGGAATGAAGGACTATGTCCGAAAAAGTAATGTTCAAATAGAAAACCAAGCTGAGGAGATTCTTTTGCATCTGAGAGGCAGTGCGAAAGATGTGGTCAGGTTTTGAATCAGGAATGGAGAAGTTGATGGCCAGAATACAGCGTTACATATATATATTCGAACTCGCACACCCCTTCATTGTATTCCACTTACTAAAAGAATTGAGCACACGAAATTTCACTCCCATAGCTGGTTGCTAAGGCTTCCCTCATTGACATTCCTACTGGACTGCCAGTGGTTAACGTGTCGGTCTCGCACTCTTCTGACTAATGATCGCCTCTCTCCCAGACCGGTTGTCTATCTTGCACAATTCACATTGGACAAGGTGTTACATGCACTGGTGCAATACAACTGGATAGTAGCAATACAACTGAAGACAGGGAAGTGACAGCTGCACTCAGGGGCGGACTGGGACCAAAAAGCAGCCCTGGACTTTGACTCAGCCCAGCTCACAAGAATCGCTGTACGAAGGGAAACACAGACCCTCTAGGGGGGTCTGGGGGCATGCCCCCTGGGAGAATTTTTTTTTTTTTTTTTTTACATTTTATTGTAAAATGCATCAATTTCGTGCACTTTGAGAGAAAATGAAGCGGCTATGAAGAACTACATATTGCATTATTATACAATATAGTTTATGATTTTCTTTGCAGTATGTTAGCCATTTTCTATCTGTGCCATCTTTGCGTATGAATACTCTTTGTACAGTCAGGTGTTTTTTTTTCTGAGGGTGGTAAGTAAAAAATGTGTCCAGACTGTGACTGTCTGACTTGGGGCGCTCAAAGTACTGCAAGGCTGAACTGGAATTGGATTCATCTTCAGCTATGATCAACCTGAACAAACAAATTAAAGAATTTATTTTTTAAAGCAAGTTTTATGTATCCAATTGATTATAATAGCACCTATCCTCCGTGTCTATAAAATGACTTCATTGTTTATGCCATAAATAATCTTACCACACTAATCATAAATTTCAATGAAAATACAATAAACATTTCAAGACAAATCCTTTTTACATAACCTTCATTGGAAAGTATTAACCAGAAAACAAGACGTTATATAAATGATTAAAAATATATATCAATTTAGCTACCTAAACTTTAAAGTAAAACCGTTCATTTCATTAATATTTTATATTTCTTCTGAATTAATATTGCTACTGCGTGTGCATACGTTGTTTTACTGCTAAAATATTTTTTCTGTAGGACTAGCATACTGTAACTTGACACGATTTCAAACGGGTATATGGACTAGCTGGCACTGAGCCTTTAATTGTTATTTATTTCATTTAAAATGTAGCTACCTGGTGGATAACAATTGCCAGTATACCGAGCACGTAAACCTCTTCATCCCTACTTACTTGCTCTGCGCTTGTCTGGGGGAACTCCCACCAGCCTATCATTAACCCTCCCTCTTCTTTTCTCTCTCCCTGCACCGGCTGCACGTCAGAGCGGCTGACGCTCCCACTCTAACCATTGCGGGGGCTGGCAGTGGGCAGTTGTTACCCGACGTGGCCGTTGCAGCCAGACTGCTGCTTGCGAAAATATTTGTCAACTAATGACATTTTAATTCTTCGCTCTCCAGTTTCTTTAATTTTTTCTCCCTAACCTCCGCGCCACCCTTCTCTTTTCTTTTTTTGCCACCACCATCCATAACGCTCGTCGCTATTTTGCTTCCACTAGGAACCAATGAACTCTGTGCTTTCTTCGTTCTTCTATCAGATTGGCAGTGCACAGCCAGGCGCATTGCTGCCACCTGTCGGATTGGATGTGAACCGTAGATAATCAGAGGATAGGGGGGATAAAAACAGTGATGTATATAATGAATGGCGGCCGCCGGCCGTCCAGGGCACCGGCCGTTCTGTGATCCTCCAGAACCCACAGATTACCAGTCCGCCCCTGGCTGCACTACTGGAAGCTGGCCTTGTCAGCCATGGGGAATTGGCGGCGGTGATGTTCGACGACCTGAAAGATGGGCTGCCGCTCGTCTTCGTCCTTCGTCAGGCACTGGTCGGTCATCAGCTTCACCGCTCGCCCGGCAACATCATTTACAGACTTCAGCTCGGACACGACAACTGGAACTTCCCGCAGATCCGCGACTGTAGCTGGGAGAGGCAGCTTCAGGCAGTGGAACAGGTTCTGCGACCTCCGGGTGATGAAGTCGCCCAGGTCAGCCCTCTTGAGTGTAAGGGTCCTCCTTCCTTCCAGCCGCCGCAGTTCCTTCCCTTTCTCCTGAGCCTCGTAGAGGTTGCGCAGCATCTTGGCCTCTCCTCTTCCTTGGTCTTCGTTGAAAACATCGCCAGGGGGGCCAAGTTCTCGCTCAAGTACCAGAGATGCCTGCGGAACTTCTTGAGAGCACCTCAAGAAGCTCAAGAAAGCATAAATTGCTACAAACCGGCAGTGCAGATGATCCTCCTACTATGTTGCACAATGGTAAGCAGCTTCAACACCCACTGGTGGATCCAGGGGGGGCCAAAGGGGGCATGCCCCCCTTTAGTGCCAGTTAAAAAAAAATCGCTTGAAAGTGCTATTTTCTCGAAGTACTCACATTCTATCAGAAAAAGATTTGCTTAAACCACCCCCCATGAGATAAGCTTCCCAAATCCGATGAGTTTTTCAAAATCGGTGATATTTTGGGGGGAAATCGCCCCCTTCGAGTTACAGATAGCTTTTCTGGATCGGCCACTGTCAACACCAGGTCAAGGCAACACCGCATACGTTCTATGCATGTGAGTGCAAATGGACAGTTGAAAACAGATCAGGATGACGCCCCTACCCGGCTGACCCCTGTATAAGGCATAGCAGACATTACACGTGCTCTGAGGGAACCCTAAATATTAAGCGATCATTGTGAATTTTTTCTCACAGTACTTTGGCAAGAAGTGGAATGCATTGAGAGGGTGTGCAAGATTAGTTTCTTGGATTTATTTTTTTGGGACACCCTAATATATATATATATGTATATAGATGTATGTATAGATATTAAAGATGCACCGATACCGATACTAGTATCGGCAGGGGGCGCCGATCCGGCCCAAAATGGTGGTATCGGTATCGGCGAGTACCAACAAAGACGGCGCCGATACCTTTTACCGGTCCATTATTATAACATTTGACCGCAGCCTTTTTTTTTCTCCTGGCGCTCACTACACTTTGTCTCTGTGTTGTGTGATGACACGTGAACACCAAACAGCTATCGCTATTGGCCTGCTCCAGACCAATGAGAACGGGCCAATAGCCACTTCTGACCAATGACATGGCCAACATGGCCGACATGGCGGCGGTCGGGAAATATTTCAAAATAGAAATCCCGTCAATTAAAATCAATGGCTGCATGCAAGATTTGCGGCCTGAAAGTTTCGAGATGTGGAGTTAAATCGGCCAGTTTCAATACCTCGAACCTGATAAAACATGTGAAGACGAAACGTGAACGAACACAACGAGTTTGATCCTGCAAGACCAGGACTGCTATCCAGAGGAAGGGCGCTGGACATGTGCAACAATCTCTGGTCAGTTCACTACGTCTACTTTACTTTTATTGTCTTTTACTGAAAAAATGCTGCAGTAATTTGGGAACAGTTTCCAAAGTAGGGTTGCCACCTTTCAGAAATGGAAATAAGGGACCCACCCCCTCCCGAAAAAACGAGGCTAATAGAGAGACGGGATGCTGTGGTCAATTATTATTACTGATAATTGTGAGCGTCCGCAAATGCGGAAACAAGGTTCGATCTCGAAGCGGACAACAAGCGGGGGATAAGTACAAGGGTTTAATGATTGCAAACAAAAAATAACACGCGATCGCGGGATAGTAGAAATAACAAAAGGAGTCCGTGACAGCAGGTCGACGGAGCTCAATACTACAAACTCGGAGATTAAATAAGACTATAGGCAGCAAGCCAAAAAGCCCAAATAAAAACACTCAAATACCTGCACAGGGTAGAGGTTACAAACAGAGTGCAGCACACTAACAGAAAAAAACCAATGCAGTGGCGTAACAAGCAAATGTAGCGAGACTATAGTGCGAGATGAGAAATGGCGATCAGCAAAGCAAATATCTCGGCAGCCTTCTCTGAGCACACCCGTGCTTAAATGCTGCGTTGATGAGCCCCGCATTGGATTCAGGTGCGACGTCAGGAACGCCCCCACTAACAGCCCAGCAACAAAACACAATCTAACCAGCAGCAGAATGTGACAATAATTTCATGAAAGTTGCACTGTTTGGCCTTTGAGAGGTTTAAAAAAAAGTTTACTCAGTTCATTCAGAGTTTATTATTATGAACTTATTTTTACTTTCTTACTGTTGGGCTAGTATTATACTTTGTACTAGTCTTTTTCCTATTTTGCAAAGGTAAGCAACAGCCTGACAAAGCCTTGATAGCAATGATTTCACATCCAATTATGTAGCTCTTTTGGAAAAAAAAAAAAAATATATATATATATATATATATATATGTATTATATATACATTTATATATAATCGGGGTGGTATCGGTATGGTATCGGTATTGGCCGATGCTGCACAGCCAGGTATCGGTATCGGGGCCAAAAAATGGTATTGGTGCGACACTAATAGATATACTTTCTTTCTGTGTCTTAGCCTCTTGCTTGAGGGTGTCAATGATGGCCTTTTGGACAGCAGTCAGGTCGCCAGTCTTGCCCATGATTGCGGTTTTGAGTAATGAACCTGGCTGGGAGTTTATAAAAGCCTCAGGAATCTTTCGCAGAGGTTTTGAGTTAATTCGTTGATTCAGATGATTAGGTGAGTAGCTTCTTTAGAGTACCTTTTCATGATATGCTATTTTTTTGATACAATGATTTTTGTTTTTTTTAGAATTTTTGCCAAAATCATCCATATTAAAACAATAATAGGCTTGGACTACTTCAGTTGTGTGTAACGAATCTAAAATATATGAAAGTCTAATGTTTATCAGTACATTACAGAAAATAATGAACTCAAAAAAAAAATAGCATATTGTGATAAAAGACTAGTGTATATAAATGGCCACATATATATGGCCATATATAAGGGGTGTAACGGTACACAAAAATCTCGGTTCGGTACGTACCTCAGTTTTGAGGTCACGGTTTGGTTCATTTTCGGTACAGTAAGGAAACAAAATGCAAAATATAAATGTGCTAGTTGTGTATTACACACTTGTGCTTTCAACAATAGGAACATTAAATTTAAAAAATAATCGAAAATACAATATTCTGAAATGTAGATATTTTGAAAAACAAAATGAAAATAAATAACTTTGGTCAAGACTTTTTCTTTAGAAAAATATCTGATGTGCAAAATTGACCAGTTGCAACACTGAACAGTTTCAAGTTTCTCATATTAACTTTATGGCCAGTGCCTCGAAAAGTAAGGGTTATTAGAGCTGTCAAACGATTAAAATTTTTGAGTTAATCACAGCTGAAAAATGTATTAATCAATCGTAATTAATCGCAATTCAAACCATCTCTAAAATATACCATATTTTTCTGTAAGTTATATTTGGAATGGAGAGATAAGAAACAAGAGAGTTAAATACATTCAACATACTGTACATAAGTACTGTATTTGTTGATTATAACAATAAATCCACAAGATGGCATTAACATTTTTTCTGTTGAAGACATTTTCTTTTTCTCCGCAAAAACAAACACTCAACAGAGCCTTAGAACAGTAACAAAAACAGTATTATATATAATGTGTGCAAAGTGTGTGTAGTGTACACATAAATGTTGCCCTCTTCCCTACTCATCCTCCCGCCCAGTGATGTCAAACCGATTCCACAAAGGGCCGCAGTGGGCCCTGGTCTTTGTTCCAACAGATCCAGCACTGACAGTTCAACCAATGAGGTTTCTGCTAAAATAAGCAGCACCTGACTGCAATCAACTGATTATGCGTGTAAAACACCAGATTGGTGAAAAGGTATTCATCTTGTTTGGTTGGAATGAAATCCAGCACCCACTGCGGCCCTTTGAGGACCGATTTGACACCTGTGCTCTTACCAGTCGCTGAGGCAAACCAACTTATTTACATTTTGTGAGCATTGTTCCATTTATTCTTTTTTAATTTCAATTCACCACCCAGAAGGCCAACCTGATTTTCTTCCATGTTTACATTTAACCGTTAGCCACGCTGCTCACTGCACTTCTGAGTGGTGCGATGGCCCTGGCCATTTAATTGTTATGTTTTTGGAGACTGTCAGTCAGCTGATTGTCGCGTCCGCCAGCTGGCTGCCTCCGCTCCCAACGTGACTTACTTTGATTGACGCCGGACGGGCAGAGGATGTCGCCGCCGCTGATGGGCCACCCGAGGAAGGGTGCCAATTTAAAAAACTAGCCGCTGTCTGTCATGTATCCATCGTGCCGCGCTTTGTTTACATTTGCGGCAATAACGACACTTGCTGTACGGCAGCAAAGTCGATACAAGGTAGTTTGAGCTTGCATCCCCGCGTGTGTGTTGTATTATGCCTGAGTCTTGTTAACCAAATAAAGGCAGCGTTAACAAAAGTCATCTGACTGCTCGTCATTTTACAGTCAACACTCTGAGAGTTCGCAACTTCGCATTTGACAGCCTACGTGCCGCGTACCTCCTCGCCAGCTGTTTGCTCGCCATTCACCTGTGCATTTAATCGCTATTTTGTTACACTCCCGCTTTTTCGGTGAGGTATTTTGTGTTCATTCGTTACTGGATCATTTTTGTTCACCTCTGTAAATAAGAGCACCGCAGCAGTAGATGTAGTCTGCCATATTCGTTCAAGCCATTTTGTTTAGTGTAGAAGCCAGGGTAGTGGCTGTCTTGTTATTTCCTTTTTACGATCAGGGTTTGCTTAGCGGGTGGGGTTTAAGTGTAGTTTCATTTTGTTTGTTGTTTTTGCCTGGGCTTACGCTGATGCCAGCTTATTCCACATTTTGTATGTTTTGTTCATCGCATGTTCGACTTGTGTGAATAAATTTGTGTCCATTTGCAGCTTGTGTGCGTGGCTCGTTTTATGTTACGCCCTTAGCGAGCCGTACGTGGGACGTAATAGTGGGATAATGGGATGCATGAGCGGGTATTCCTCGCTTGCGTTAAATGCGTAAAATATTTTAACGTGATTAATTTTCAAAATTAATTACCACCCATTAACGTGCTAAATTTGACAGCACTTTACCTTACATCAGAAACTCGTTCGGTACGCCTCCGTTCCGAACCGAGGACCACGCACCGAAACGGTTCAATACAAATACATGTACCGTTACTCCCTTACCATATATATAAATGGCGGAAAACACAGATAAGACTGAAAAAGCCGTTTCTGCTCTTGCACTCATCTTTAAAAGAAACTGCTGAATTTTAAGCTAAAACAACTGTCGTGTTTGATAGAACAATATGTCTACAGTGGGGCAAATAAGCCCCAAATAATAATAACATGTTGATATTTAAGGTTTATATCTCACATGCATATTAACAATTTTGAAATTTGGCCAAAATGGAACTTGAAGCCACCTGAGTGTTTTCTGCCTTGTGCTCATCTTTCGCACAAGTACGGTGCACATGCTTGTTTTGCAGACAATCATTCTACACACGCTTCCGTTTCATAGGTTTAGAGATACAGTGGGGCAAATAAGTATTTAGTCAACCACTAATTGTGCAGGTTCTCTTACTTAAAAATATTAGAGAAGCCTGTAATTGTCAACATGGGTAAACCTCAGCCATGAGAGACAGAATATGAAACAAAACAAAAAAATCACATTGTTTGATTTTAAAGAATTTATTTGCAAATCATGGTGAAAAATAAGTATTTGGTCAATACCAAAAGTTCATCTCAATACTTTGTTATGTACCCTTTGTTGTCAATAACAGAGGCCAAACGTTTACTGTAACTCATCACAAGCTTTTCACACACTGTTGCTGGTATTTTGGCCCATTCCTCCATGCAGATCTCCTGTAGAGCAGTGATGTTTTGGGGCTGTCGTTGGGCAACATGGACTTTCAACTTCCTCCACAGATTTTCTATGGATTTGAGATCTGGAAACTGGCTAGGCCACTCCAGGACCTTGAAATGCTTCTGACGAAGCGACTCCTTTGTTGCCCTGGCTGTGTGTTTGGGATCATTGTCATGCTGAAAGACCCGGCCACGTCTCTTCAATGCCCTTGCTGATGGAAGGAGATTTTCACTCAAAATCTCTCGATGCGTGGTCCTATTCATTCTTTCCTTTGCACAGATCAGTCGCCCTGGTCCCTTTGCAGAAAAACAGCTCCAAAGCATGATGTTTCCACCACCATGCTTCACAGTGGGTATGGTGCAATTCAGTATTCTTTTTCCTCCAAACACGAGAACCTGTGTTTCTACCAAAAAGTTCTATTTTGGTTTCATCCGACCATAACTCATTCTCCCAGTCCTCTTCCGGATTATCCAAATGCTCTCTACCGAACCACAGACGGGGCTGGACGTGTACTTTCTTCAGCAGGGGGAAAAGTCTGGCAGTGCAGGATTTGAGTCCCTGGTGGCGCATTGTGTTACTGATAGTAGCCTTTGTTAATGTGGTCCCAGCTCTCTGTAGGTCATTCAATATGTCCCCACGTGTGGTTCTGGGATTTTTGCTCACCGTTCTTGTTATCATTTTGACGCCACGGGATGAGGAGGGAGTTGAAAGTCCGTGTTGCCGGATGACAGCCCCAAAACATCAATGCTCTAGAGGAGATCTGCATGCAGGAATGGGCAAAAATAAAAGCAACAGTGTGTGGAAAAGCTTGTGAAGAGTTAAGCCTGAGTTATACTCCCGCGGTGCGGTGACGGCGCATTTGACGTCGACATTTGATAGTTTTGCGGTGAGAGAATGCGTTGCTTTGTAATTCACCGCCCAGCCACTAGAGGGGTGTGGCATTATGTTTGTACGGTTTTGGGGCATGCTGGTTGACTTCCGCTAGTCGGAGAAAAAATAAACAATGCAAGATGGAACTCTTGAAAGTCAATATTCTGCTCATCAACACTGAATAAATATTGAACATACAAATGTTGAGGGGCAGACGACGCAGAAGACGGTTTCGAGGCGGTCTGGCTGACTTTTTTTTTTTTTTTGAGTTTTAGACTCGGGTGGAGAGAGCTAGCTGTGGCGGCTAACTTCAAACTGGCGTCGAGCGCTGCGTTCAAGGTCTGCAAAGCCCTCCAGCCCGATTTGTTTGCCGTGTCCTACAACCAGCCAGTGGGAAGCCATAGCAGATTTCTGGCGTCTATCGAACTTCCCAAACTGTGTTGGGAGCCTTGATTTTAACGTTATCATAAAAAGCACCGAAGCACTCTCAATCAGTGATGATGTATCGTGTGTGAACTGTGTTATTGAAAATTAAAGATCATACCAAATCTGTGCTTTATTCTTCATATACTTGAAGTGTGACACGTAAATAAGTCACAGACTCACAGCAAACATATGTACACAATAAATGATGAAGTGCACCAACCAAAAATCTGTGAAAGTGATAAAAAGTTGGCAGCTTTTGGCCGACTGGGTCACCGCTTCATGTGGCCACTCGATTCCGAACACACAAGTCTCGGTGGTTCTTCATTTTATTTTTTCAATCGCCGACCTTGCCATTTGGCAATCACAATAATGTCTTGACGAGACTTGCTCTTCGATGATACTCCCGTCGGATTGGTCCATTTTTGCGTGTAGAAAATAATGTTAGATTCTATTCTACAATGGCGGTGATTTCGCGCTAAACCGGAAACAACAGTCTGAGCGGACCAATCACAGTCCGTTTCTGCCATGTCATACGAGTCTAAGCGACGCGAAGGTTAGAAAATTCGAGAGGCGCGCGGGTCTTCCTTGACGGCACAGGTCTGATGCGGAAGTATAACTCGGCCTTTACAGAAAACGTTTGGCCTCCGTTATTGCCAACAAAGGGTACATAACAAAGTATTGAGATGAACGTTTACTACTTACTTACTTATTTTCCACCATGATTTGGAAAAGAATTCTTTAAAAATTGTTGAAATTCGCCACCCCCCCCCCCCCCCGGCCCAGACGCACCCGGGAACAGCACCAGCCAAAACAAATGCCGCTTGGCTGACGCTGCACTGCGCGCCCCCGCCGGGAAGGCCGAATCTTGCGCGTCCTCTTATTTTAACCCTTTGTACTGACTCCATGTTTTAAAAGCTTGAAGAACACTCACTGAAAACAGGTTGACAATTTATTCGTCGACAATGGTAAAAACAAGGCAAAAACAGACAACGGGGGGACAATTCCGGATCCAAAACAAGGCTACATGTTTCCGAGCAGAAAAAATCTGTTATCTCAGTGTCCAGTCTTTTTAAAGTCTTTGCTGAGGCGGGCCTTGTCGAAGGCGTTTCTGGGCGTTGCTTTTGGGTCATCCCCTCTGTGGCCGGTTTTGGGCGGCTTAGGTTCGTGCGCAGACTGGGACGCCCGCTATCAACTTTGCTGTCCGGGCTGGTTGTACTTGTTTTAGGACAAAGCGCTTTGTCCTTGGAGTTTGCTGGGAGAGCTGATTGCCAGAGTTGGTGCGTCAATCTTGTGATAAGACGGCATTGTGTATCTCTTCTATTTCTTCTCATTAAACTATGGTGCTCTATTTATTTTATATTAGTAGTGTAGTCCTACCGTAAATATGAAAATTATACTATTTCCTGATTAATTATATTACGTGTGTTAGAGTAATGCAAACAGTTAGACGGTGCCTACGAGAACCTGTATCATATGTATGTGTTAGACTATATATGTTTTAGACTAATGCATACAATTATATGGTGTGTGCGATGATGATATCCTTTCCCCTTCAAAATCAAACATTGTGATTTTGTTTTTTTTTTTCTTCCACATTCTGTCTCTCATGGTTGAGGTTTACCCATGTTGACAATTCTCTCTCCAATATTTTCAAGTGGGAGAACTTGCACAATTAGTTGTTGACTAAATACTTATTTGCCCCACTGTACATGTGTACTAGCTTGAACTCGCACTGATGTCAAAATGAGTCAGTCATACCTGCAAACGACAAGCATTGGACTATCGCATAAAGACTAAATGAATTGGACAAACACCACCAAATAACAGTTCTGACTTCTCGGATGCAGCGTGCCAGACAGAGCCCTGCACTCCCCTCAACTTGAGGGGAGTGCAGGGCAACTCTAGAGCTGAAACGAATACTTGCGCAACTCGAGTTAAAAAACTGATCCGAGTAATGTTATTCACCTCAAGGAATCGTTTCACTTTGCCAGCTCAAAGAATCACATTTTGCCCGGACTACCTTTAATGCAGGACAACACGCTGACATCACATGCGTAGAGGAAGAAGCAATAAAAAAAAAAAACTTACTGCAGCCGACAGCCGCAACAAACTATGCCGACGTTGCTAAAAACTACACCCACATGATTAGGGTTGCCACCTTTCAGAAATAGAAATAAGGGACGCCTCCCTCGCGCCCAAAGCCTTACGGGCGAAAAAAAGGGGCATCCCCAAAACTCCTACAATGCATAGAAATATATCTATTTTTAGATGAGAAAACTGTGCGCTATGTGGGCATGGCAGTTTCCTTGCAGCAGATTGCTTTGTTTTGTTCTGCAGGTTAGTGAAAATGAATTAATTAACATTTGTGTTGTCAGCACTGAATCCAGTCACGTGATCCATTGACAAGCCAAATTTCTTAAGAGAATGTTCTAGGAGAGCTACAATTCCAGCAGCTGACTCGTCTGCATTCTCTACGAAGTCCAGCATTTTGTTGGTGAGCCCAGACTCTGGACTGAAGTACTGGACATCAAGGGGAATCATCTTTCTGCTCAATTTATACGAGGCATCGGTCTGTATGGAGAATGGGATGGGTGACGTTAAGATCTTGAGCACATCACCCACTGCCTTTGGACCCAGGACTTGTTTCAACAGTGCCTCTTGCTTTGTTCTCCCCAAAGTCATTTTCTTCACAATTTTGGAATCATATAAAAATCTTCTGATTGAGCCTGTGTCCACAGTCAGCACTATTGTAGCTCTGGTTGGCTACGTTTTACTGTGTGGTATGCCTGTGTTACCTCAGCTGTAGTAATTTAGAGTGTAGGAGTGGGATGATGACAAATTCACTATCAATCGATCAATAGATAGTATATATCCGCTATAGGACTATTTATTCAGTGTTTATTTGCTGTTAATCTATTAGGAATAATTTCAAAATGAGGGGCATTAGCGTAACAAAATAAGATGTTCTTTATGGGTACGTAAATTCAATCCATATTGATTGATAATAAATGCAAGTTTCAAAAAAAAAAAAAAAATCAACATTCCTGAAAATAATCAACCATAGTAGCAACTGAAGTAGCCTAGCTATGCTCCTATTAATGCAAGATGTATGAAGGTATATATAAATATAGCCTATATGTTATCCATATACAAGAGCATAATAACATACCAAATCAAGCTCAGGGAATGTTTCAGGTACAAAGAATTGTGACGAAGGCTCTTCTGGGATCTTATATTCCGTTTGAGGAGGTCCCCTGCAGCATGCTGTTTTACCAGTTCACTTTATAATCATCATCAGTCACTCTATCGAGCCACGGGTTCCCCTCTTGTACTCCACTCTATTTTTTGGAGACGTTTCTCCTTTTGAGGATGAGGTGGGGTGTCCATACGTCTCTGCTATGCTGCCACGATGAATGCAAGGGTAATTGTCGTCCAACTTCCTTCAACACGTGCCCGCGCATGCGCTGTAATGAGAGGGTACCTCATATTCTGGGCACTCTGATATGTTAGAACACCCTGGCTTATACGGGATTGTCTCCGGCGCGTCGGCAATGGACCGCTTACGCTCGCCCCCAGTTTAAACAGAATGCCATTCACAAGCAGAGCGCCTGTGGAGCAGCTCAATCAATTCATGCGTGGGTTGCAAGATCGCACGACAATAGCGACTATTGAAAGATAACAATACAACAACCATTAGCCTTTCAGACCCAATGTGTTGGCAGGGCTGTACAGTGCGAGTGTTTGCTTGCATTTGCGCCAAATAATAACTTGTTGAAAATAGAGAGAAAAAAAATTATAACGAAAGTCACTGTTAATTTTTAGTATTCATGATGTAGCAGAAAATATCTCTGTTCTTTGATTGCACCAGGTTATATGTAACAATAAGTTACCAATAATAATAATAATAATTACCAATAAATTCATATCATTTTAAAAATGAGAGAATCATTTTAAAAAAAGAGTTTTATTTTTGTTTCATATTGCACGCTATATTAAACGTTGTAAGATTAGTCACCAATTTCTAAGGGCATACGTCACTATTTATAAGATTGCCAAAGGCCTCAGGTTGACCGGGATGT
This sequence comes from Corythoichthys intestinalis, assembly GCF_030265065.1. NCBI lineage: Eukaryota > Metazoa > Chordata > Actinopteri > Syngnathiformes > Syngnathidae > Corythoichthys > Corythoichthys intestinalis. The sequence goes on from NC_080407.1 coordinate 36,976,344, forward strand.
ATTTGACGCGAGACGCGACCCTACTGTGACAATACTATAACCCTGGCAACACACCAGAAACGTCAACACTGGGTCAACGATTCCGATGCGATAACGCACCAGTGACGCTCTGGGACAATTTTCATAGGACGCGCTTTATGAGCAGCACATCTGTGGAGCGGCTCGATCGGTTCACGCGAGGAAGATCATGCGAGAGTAGCGGGTATTATCCATCCATCCATTATCTTCCGCTTAGTCCGGGGTCGGATCGTGGGGGTAGCAGCTTTAGCAGGGAAGCCCAGACTTCCCTCTCCCCAGCCACTTCAGCGGGATTCCAAGGCGTTCCCAGGCCAGCCGAGCGACAGTCTCTCCAGCGTGTACTGGGTCGACCCTGGGGCCTCCCGCCGGTGGGACATGCCCTGAACACCTCTCCAGGGAGGCGTCCAGGAGGCATCCGAACCAGATGCCCGAGCCACCTCAACTGGCTCCTCCCAACGCGAAGGAGTAGCGGCTCGACACCAAGCCCCTCCCGGATGACTGAGCTTCTCGCCGCATCTCTAAGGGAGAGCCCGGACACCCTGCGGACGAAACTCATTTCGGCCGCTTGTATCCATGAGCTTGTTCTTTCAGTCACGACCCACAGCTCGTGACCATAGGTGAGGGTAAGAACGTAGATCGACCGGTAAATCGAGAGCTTCGCCTTTTGACTAAGCTCCATCTTCACCACAACGGACCGGAGCAGAGCCCGCATCACTGCAGATGCAGCACCGATCTGCCTGTCAATCTCCCGCTTCGTCCTACCCTCACTCGTGAACAAGACCCCAAGATACTTGAACTCCTCCACTTGGGGCAGGATCTCATCCCCGACCCGGAGAGGGCATGCCACCCTTTTCTGGCTGAGGACCATGGTCTCGGATTTGGAGGTGCTGATCTTCATCCCAACCGCTTTACACCAGAATCGTCAACATTGCGTCAACGATTCCGATGCGATAACGCACCAGTGACGCTCGGTGTCAATTTTCATTGGACGCGTTTTACGAGCAGCACATCTGTGGAGCGGCTCGATCGGTTCACGCGAGGAAGATCATGCGAGAGTAGAGGATATTAAAAGATAATAATACAACAACCATTTGCCTTTCACACCCCATGTATTGGTTAGCTTTCTTTCTGAAAGAAAGATGAAAAAAGACGTCTTGTGCGATAGCGAAATGCAATCCCAATGACAAAGATTTTAACATGTATTTTACAAATTAAATGCCTCAATCATTTTATTTTTCATATGAACATTTTTTTCTAAAGCTTTGGTAATGGTTTTTCTCAAGTTAAAGCACAACGCAGAAATTAATAAATTGTGTAGCAAGATTTGTGTATTATTATTATTTAATTACAGGTGTTTTAGCTCATTTTAATTCATTTTATATAAGGGCTATTATTTATTTTATTTTGCATTTGTTTTACAGATATGATGTAGTATTCATTGATATTCTATATTTTATGTTGTATCATTTTAGTTCATATGTGAATATTAGTTCCTACTTGTTATGTTGTGGTAGGAGGGTTTTGTATTGAACACGAGGGTACTGTTGCACCGAGATTAAAAGCAGAGTTGATACTGTCCTGCCGTGTTGGTTATATTTATAGCAGAGAAGACAGCAGTAAATTAACAACGACAAGTAAATTGTGGTTCGATCTACCCACAGCCTCAACAGATCTAATTGACTTGAAAAGTAAGTTACGATTGCATACTATTTTAAATATCGACCGGCACCACCATATTTTTACACGAGTGACTTCCGGTCTGCCCGATCCTATCTACCGGTAATAGTATTGGCCGCGTCTCGCGTCAAATAGGGGCCCAAACACACCAGATGCATTATCATTCCGGGTTTTTTCCGAAACACGCCGGATGGTTTAGGCCAGGGGTCATGAATTAAAAATCCTCTTGTTCTGAAATTTAAAAATTACAACAATCGCGGGTCCGGAAATATTTTTGGAACCCAGCTACAAATAAAGGGTTAATTCAATTTAGAATAAAACCAAATAAAGGGTTAATTGAATTTAGAAAAAAAAAAAATAGCATTAAAATAAACAATCCTTCTCTTTCAACATCATAAAATAAAACTGCAACTTGAATACAAATTAAATTGAAAATAAAGAAGCACTTAATAAAAGTAAGCCCCTCCCCCAGCTGAGCTTGATGGCTGAGATCGACAGAAGCCTCACAATAGACCCTACCCACGTGACGTCACAACTGCGCCCTCCTGACTGGTGCCGCCCAATTGTCAGTCAACACATCGTGTTTACCTGTTACGGCTACGTACATTCCTCCTATTTACGGCATGTTTTTCTGCTCGTTAACATCTTGATGTGGCTCTAGGGGTGGGCGATATGGCCTTAAAGACGTATCACGATAAATGGAGCAGATTTATGTCGATAACGATAAATGACGATAAAATCGCCCAAGCGGACTGTTATATAATCTGAAAATCTGAATCAATGCATGAAATACAGATTAACAGTTTCTTGTTGATTTAGTTACCAGAATTCAATTTGATATATTTAACAATTGTACATGCAGTCTAGACATTAGGTTTATAAAAATGTATTGTAAACAATAAGAATTCAAGTATGAGCATTTATAACAGCGTGTATGGCTTGAACAATGTACATTGTCAAAATCAATATGCCTGTGCAAACATGTCATTGTAACACAAATGACTTGCAGCTTGAACAGTACACTTCAAAAAGACAATTTATTGTTAATGGCTGCTGTGACATAATTATTCAATACAAGTGTTTACTTTATGGTTTCAGGTTTTTTTTTTTCCCCAACAGTGCATTTTTTAATAAATGCACGCATACACGGACCCCCAAACAGACAGACAGACACACATTAAAGAGCATATGACACCAGAAAAAAAGTCTTAAATGGCATTATTATATGAATTAGAATCATATTTTGAGACGATTCGACTATATACAACAATTTAGCAAAGCGCAGATGACGAGAAATTAGTCTTTTAATCTGCCGGTTAGCCACGCCTACCATTATAGGGCTTTAGCGTCCCCAACAGGTGGATGACGTCAGCGGTAGACTGGGCTCATCGGTTTTACTATTCAGCCCATTGAGGGGGAATTGTTCAGAACGAGGAAAACGCGACGAAGAGAGCCGCAAAATGTCATTGTTTCAGTCTCTCTACTCCCAATATTTTTACAGGATATTCTTTTTATCCAAGTATTTTTCCCCAATAGCTATATAAATGGCTTGAGAAGGACCAGTCAGCCCGTCGAGGGGGAACTATTCACAATGATGAAAACGCGATGAAGAGAGCGGCAAAATGTCATTGTTTCTGTCTCTTTACTTCAATATTTTTACAGGATATTCTTTTTACCCAAGTACTTTCCCCAATTGCTAAATAAATGGCATAGTCATGACAAATAACAATCTTGTGCTAAATGGAATATAAAATAATAAAAATCCATTTATTCAAGACGACATGGCAAAATTACTCCATAATGGTCAAAACAGTCGACTTCACCTTTACTGTCACACCTCCCGAACGATATTTTATGACACCTAAATCGGACATATGTAATTTCCCTTCCCCGGCTTCGGAGAATGTAAACAGACCAGAAGGAGTGACAGCTAGCCGACATGCTAACCCGAACCGAGGGACGTTTCAAAGTCTTCGAAGTGGAAAATCACACATAACTAGCCTGGATTATTTGACATGACGACCCGGTTGTCGAGTTTCTTTGCGGATCGGCAAACCGCCCGGCGGAGAGCAATTTACAATTCGTTCCCTGGAGGAGGGTGGCTAGAGTTGTTGTGGAGCTAACGTGCTAACAGCTAACTGCTAATGAGCATGAGGATAGCTTTTTACATGCCTATCAATGATCAAACGTAAGTAGTCCTTTATTTTAAGGAATTTTATAGTGTTTACTTTGTAATCACTGTATTCGTATTTGACATAATACAAAACAAGATGTTTACTCACTTACTTGTAAGTCCAATGGTCCCACAGTAAATATCCACGGTGAATGGGAACCTTTTGAAACTCCAAAAAGGCGCATACGCCTCTCCCGCATACAGAATGATTTTTCTGCAGCCGTTTGGCTGGCGTGATGCAAAAAATAAAAGTATTAATCCGCAAAATCAGCTGAATCCTTCGTCCTCATACACAACAGTACACTGTATAGTGAAGAGAACGTCTTCTACCGTACACATCACAGCGCCCTCCTCCTCAATGAGAGACCGAAGCCGGAAGTCACTCATTTTCATGGCGCGGAATTAAAAAAACTAAATAAATATAGCGATCGCTTCCACACACATCCAAGCGGTCCATATCATTCAGGGGCATAAAATACTGCGTGTATTATGAAATAAACATGCTTTTTCGTGTCACAGGCACTTTAAAGCTATATTGATCTTCTGCAAATGAAACACTTAAGATTTTATGATAGCAATAATGACACAGAATTAAGCACATACAGAAAAATAGCTGGGGCCATTTCTTGGTCATATAATAAGTTTCACCGATGGACTGTGCTTTATGCTGAATGCTTTACCATCACAAAAGCTATCAGAGAAATCACACACAGTCGGATACAAAATAACGCGGCATAGTAATTGCTGGATGCAGTCCGTGCCCAATCCACTCATTAAGTTTAACCGTTTCGACAAGGTTAGAGCCGCTATCCGACTCCATCACGTTCATTTGTAGCGTTAGCCGCTAGCGGCCGCTAGCGTTAGCCGCTAGGGTTAGCCTGTGGCCTGGCTACCAGTAGAAAGCACTGAAAGCACCATCTCCAGAAATCGTGAGAACAAGGGAGGACAGCGGGTGAAAGCCGGTCTGGATGCTACCAAGAGTCTATTAAATGTCGGGTGAAAGTTTGGCGAACCTCCCTTAAGCCACACTCCATCACGTTTTGTTTGTAGCATTAGCTGCTAGCGTTAGCTTACCGGGCTTCTGTTTGATTGGCTTCCTGATGATCACGTGACTCCCTACATTCACTGCTTTCTTAAAGGGGAATGAACATAGACGAACGACACAGAGTCAAAGCGGGATGAAAAGACTATTTTCTTGTTTTATTAATTCACCGAATTTACCGACATGGTCAAAATTACGTCGGTCATTGTGAAGAATTTCAGTGACGGTAAATTTTCGGTTTACCGCCCAGCTCTATGTGGCTCGTTAAAAAATTTTGCCATGTGGCATTTTTTTTGCCATGTGGCATGAGGGTTATATGGCATTTTTTGGGGTATATGACGGTTTTGCAGGCCATAAACACGTATCTAATAATATCTAATTATCTAACTAATGATTTAATAATAACAGCAAATCACAACAGGATATGAGGAAGGTCCACAGAATAGAATCGTCTTGCATGCACAAACTGATGAAGCCAGCATGAATGACAGGCAAAACTGTCCTTGGCCACCGCTTCTCACACCAACATACACGTCTCTTAACCTGATCCTTCTGATTGAATCGTTGACCACAAACTGAGCACAATTAGTTTTTCGCCAGTTCTAATGTGTTGTAATAAGGTTTCCCTTAGAGAGAATCTTTGACCACAAATTTAGCAGGAAAAGGTTCTCCTCCAGTGTGGGTTCCTATGTGTTTTGTTAGATTTCCCTTTGCAGCGAATTTTTGGCCACAAACTGAGCAGGAAAAAGGTTTTTCTCCAGTGTGGGTTCTCATGTGTGGTTTCAAGCGGTTCTTACAACTGAACCTTTTGCCACAAACTGTGCAGCAAAAAGGTTTTTCTCCAGTGTGGCTTCTCATGTGTGTTTTTAAGTGGCTCTTGCAACTGTATTTTTTGCCACAAACTGCGCAAGGAAAAGGTTTTTCTCCAGTGTGGGTTCTCGTGTGTTTTTTTAAGGCGCTCTTGCAACTGAATCCTTGGTTACAAACTGAGCAGGGAAAAGGTATTTCACCAGTGTGAACTGCTGTGTGCTCTATCAGGCCTCCTTTGTAAGAGAATCTTTGGCCACAAACTGAGCAGGCGAAAGGTTTTTCTCCAGTGTGGCTTCTCGTGTGTTGTTTTAGGTTTCCCTTTGAAGAGAATTTTTGGTCACAAACTGAGCAGGAAAAAGGTTTTTCTCCACTGTGGGTTTTTGTGTGTTGTTTTAAGTAACTCTTCTGGGAGAATCTTTGGCCACAAATTGAGCAGGGAAAAGGTTTTTCCCCACTGTGGGTCATTTTGTGTTTTGTTACGTATCTCTCTGAAGAGAAACTTTTGCCACAAATTGAGCAGGAAAAAGCTTTTTCACCAGTATGGGTTCTTACATGTGTTGTTAAGTTGTTCTGAGAACAGTATCTTTTCCCACACACTGAGCAGGAAAAACATTTTTCACCAGTGTGGATTCTTTGATGCGTTGCTAAGTTGCTCTTATAACTGTATCTTTTGCCACAAACTGCGCAAGGAAAAGATTTTTCTCCAGTGTGGGCTCTCGTGTGTGTTTTTAAGGCGCTCTTGCAACTGAATCCTTGGTTACAAACTGAGCAGGGAAAAGGTATTTCACCAGTGTGAACTGCTGTGTGCTCTATCAGGCCTCCTTTGTAAGAGAATCTTTGGCCACAAACTGAGCAGGCGAAAGGTTTTTCTCCAGTGTGGCTTCTCGTGTGTTGTTTTAGGTTTCCCTTTGAAGAGAATTTTTGGTCACAAACTGAGCAGGAAAAGGGTTTTTCTCCAGTGTGGGTTCTCGTGTGTTTTTTTAAGGCGCTCTTGCAACTGAATCCTTGGTTACAAACTGAGCAGGAAAAACATTTTTCACCAGTGTGGATTCTTTGATGCATAGCTAAGTTGTTCTTATAACTGTATCTTTTGCCACAAACTGAGCAGGAAAAAGGTTTTTCTCCAGTGTGGGCTCTTTCGTGTGTTTTTAGGTATTCCTTTAGAACGAATCTTTGACCACAAACTGAGCAGGAAAAAGGTTTTACTCCAGTGTGGCTCCTCATATGCCTACGACAAGTATACTTATTAACAAAAGTTTTCCCACACTGAGAGCATTTGCGTTTGTCGTCACTGTCAGCTTTCTTATGACCTTCATCATCACTGTCAGGCGAGTGTGACATGGCGTCTTCGCTATCTGATAGTGGAGCGGTAAAACTGCCCGCTTGCAATCCTTCTATTGAGCTGCTGCCGCCGTTTGGATGCTCCGCTTCTCTGGTGGTTACACTCTGGCCGTCTTCACTTTTCAAAGGTTCACCAGTCGTCATGGTGATATCGTCCTCCCCTTTAACGTATGGCAGCTCTACCTCCTCTTTTTTTATTGGAAGTTGCTCTCCTCTCTTTTGCTGTTGAGGGTCATCTGGCTCTTCCTTTTTTATTTGCGGGTGCTCAACTTCCTCTTTAACGTCAGGGAAGACGGACTCCTGCCGCTCAGGACCAAGATATTTTTTGATACCTGCAAGACACAAGAAGACAAATTAGAAACTCAAAAATGTTTTGAATGAAAATCTGTTTTTTGTTTGTTTGTTTGTATGTGTTGTAGGAATAACTGCCCAAAGCAGTTTTTTCTGCATTTTAGTGGTTTTAGAAGGTTTGACCTCCTCCCAAAAATACAACAAAAATTCTGTCTCCATGGCGACCTTCATGTCAGGGAGTTCAGGCAAAAAATTCTAGCCACTTTCACCCTTGGAGTGTTCAGAATGGACTCACAAACTCACAAAATTTACATTTTGAACATGACATACTTTTATTTTGAGATGTTCACCGGAAGTACGTTCTCGAAGTGGCTAACCATAAGCTTTACACTAAGTTTTAAGGGAGAAAAAAAAAAACATTTCTCTTTTCGTCATGCATGTGGTGTAGGTAAGATTTTTTTTTCTCTTTTTCACATCGTTTGCAAATACTGAAACCAAATTGTTTTCATGTTTGAAGTGTCCCCTTTTAAACGCAAGTTTGTGTTTTGGAAAAGACTGCCAATGCTTTTGTGTGCAATGACTTTAGGGTCAAACAAATCTTATCTACAATGGTAATAATTAAGGGTGCACGATATCCATTTTTGAAACAGATACTGATATCGATAACTTTCTGCTCCTCAATGCAGATACCGATACGATAACCGATAATATTTATGTAATTTTTCAATGTATATTTGCCTGAGTTTTTGAACACCTGTTGGTCAAAAATACGTGTGTTGGATTCAACAGATTTTCCTTTGATCAAACCAGAATTTTCATGATGATATGAACATTATTATAATGAAAAAACAAAGACAAAAGTTTTGACTTCAAAAATGTCATAACTGCAGCCAATGTAAGTTCAAGACTGTATTTAAGCTAAAGGTGTGATCGGGCCTAAAAAATCCAGCCCGACTCAACCCGGTTCGTGGGTATTAAAGCCCAACCCGGCCCGATGAATTAACTTGATTTGCAGTATACATTACAGTTTTAGTATACATATATATATATATTTAATATTTTAAAAAGTTAGTGGGAAAGAACCCCGCCCACCCTGACCCGAACGTAATAATTGACATTTTAATTTCGTAATGTTTTCAGTTTAATCTAGCTATTTCCAGCTTGCTATGTTCATAATTGCGATGCTTGTCTACCGCTTTTTGTCTTGGAGCGAAGAGGTGACGATCGGCCTGCCATCATATTTAAGTCATCAGCCATCGTGCTGTGACCTGGGAATTTAAAGCCTGCTTTCACTCACACTGCTTCCCAGGAAAGTCCCGAACATGATACTAGGACGCGACATTTCCGTGTCAGTCGACACGGGAAATTGTTTTTGGTGATTCGGAGTATGTGAAAGGGGCTTTTGTCAGCAGTACCCTGGAGTTAGCTACTTAAAGGTAATGATGATTGAGAGGTTTTCTAGCTTTGATCTTGCCATAGAAGCTAGGTAGCTCTACATTAAAGACCAAATGTGTCTACTTTTAGCTTGTTACATACTAGTGATAGCGTGCTGTGGCAACTCATTGCAGAGTTCCCCCTACAGACAAAAGATTGTGGCGCACCGCCACGCCAAAAGAAAAGCTGCCATGCTTTCCAAATGAGATGGTTTTCAAAATTTAAAGATACATTTTAATTTATATTTTGTATAATTGAACACATTTAAAAAAAAAACATTGCTCATTATTTACGTACTAAGTAGAGCTTCAACTAACGATTGTTTTCATAATTGATTAATCGGACGATTAATTAAATGATAAATCAATTAATCGGATAAATGTCACTATTTTCAATTACCTTCACAATTTACCTTGCAGTTGTTTGAGTCATGTTGTAAGTAACATTGAATACAAAGTAGATGTACATTCACCGGCCACTTTATTAGGTACACCTGTACAACAACAACAATTTCTAATCAGCCAATCACATGGCGGCAACTCCGTGCATTTAGGCATTTAGACATGGTTTAATACAGTGCTTTTCAATTATTTTCTGTTACGCCCCCCCAAGGAAGACGTAAATGTTTCGCGCCCCCCTCAAACTCTCTGCCGCCACTGTAAATAGTATTTGTCTATAAAATTACTATTATAAATATACGCATCTGACTAACATTGTGTCCTTTTTTACTAATAAAGAAAAAAAGTAACATAGATCAACTTATGATAAAGTGTAACTTTATTAACATTGTTTTGTTTGTAACAGAGAAGACTTGATGCGCATCAGTTTGCCTGAATTAAAAAAAAAAAAAAAAAGTCACATCCAAACTGTAAAAAATACACTCAAGGTACATTTTTGACCATTTGATACAGAAAAAAATGTAATACAATCAGTAAATAATAACAAATTAAAATTGCTTACTAACATTCACTCATGAGGACAATATGCCAAAAAATTTGACCAAAAAAACCAAAACTGAATAAAAGAAAAAAAGTGTCCTTGGACAGAAGGACAATTTTTATTTTTGTATTACTTCCTTTGCAATGGTGTGGAGTTATTTGCAGTGAGCATGCTAACAATGCTCACTGGTTTACTGATATAACACTGACAAAGCAGGACGACTGTTGGCAATATTCGGCACGTTTTCGCTGAAAAACAATCAAGCGGCTTATCAATGAGATTGGGGTCTAATGTCTTTAAGTGGCGTCTTAATGGATTTGGCTTCTGGCTGTTCGCTATAATTATTTTTAGACACAGTAAACAGTGGTCTTTCCTCATCACCCACTGTATTAAAAGTCAAAGCTAAAAGGCAAACGGCACGAAAAAAGCGCATTCTCGGCGGCCGAGGTAGAACCGTAGGTGAGGGCGGTCGTCGTGACGATCCCAAGCCGAAAATGGCACTTCTCGGGCGGCGACGTGAGAACCGGACAAGACAGTAGGTCGCTGCGTCAGTAAGTCCGGTCGGAAAACAGCTTTCGAAAACGGCGGCGGCACATTGCCCTTCATATCTGTTTTCTGTGTGTGCTCTGTACTGAGTGCTCTTCCTTAGTTCAAAAATACTGCGTGCACTCTGAAAATGAGAACGCCACTGCCACCCACTGTGTGGAAGTGCAAGTACACTTTATTCCAGTACGGCAAAAAATGAATAAATAAATAAAGCATGTTCCATGAGGTCACATGCGCCCCCTCTGGCATCGCTCTGCGCCGCCCCCCTGGCGCGCACCACTATTTGAGAAGTACTGGTTTAATACAATCTCCTGCAGTTCAACCGAGCATCAGTATGGGGAAGAAAGGTGATTTGAGTGACTTTGAACGTGGCATGGTTGTTGGTGCCAGAAGGGCTGGTCTGAGTATTTCAGAGACTGCTGATCTACTGGGATTTTCACACACAACCATCTCTAGGGTTTACAGAGAATGGTCCGAAAAAGAAAAAATATCCAGTGAGCGGCAGTTCTGTGGCCGGAAATGCCTTGTTGTTGCCAGAAGTCAGAGGAGAATGGCCAGACTGGTTCGAGCTGATAGAAAGGCAACAGTGACTCAAATAACCACCCGTTACAACCAAGGTAGGCAGAAGAGCATCTCTGAACGCACAGTACGTCGAACTTTGAGGCAGAGGGGCTACAGCAGCAGAAGACCACGCCGGGTGCCACTCCTTTCAGCTAAGAACAGGAAACTGCGGCTACAATTTGCACAAGCTCATCGAAATTGAACAATACAAGATTGGAAAAACATTGCCTGGTCTGATAAGTCTCGATTTCTGCTGCAACATTCGAATGGTAGGGTCAGAATTTGGCGTCAACAACATGAAAGCATGGGTCCATCCTGGTTCAGGCTGGTGGTGGCGTAATGGTGTGGGAATATTTTCTTGGCACTCTTTGGGCCCCTTGGTACCAATTGAGCATCGTTGGAACGCCACAGCCTACCTGAGTATTGTTGCTGACCATGTCCATCCCTTTATGACCACAATGTACCCAACTTCTGATGGCTACTTTCAGCAGGATAATGCGCCATGTCATAAAGCTGGAATCATCTCAGACTAGTTTCTTACACATGACAATGAGTTCACTGTACTCAAATGGTCTCCACAGTCACCAGATCTCAATCCAATAGAGCATCTTTGGGATGTGGTGGAATGAGAGATTCACATCATGGATGTGCAGCCGACAAATCTGCACCAGCTGTGTGATGCCATCATTTCAATATGGACCAAACTCTCAGAGGAATCTTCCAGCACCTTGTTGAATCTATGCCACAAAGAATTGAGGCAGTTCTGAAGGCAAAAGGGGTTCCAACCAGTTACTAGAATGGTGTACCTAATAAAGTGACCGGTGAGTGTATGTATATACCGTATTGGCCCGAATATAAGACGACCCCGATTATAAGACGACCCCCTCTTTTTCAAGACTCAAGTTTGAAAAAAGACTTTTTGAACACCAAATTAATTTTTATACAGAAACGACCACGGAAAGCTTTTCTCTGACTGTGAGCATTTTTTAGGCGATCTTTTTGAGCTCTACATCTCCGTACATTACACTCTGTGACACCATATTTCACAGCCGCTTTGCAGTTGTTTGAAGACACCGCCTCATTTATCACCATCAACTTGAAGTTTGCGTCATAACTTCTCCTCAGCTGCCGGTGTTCTGCCAAAATGTTCTACATCGGCGAAACGTCCTACATTAGTCGAATTTGACACCTAAATTACTACCGTGTGCTCTAAACTTGTTTTGTTTAGATGCATACAGGAATAACGTACTAAAGAAATGCCTGCAGAAAATACTTAAATGTAGTTATGTCAAATAAGGACGGTTTAAATACGCTACGTGACTAATGTGGTCAACTGCTTCAAAGCTAACACAAAAAAACACAATGGTTAAAAGTATGAGAGGGTAATACATGCAAAAAGTATCTTTGAGGCTGTGAAAAGGTTCTAAATAACTAAATAAAAACAAAAATAGTGAGTACTCGCCGCTTCCAACCGATGTGCGCATGCGTGTGAATGCATATGCAAGCGCCCTGAGCATTGTGTAGGACGTTTCGCCGCGTAGTAAGGAATGGCCAAACACCGGTTAACCTGGCCAATCTTCGACCCACTTTTCTCCAAATTGTCGCGAAGTTTCTCCATTTTCAGTTATCTCTTCTATTACCGGTATTTTCTTCTCTTTTCCTTCTTACCACTTTCTTCTTCGTATCAGGGGTTCGCTTTGGCCGCCCGAGTCGCGTTCAGCATTCGATTCATTGATGACTGGCGCCATCAAGCGTCGTGAATGGGTATATGTCTAGGCCGCAGTTTTTTTTTTTTTTTTTTTTTTTTTTTTTTTTTTTAGGCCGCAGTTATAAGACGACCTCCTCTTTTTCAATCTTATTTCAGTGCAAAAAACATCGTCTTATATTCGGGCCAATACGGTATATATATAAAGACCAATTTTTAAATTTTTTTTTTGACACTGCCATGTTGTGTTGAAGAAACGTATGCGCTGATCCGTTGCCGACCATTACGGTACGTGACGTCACCATTTTGTTTCGGTCGTGGCGAGCTAGGGACGGAGGCGGAGTATCAAACAACAGAGCTAATCCGCGTTGCTTTATTGAGATTTAGGCTGCAACAAAATACGGTACCAATGTCCGTCTCACATGCAACCAGCGGAATATAACTATCTTTGCGGCTGTTCCCTCGACAAAATACCTCTCCCCGGGAACTATACAACGTAGGGTTGTTCCGATCATGTTTTTTTGCTCCCGATCCGATCCTGATCGTTTTGGTTTGAGTATCTGCCGATCCTGATATTTCCCGATCCGATTGCTTTTTTTGGCTCCCGATTCAATTCCAATCATTCCCGATAATTTTTCCCAATCATATACATTTTGGCAATGCATTAAGAAAAAAAAATGAATAAAACTCGGACGAATATATACATTCAACATACAGTACATAACTACTGTATTTGTTTATTATGACAATAAATCCTCAAGATGGCATTTACATTATTAACATTCTTTCTGTGAGAAGGATCCACGAATGTAAAGACTTGGGACTTTGTGTATTGTGACTAAATACTGCCATCTAGTGTATTTGTTGAGCTTTCAGTAAATTATACTGTAGCATGCCCCAAGGCAGGATGGGAAAGTGGAACCATGATGGGAAGTAAAACCATTACTGTGAGTCGTGCTAACATTGGATATACCATCTCTGCTTTGTAAAGTAAGTTATGGTGTAAAGACAAAGATTTATTGCCACCTTGCCTACCCACATTTTATCCCATGACAATTCTAGTCGTAGAGAGAGAGTTTGCAAGGCATTAGTCGACTAAGAGACGGATTCAAAGGCTGCCAAAATTCACCCTTTTCATATAATGCTACCTTTTTTCTCTCTATGTAAGTTAAACAGCATCACAACAGATTGAGCTTGGTAGCGAGTGTGACACATTTATCACTCATTTATTGCCGCCGTCATCGAGATGTTTTAGATAATTCTACGTTAAGCCAAAACTAAAGACTCTGGGTGAGTGTAACATATTATGTCTGTAACGTTAACTACGAACAGAAACCGAAAAAAAGCATGGCCGATACTTTGAAAATGACGTGATCGGACCCGCCAACATAAGTTCTGCCGGTGAATTCTGTTATAACTCGTTACATGGAAATACTTCACTCTATGATTGATCGAATGATTTTGTCTGTGTTAAATTATGCTTTTTCTCTTCATAAAGCACAGAATTTAGTTTCTTGGACTCATTTGAGTCAACGTTTATTGCAGCTCCGAAACTCGGACCGTAACAAATGTAACACAACACAGACTTTCTGTGTCCGTCAACTATATCTGTCCCTCGGGAAACTCAAACCCAAATAACAGCGATGCGCGCTTTCGGTTTTCCGACTTCTAGCCTCACTTTTATTTTACCGTATCTATCAATGGAAAAAACATGTATTCATCATGATGAAACGAGCAAGTTATACAGCAGCCTTTAAAAGAAAACCCACATCTGTTTTGTTTTCTCCTGGATTCTGGTAAGTTGGCAAAGTTGTCAAATCATATTATTATCTTGCATATTGTCAGTTTACAGTAATGTTTTGAACTCCCAATGTGCAATGCTTGTGCTGTGTTTCACCAGTCAGTAAAATTACATTTCTGTATCTGTACACGAGCTCTGTTGTCTTGTATTCTTCTATTTATTGGTGCTAAAATTAGGGTGTGCGTTATACACGGGTACAATAATTTCCCCTAGATTTTACAAGTAACTTTAGGGTGCGCATTATATTCGGGAAATTACGGTAACTGAAATAGGCAGTTCATCATCTGATCAAAAGTTGTGGTATTAATAGTGTTGTCTTTTACTTGAGAGGCATGGTCTATTGTTTCTAGTTGTGATTTCTTAAAAAAGTATTTTTAAATTTAAGCGTAATATTAACGCTTTTCAATGGGTGTACTTGATCTATTAATATATAGTGTTTTCTCAGTGTTATTGTAAATTTGTTTTAATATAAAAATTGGGGGGCGCAATAATATCGCATATCCATGGCAACAATTTATGAGATAAATTATCGCACGCTAAAATTTGTTATCGCGACAGGCCTACCTGCAATACGAAGCGATTGTCAGAGAATCACAAAATTTTAAAAAATTAGGTCTTAATGAAAACTTTTTTTCGAATTTGTAAAAAAGAAAATAAATTAATATGTGTAATAAGCTCTCTTATATCTATAACTCTTGCTAAATCCGTTTTTATTTGTCATGGAACCTGCAGATGCAGGAGTTGACTTGTATCCATTTTTTTTAGGAAATATATTTCAAAATTCTGAATTAGTCTCAAAATCATGAAATTCTAAGTGTATCAAATGTGATACATTTGGCAAGAAAGGGTAGATCCGGAGGTTCATGGAACAAAAACATCAAGGGGTAGACCCCAAAAAAATCTCACCGGCACTGAGCCGGAGGATCCGAAGAGCTGTTCGTCAAGACACAGGACGATCCTTATCCCAAATTAAGGCCATGACTGGTAGGCCTGAACGATATTGGAAAAAGCTATTGCTGCAATTTTTTAGGGGTTTGCTACATATTGCGATATTATATTACGATACGATATATTTTTTCTTTTTTAAAGAAATTTTTACTTGATGACTTCAATAACTGTTTAGAAAGACTTTGGATGACTAACCATGACAACAGTGTACAGTATTCCATCGTTTTTCGTGGTTAATAGGGACCAGAACCCGCCGCAGTAAGTGAAAAACCGCAAAGTTGCGCATACCCCCTTCAAGCCCCCGTTTTTTGTGTGTGTGCTCAATGTTTTTATTCAGATTTAGCATTGGAAATATACATTATAAGACATGTTTTCTCATTTTGTATATGGCGAAAAACACAGAGAAGACTGAAAAAGCAGTTTCTGCTCTTGCACTCCTCTTTAAAAGAAACTGCAGTATTTTAAGCCAAAACAACTGTTGTGTTTGATAGAATATGTCTATATGCTGCCATAGCACATTCATGGCGCATTAAGCAACCGCTTTTGTTTTAACCTAGCCATAAAAAGAAGGTAAGTAATTTATTTTTCAAAATGTCTGTCATTTTTAGTTTAGAATCATTAATTGATGTCTAATATTTGGTTTAAAAAAAGAAAACTACTTTAAAAAATTATTCACTCGCATATTTTAAACTTTTAAACAAATTACGTCACAATGAAAAATTTGGCGTCCGTAAAGTCACGGATATCTACCTCATAAATATCGCTTAATTGCATTTTTTTTGTTACTGTCACATTTTCACCGATATCTTAGATGATAAATAATCGATCCAAACAAAGAAAAATTGAAAAATAACGTAAAAGGGTAACTATATGAAAAAGAAAATCTCAACCACTCCTTGTTGTCTGCCACTTTTGCATTGCAACCCTTGTTATATCACCATGGTTCACCCATAAAGCCCCCCAAAAATCCGGCTGTGGCCATTCACAGCTGTGTCTTGACACTCGGTGATACATGCTACATGGAGTTTTTGGATCGAAACAAGCAAAGTACGCGATAATATCTCGTTAAAATTGTGGCATCTTTCCTTCTGCTCTCGCCTTCATTTAGGGTTTTGCTGTTTTTAATTTTTTAAAATGCCCTCCTGTTCTAAAATTTTTTTCCCCCAGAAAATTGAGATTTTAAGCTTTCCAATGATGTCCACACATGCATATCGGACAATTTTGAAATTTCGCCAAGTTGGGGGTCTCAGAGCAGAACATCAAGTCACCTGAGTGTTTTATGCCACACACGTTTTTAAGCACTTCAAATGTAATAATTATGATGAGTTTTAAACATAACTGTCCCACCGAATAATTTTTAAACAAGAATAAAGCACTGTCGTAGAAGACTGCTTGGCTTTATTAAATGCTTCCGTTTACCTAACTTGGCTGTGACTCTGTGACATGTAGAAACTCCTCATGATCACTTCTGCCGTTTATTTCATGTCTAGAACGTCTCCAACCCCCCCCCCCCCCACACACACACACACATTCATTCCAGCCCGCGCTTCCTTGCTTCCTGTTTAACAAGTTAAACGATGATTGACACATTGCTGCCCATGTGAAGTCAGCTTCTTTGGCAAAATCAAACACATCGTTAACTTTAATAAGGAAGAGCCGCAGTGACTGAGAGCTGGGAGAGTGGGTGAGGAAGGCTGTGCAAGTGAATGAAGCAGAACAAAGGTTTGTGGATTGAATGTAGGCCTGAATTATATTGGAAAAAACTATTGCTGCGATTTTTTTAGGGGTTGCAATTAGACATGTGCCGGTTACCGGTTTCACGGTTTACCGTGGTGTGAAAACGTTGCGGTTTCAAAACCACTAAAATTTTCCGTCAGACCGTAGTACGGTATTCGCCATTTTTCATGTGTCAAAAATGCAGCCAGAAGTGGCGTGGCGCGGCAGCGCTCACACTCTCCCGTTCGTTGCTGTGTGTG
Organism: Corythoichthys intestinalis; assembly: GCF_030265065.1. Classification (NCBI taxonomy): domain Eukaryota; kingdom Metazoa; phylum Chordata; class Actinopteri; order Syngnathiformes; family Syngnathidae; genus Corythoichthys; species Corythoichthys intestinalis. Next base: position 36,993,606 of record NC_080407.1, read on the forward strand.
AAAGTGACTATCGGCTAAACAGCCAACGAACCCTAAACACATACTCCAAACATAAGGCGTTCTTTTCTTCAATTTATTGAGCTCTCAAATCGTGGTAAGTGGAATATACAAAATGAATACATTTAAAACGTTGTACAATTGTATTTTTCCATGTGTGAGTAGCTAAATAGATTAGCACAATGAAAAAGTTCACCAAAAACAAAACACATATTTTCCTTTGAAATTCGATATACAAACTTACTAAAAGCTTATAATAGACTAATGTTAGCCTAGGCTTAGCTGAGAGAGCAACTTCGTCGAGTGTTACAGCCGCAGAGTGAGAGAACAAGCTTGATTCGCTTGAATGAAGGGGAAAATAAGGCATAGCATCAAAGATCGTTAATTGAGGAAAGATGATCTTGCCCTAAGCACAAATCCACGTTCGCTGGATCAAGGAGAGGTCTCACTACCAATGACTTTTTTTTTTTTTTTTAATTTTTATTATTATTTTTTTTTAGATGAAACATTCCCACAACAATATTTACATTTTAACTAACTTATACATTTTTAACTAATTTATTAACTTTTGAATTCTTTGTTCTTTCAAACACAAAGGCATGACATCATGTAGACTACAGTTAACACAGTGGCTGAAAATGGCGAAACTTCAGCTTTTCAATCCTCAAAAAAAATTATGCAGTATAAATTTTTAAAATTTTTATTCAGAAGAGTTTTTACTTTTTTATAGAAATTATTTTGTTCTTGCTCTAAACTTGGGCAACTTGAGCTGTGGCTGTGGGTACAGTCTACGTTATATTTTAATTTTATTTAAAATATTTGTTGTTCCTTTTTATTGATAATTTATTTATTTTAACAATACATTCATATTCCAATTTGCAACTATGTTCTGAAAAAAAAAAAAAATCCTGTTCAATGGAAAAAAACTTCTTTTTTTTTTTAATACATACCATACATCTCAAAATAACACATTTTGGAGCTATAATTGCAATACCGTGATACCGTGAAACCGCGGTATTTTTGCTCACGGTTATCGTACCGTCAAAATCTCATACCGGCACATGCCTAGTTGCAATATATTGCGATATTAAAAAAAAAAAATATATATATATATATATATATATTTTTTTTTTTTGCATTGGAAAAAGATGCATATTATACATATGTTAGACATGTTTTTTTCAAAATTTCCCCCCTAAAATATGCTTTAAAAAATGTATATGGCTAACTTAAAAAAATGATTCACTCGCATATTTTAAATTTTTAAACAAATTACGTCACAATGAAAAATATGGCATCTGTAAAAAAGTCACGGATATCTACCTCATAACTTTCGCTAAATTGTATTTTTTTGTTACTGTCGCATTTTCCCTGCTATGTTAGATGATAACTCATCCGAAAAAGGAAAATTGGGGGGAAAAAACGTTTAAAAGGGTAAATATATGAAAAAGAAAATCTCGACCACTCCTTGATGTCTGCGATTTCTGCATTGCGACCCCTGTTATAGTACCATGTTTCACCCATAAAATAAAATGAAATAATCCAGCTGCGGCCAGTCACAGCTGGATTATTTCATTTTATTTCACTCAGTGATACATGCGACATGGAGTTTTTGGATCGAAACAAGTACGCGATAATATCTCGTTAAAGTCATGGTGTCTGTAATTCTGCTCTCGCATGCTCTCACCTCCAGCTAGGGTTTTGCTGTTTAAAAAACATCTTTTTTTTTAAAAAATGCCCTCCTGTTAAAAATTTTTCTTCCCCCAGAAAGTTGAGATTTTAAGCTTTCCAATCATGTACCACACGTGCAGATCACCTAATCATTTTTAAACAAGAATAATGTACTGTAGTAGAAAAATGCTTTGCTTTATTTAATGCTTCTGTTTATCTACCTTGGCTGCAGAATCACTTCTAGTGTTTATTTCCAGGACACAACACAACAGGTGTACAAAGCATACCCATTCGTCAGAACACCGGCTGTCCCCAACGTTTCCACGCACACACATTCATTCCAGTGCACACTTCCTTCATGCAACACGTGCTTAACAAGTTAAACGACGACTGAAAGATGCGGTGTCTTTGAAGTCCGCCTCTGTGGCAAGATCAAACACAACCATGTTAACTATAATAAGCAAGTGCGCAGAGGAACAAAGACCTAGAAGAGGGAGGGAGGGGAAGGGGGGAAGAGGGGAAGAGGGAGGGAGGGAGTGTGAGTGTCACTAAAGCGATCAGCTCGAGAGAAAGCATGGAGCAACATACATTTGTGGATTAAAAAAAATAAAACTATCGCACGTCCTTGCGATGGGACTATTGCACATGCACACATCGCGATGACGATGTTTAAAGGATATATCGTTCAAGCCTAATTGAATGTTTTTTTTTTTTAAAAACTATCGCACGTCTTTGCGATGGGACTATCGAGCATGCGTACATCGCAATGACGATGTTTAAACAATCTATCGTTCAGGCTTAATTACTGGTGCTCACTGCAGCCCAATAACCATCAGAAGGCATCTGCAAAGGAACGGCTTCAAAAACAAAACTTCTTCAAAGGCCACGTCTCCTTCAACGCCACAAAATTGCACATTTGGCCTTTGCAAAGGAGCACCAAACATGGGACGTTCAAAGGAGAAAGTTTTATTCTCTGATGAGAAAAAAATTAACCTTGATGGTCCTGATGGCTTCCAACGGTACTGGCATGACAGGGGGCCACCTGAGATTTTCTCAACATTTCTCAACAAAGAAGGGGGGGGGGCATCATGATCTGGGGTGCTTTTCCCTTCAATGGAAAAATGGAGCTCCAGGTTGTGCAGGGGCGTCAAGCAGCAGCTGGCTTCGTGGAGATGTTGCAGCGGGAATCCCTCATGACTGATGGCTCTCATCTGTGTGGTGATGACTGGGTTTTTCAGCATGACAATGCTGCAATTGACAATGCCTGTCTTACGAAGGATTTTTTTCTGGAGAATAACATCACTCTTTTGGATCATTGTGCATGTTCTTTCTTTATCTTCCTTTCAGGCATGACAAATCCAAACAAATACACAGCATTTATATGTGTTTACAATTAATTCAACCAGAAAAGAAAAGGGCAGACGTGAGAAGCCGAACCTTATTGATTCCGCCCCAGTATACCATAGGACGCAGAAAATATCAAATTACAATTTTTGACATTCAGATATGTAATTCAGATGTGTAATGATTACAAGGTTTTGTTTTTGTTGTTTTTACCATCTCCCTTGATTGTTCATTTTCCCAATAGTCTGTTGTCGATCGTGGAGATGCGCTCGTTTTGTTAACTCCAGTAGATTACTTCATAATTCAGTGGTTAGTTTATTTAGTTGATTCGATCCAGAAGATAGGGAACAGCTGAGGACCGATGGCAGGCCGTGTCCGCCACCACCCTTTCATCGACCTAAACCTCGTCGCTCTTTTCATTCCTTGCTGCCGTCCGACGAACATTCATCTCAAGGTTGCGCAGCTTCGTAGTAAGTTGCATTGCCATTCTGGTTGTGGCAGGTTTGTATGCCGTCAGGTCATTCTTCACCTGTAATATATCATCACAGGCCTTGTTGAGGCTGACATTCACTCCAGCGGTAGCATTGACCGCAGTAATTGCCAATTCCACCAATCGCTTTTGGCTATCCAACACTTTGATGATGTTCCGACGAATCAAGTGTGCTCCAAGCCTCTGCAGAAGAATCGCAGCCAGCAGCGCAACAAAAAGAAAAGCATCTTCGATGTCTTCCACTTCGAGTGTGGTCAGACACAGCGGCCGCCATCCACCCCAGCTATCCTCCACATATCCAGACTTGAAAGTGTTTCCCGGGCAGGCATGTTGTCCAGGTTCTGATCACATTGTAGAAAAGATCTTGTCCAGGGCACTCAGTGACCAATTGACCAGTTCCAAGTTGTTACAGAATGTCACAATGCTACTATTAGAAGTCAACTGTCTGTGCATTTACAGCCAGAAGATTATCTGTCCTTGTGATGCCTGGACTAATTCTGTTTGCATTGGCTTTGAGTCCCCACTTTTTTTTTTTTTATCCTCCTTTGTTTTGGGTACACTCGGTTTTGTTTACAAGTTTGAGTTGTCACCCAGGCCTTTTGTACAGTTCTTATCATGACTAGGCCTGTCGCGATAACAAATTTTAGTGTGCGATAATTATTCTCATAAATTATTGCGATATGCGATATTATTGCGCCCCCCCCCAATTTTTTAAACCAATTTACAATAACACAGTGCGAATACAGTATATATTAATAGATGAAGTACACCCATTTAAACGCGATATTTACTCTTAAATTCAAATCTACTTTTTAAGAAATCACAACTAAAAACAATAGACCATACCTCTTAAGTAAAAAACAACAATATTTATACCGCACAGAAACACAGAATAAATAAAATGTGTTTAAAAAAAAAAAAAATGCACTTAACAACTTCAGCATTTAGAAAAATTTTTCCCGTCATAGCTTCTGCAATGGTGTTCCATAGGGATGCAATGATACAGTTAAGTCATGGTTCGGTACGAATTTTGATACGAGGGACATGATTTTCGATCCGATTCAATAGGTACATTTAATGCTCTGTAAAAAAACAAAAAACAATTGTATTTTTTTTTTTTTTTTTTTTTTTTTGCTAACGAGCAAAAATTAAATTGCCATCATATAAACATGCATTTTAGTGCATAATATTTATGTGCTTACTTCTTACTGATATGAAAAAAAATTGCATAAAAGTGCTGAGAACAATCTTTACTGTTTGTAAAGTGAGGCAGGGCACACCGTTGATTGCTACAGCTCTCTTAGTAGCTAGGTTTACTACATGAGCAATTCAATTCAATTCAATTTTATTTGTATAGCCCACAATCACAACAGAGGTCTCAAAGGGCTTTACAGAGGCAATATGATACACAATTAGAAATGAAGCAACAAAGATGAATAGATACAGTAAGCAAGACATCCTATTTATGGTCCGAATCCATTTGTGTCACGTACTGAATTAACAATACTTGCAACATTATCTATAGGCACTGGTATGGATTGATTTGGCCTTCTTAATCTCATGTGACAAATGACAGTTTAGAATTCATCGATGTAGTATATGGACTACATGTCCCATAATCACTCTGGGCTCACTTAGCCAATGGCATGGGAAGTAGCACATCTAGTTTGCCATTTCATGATATCTAGTGTGTGCGCGCATTAAAAAAGTTAGCAAGCGCCGCTGAAGTCACGTCTGCTCATTACTACACAACACCAGCATATGAGGGCTTTCATATACAGGACGAGTTTGAAGCACAGCGCTCTTACCGGTAATTTCATTCAGCTGTTCTTTGTCAAAGTGAGGTTATTCGTAGCAGCCAAGTCGGTAACAATGTTTTGGCGGACTTAATTGTAAATATCCAGCGTTGTGCCGAAAAATAGCCGCCCCGCGTGAAATGTCACTCCTGACGGGAGCGCCCGCACGTCAACACCGGTGTTCTGCCAAAATATCCTACATCGGCGAAACGTCCTACATTAGTCGAATTTGAGACCTAAAGTACTACCGTGCGCTCTAAACTTGTTTTGTTTAGATGCATACAGGAATAAGGTACTAAAAAAATGCCTGCAGAAAATACTTAAATGTAGTTATATCAAATAAGGACGGTTTAAACACGCTACGTGACTAATGTGGTCAACTGCTTCAAAGCTAACACAAAAAAACACAATGGTTAAAAGTATGAGAGGGTAATACATGCAAAAAGTATCTTTGAGGCTGTGAAAAGGTTCTAAATAACTAAATAAAAACAAAAATAGTGAGTAATCGCCGCCTCTAACAGATGTGTGCATGCGTGTGAATGCATGCGCAAGCGCCCTGAGCATTGTGTAGGACGTTTCGCCGCGTAGTAAGGAATGGCCGAACACCGGCGCGCCATAGATGGTCCACAGTCACTCCGGAGCACTGACGCGGCCGGTATACGTTGAACAATAGGATATAATGGGAACAATTGGCTCTGGCGCTAGTTTTTGGCGGACCTGGAACGAAGATGCATTTTGCGCAGTTGGTAACGAACTTTTAACAGCACGTCTGCCGCACGCGCACACACACGTGCACGCGAGGCGATAAATCGCAGCGGAAAAGTTATCGCCTCCATTTTTATATATCGCGCGATAAATGGAATTATTGCATATTGCGACAGGCTTAATCATGACCAAGAGTTAACTTGAGTCAGCATCATAATTGTTTGATAAAATGTGTTTATACCTCCTCTTAAAAACAGCCAATGACCCTGAGCTGGTCACTGCAGAATCTAATTTGTTCCAAAGCTGTACACCAGAGTAAGGGATGTCCCCCTGATCTAAATCCAATTGTGAACATTTGGGGATGGATGGCAAGGGAAGTGTACAAAAATGGACATCAGTTCCAGACAGTGGATGCCCTTCGTGAAGCCATCTTAACCACTTGGAGCAACATTCCTACAAGCCTTTTGGAAACACTCGCATCAAGGATGCCAACACAAATTTTAAGTGCTCAACAATAATGGTGGAGCTACTCCTTACTGAGTCTGTTTTTGAGACTTGAATTTCTGTTTTAGGGTTGCTGTTTTTTTGAGCTACGGTCTTTAACTTTTGATCAGCTGATGAACAGCCTATTTTAGTTAAATTGTTCTTTTCAATGAATTGCCTGCTCAAAACATTTAGTCTCTTGCTCTCATTTCTTCTTTTTGCATTCCTAAGCTCTACTTAGAACCTTCTTAAGACACAACAGTGCAAAATGCAAATTCTTGCAATATTTTTAACTGGTTTTAAGATTTTGATCAGGAGTATGTATAAATGAGGAAAACCCATTGACAGTGTATCAAATCCTTGTTCTCCCCACTGTACATGTATGTAATAAGTCATTTCGAAAGGTTTGAGCTAAGGTATCACCCTCATGGAAGAGTACCAAGTCAATGCATGACAACCTGTATTCTTTACACCAAAATGTTTGACATTGTTATGTTTTAGAGATCTGTATAAATTGAAAAGTGATGTCAACAAACAATAATAGAAAACTGTGTTAATGTTTTTCTTTTAGGTCACATTTTCAAGATCCGCTTCTGCTGGGGACTGCTGCTGGTGCTTGCTGGCTTTGGGCACGAAGCTCAATTTTCAAATAGCAAAAAAACTTAATGAATAAGCATTTTATTTCATGTTTTGACGGCTGACCATTGCCATGCATTTTTTCTGCTGTTCTTGTTCTTCCCATGCTGCACAACCAACCATCACAGGCCACTGATCTATAAAATGTTAGGTGTAAACAATGAACCATGACACCAATTTCACCAATTGCTCAAACAAAAATGTTTTTCTTTATCAAAGGGTAATAAATTGTTATTGTTATGCATTAAACCATGTTACAGAAAATACAATTTTGTTCCTGTCTTGAAACCATTTTATTTGTGTTGCTTGGGTCCAAACTAAATGAAAAATGCCTCTAAAAGGTACAGGTTTGGTTTTGCTAAAATTAGAGGCTATATTCAAAGTTTGACTTAAGCGGGAAATATTTACTAAAGGTTATTTCTTTGTGTTTCAAGTCAAACAGTCTATAAAATAAAAAGGAAAATATACACACATTGGCAGTGTATCAAATACTTGTTCTCCCCACTGTATAAGCATTAGAAAGTACAACAGCCTTACGCCTCCAAATGCAAAACTAGCATTTAAATATATGTTATAATGCAATGACAAAATCAAACTACTACTTAGATAGGCGATTTTATCCGTTTTCCCGTAAATGTCGCAATTACCACTGTCAGTTCCATTGAAAACCACTACAGCACTGCTTGTGCTTGGAACTACCCACACCCTACAGGAACCACGTGACCAACTGCGGCGACATCAAAGAGTGTCGCGACTCTCTTTATACGGCTCTGCTGGAGTCTAATGCAATAAACACGCACGTAAGCCGAGTGCACACAGCACCGCAAACACACGCATGCACAAATGTATGCACGCGTAAATCGCAGCCGCGAAAGTTATTGTCCTATTTCTATTTACTGTGCGCTAAATTGAGTTATCGTATGCGACAGGCTTAAATGTGTTGCACCTTAAACTACTTGAAGTTAATTATGATTGAAAGGTTTTCTAGCTTTGCTCTTGCCAGAGAAGCTTGGTAGCTCTACGTTCAAAGGCACAATGATTGACATGTTTTGTAGCTTTGATCTTCGCCGAGAAGCTCTTTAGCTCAACATCAAATGCCCATGTCAAAATGGTTCAGTCATATCATCAAACAACAAGGCAAGACTAAACGAATTCAACAAATGCCACCAAATGACAGGTCTGGCTTTTTCTTCAGAAAAAGCCCAGCACTCCCCTCAAGGTTAGTAACTTCATACTCACAAAAAAGCGAGTGTGATGTGGCGTCGTCGCTATCTGATGGTCGACTACTGAGGTTGCCTGCTTGGGATCCTTCTTTTGAACTGCTGTTGCTTCCACTTGGAGGCTCCACCCCTTTGCTGTCAACACTCGGACCTTCATCTTCACCCTTCATGGGCTCATCAGTCCACTTGAGGATGTCCACCACCTCCACTTTAACATATGGCGGGTCCTCTTCCTCCTCATTTTTGAGGGAATGAGGTTGCTGCTGCTCCTCAATGTGGGGGTTCTCCTTCTGCTCCTCTTTAATTTCGACAAATTCTTCCTTCACCTTCTTGACGTATAGCAACGCTTCCTCCCCCTCTTTTTCCATGCGAGCAGACTCCTGGCATTGAGGACGATGTGCTTGACTGATATCTGCAAGACCATAATCACACATGGGCCAAATTTTATTCATTCATTTGCCATATTCTGTCCCCAAAATATTTACCGCTTCAGAAATATTCCACCCTGACGATTTGTATTTATCCATACCTTGTTGTTAGCCAATTAGACAAACTTCATATTAACCCTTTAAGGTCTGGGCCTATTTTGTCTGATTTTGCATGCCTTTGAAGTTGCCTTTATATTTCAAAGAAATAATTGTTTACGATGGCCTGGTTTGGTCCCTTTTTTTGTGACACCTTGAACTTCATGTCCAAACTGTTGTTTCCTTCACTGACCAATTATAAATCATCATTTTGGGCCAAAAAAGACCAAAAATTCCAAAATCGTTTTGTCAAAATTTTTAATATTGATGTCCAATTGACAACCAAACATGCGTAACGAACCGTTTTGAAACTTTGTAATATTTATTCAACATGTTAGGATGAACATTCAACCAAAAAAAATTAGAATAAATAGTCTTATATTTGACAATTCAACATAAACAACAGGTATAGCCATAGGCGTTTTTTGCCTTTATACATGCTCTAGTCAAAACAGGTTATATACAGCAGACCAAACAGTGAAGAACAGTGAAAAAATATATACCATCTAACACAAAAAGGGTTTAGAGGCCATCTCTTTATGAGTTTAGGTATTGCGACCCATCGCCTGATGAAAACTATGTACACACAATCAAGCTTCTTGAACACACATTTATATACACAAATTGAGAAGACTGATTGTGGGAAAAAAAATATATAAATATAACATTGGGGAAAAAAAAGTATTTTCAAAAATATTTACAATAAACAAGTTAATTTTTTTTCAGGCATGCCACTCCGAAAAGCAGTTTCGTCCTGGAATTAGACACAGGGCTACATCACACAGCCCACACTTCCATGGGGTGTCGGTCCTCTTTCCACCCTCCCATTTTCATTTCACTTTACTTTCATTGTCACTATAAATGTACATGAAAAAAAAGTCAGTATTTATGAAAATAATAAAGTATAAAATCAAACTAGAAACTGCAATTTCGGGAGAAATTACACCTTGGTCTTTCCTCTGTGGAGATACAGATCTTAGCCCCACTCAGGTCTATCAACAGAATGGACCATAATGCCAGTCAATGGCACGAAACAAAGTAAAAGCCATTAGAAATGAATGGGAGAATTGGACGTCCATGGACGTCAATGGCGGCACCCTTCATAAGCGTCAATGGAATTGGGGAAGTTTGGGGGACACGTCCTATTGATATCTGGTCATTTTCTGTTGATTTGGGGAAATTTTGTTTTTTCCCCATTGAAAATGAATGGGAAAATTTTTGGACGTCCATGGCCGTCAATGGCATCGACATCCATATAGTCAATTGAATCCAAGTACATTGGCATCAGTAGATTCGACATGCATGGCCGTCAATGGCATCAATGCAATGTAAATTCCATTGGAAATCCAATTGGAAGTGAATGGGAACTTTTCCCATCCGAAATGAATGGGATAGTTTTTGGCAAATTTCCGAGGAAGCGTAATTTTTTTTCCAAATTCTGTATACAACTTTTATGCCCCTCACCGTCCCGGAATTTTTGATGCCAAAATTATGTGATTTGGTCAAAAATTGTAGGACTAGATACATTTTGAAACTTTTTTTTTTTCACGGAAAATTGCCGTTTACGGACGAATGGAAAAATTTTCGGGGCCATTTGTAAAGTTTCCTGTGTCACGCGAAAATTCCGGTCGTGCCGATACTTGAACGGTGCCGATCGGTCTAACGGTTCGGGCTGTGAAGCGCGCGTTTTTTTTCCATTCAAAATGAATAGGAAAGGGGGAACCTAGTGAATGACCTACAGACAGCTGGGACCACAGTAACAAAGGCTACTATCAGTAACACAATGCGCCGCCAGGGACTCAAATTCTGCACTGCCCGACGTGTCCCCCTGCTGAAGCCAGTACACGTCCAGGACCATCTGTGGTTCGCTAGAGAGCATTTGGATGATCCAGAAGAGGACTAGGAGAATGTGGTATGGTCAGATGACCTTTGATGATGAACTTTTTGGTAGAAACACAGGTTCTTGTGTTTGGAGGAGAATACTGAATTGCATCCAAAGAACACCATACCCAATGTGTAGCATGGGGGTGGAAACATCATGCATTGGGGCTTTTTTTTCTGCAAAGGGACCAGGACGACTGATCTGTGTAAAGTAAAGAATGAAGGGGGCCTTGTATCGAGAGATTTTGAGTGAAAATCTCCTTCCATCAGCAAGGGCATTGAAGATGAGACGTGTCTGGGTCTTTCAGCACGATAATGATACCAAACACACAGCCAGGGCAACAAAGGAGTGGCTTCGTAAGAGGCATTTCAAGGTCCTGGAGTGGCCTAGCCAGTCTCCAGATCTCAACTCCATAGAAAATCTGTGGAGGGAGTTCAAAGTCCGTGTTGCCCAACGGCAGCCCCAAAACATCACTGCTCTAGAGGAGATCTGCATGGAGGAATGGGCCAAAATACAATACAAATTACAGAAAACGTTTGGCCTCCGTTATTGCCAACAAACGGTACATAACAAAGTTATGAGATAAACTTTTGGTATTGACCAAATACTTATTTTCCACCATGATTTGCAAACAAATTCTTTAAAAATCAAACAATGTGATTTTCTGTTTTTTTTTTTTCACATTCTGTCTCTCATGGTTGAGGTTTACCCATGTTGACAATTACAGGCCTTTCCAATATTTTTAAGTGGGAGAACTTGCACAATTAGTAGTTGACTAAATACTTATTTACCCCACTGTATATATACATGTGACACGAAAAAGCATGTTTATTTCATAATACATGCAGTATTTTATGCTCCTGAATGATATGGACCGCTTGGATGTGTGTGGAAGCTATCGCCATATTTATTTAGCTTTTTTAATCCCGCGCCATGAAAATGAGTGACTTCCGACTTCGGTCTTGCATTGAGGAGGACGGCGCTGTGACGTGTACGGTTGAAGGCGTCCTCTTCACTTTCTAGCCGTACTGTTGTGTATGAGGACTAAGGATTCAGCTGATTTTGTGGATTAAAAGTTTATTTTTCGCATTAATCTTGCTTTGTGAGGGAGAGGCGTGTGTGCCTTTTTGGAGTTTCAAAAGGTTCCCATTCACCGTGGATATTTACTGTGGGACCATTGGACTTACGACGAAGTGAGTAAACATCTTGTTTTGTATTATGTCAAATACGAATACAGCGACTACAAAGTAAACACTACAAACTTTCTTTAAATATAGGACTACTTACGTTTGATCATTGATAGGCAGGTAAAAAGCTCTCCTCATGCACGTAAACTGCACATTAGCTGCACAACAACTGCTGCAGCCCTCCTCCGGGGAACGAGCTGTAAATTGCTCTCCGCCGGGCGGTTTGCCGGTCCCAGTCGTCATGTCAAATAATCCGGGCTAGTTATGTGTGATTTTCCGCTTCGAAGACTTTGAAACACTCGGTTTGGGTTAGCATGTCGGTTAGCTGTCACGCCTCTTGGTTTCTTTACATTCTCTGAAGCTGAGGAAGGGAAATGACATATGTCCGATTTAGGTGTCATAAAATATCGTTCGGGAGGTGCGACAGTAAAGGTGAAGTCGACAGTTTTGACCATTATGGAGTAATTTTGCCATGTCGTCCTGAAAAAGTGCATTTTTATGATTTCATATTTCATTTAGCACAAGACTTTTATTTGTCAAGACCATGCCATTTATTTAGCAATTGGGGAAAATACTTGGATAAAAAGAATATCCTGTAAAATATTGAAGTAAAGAGACAGAAACAATGAGATTTTGCAGCTCTCTTCGTAGCGTTTTCCTCGTTGTGAATACTTCCCCCTCGATGGGCCGACTGGTCCTTCTCAAGCCATTTATTTAGCTATTGTGGAAAAATACTTGAATAAAAAGAATATCTTGTAAAAATATTGGAGTAGAGAGACTGAAACTGACATATGCGGCTCTTTTTGTTGCATTTTCCTCGTTCTGAATAATTCCCCCTCAAAGGGTTGAATTGTAAATCAGATTAAACCAATGTCCTGCCGACGTCATCCTCCTGTTGGGGACGCTAGATCTCTATGACTGGCAGGGGCTAACCGGCAGATTAAAAGACTAATATCTCGTCATCTGCGCTTTGCTAAATGGTTGTATATAGTTGAATCGTCTCAAAATATGATTCTAATTCACATAACAATGCTATTTAAGACTTTTTCTCCTGTCGTATGCTTTTTAAAAGAAACTGCTGTATTTTAAGCCAAAACAACTGTTGTGTTTGATGGAACAATATATACGTATATATATATATATATATATATATATATATATATATACTGCCAGAGCAGATTCATGACACAATAAACCAATGAACTATTTTTAATTTTTCCGTTTTACCCCGGAAACCCATTTACAGATGTTGCGCAACTGCTTTTGTTTCAACCCAGCCTAAAACGAAGGTAATTATATTATTAAAAATGTCTGTCATTTTTAGCTTAGAATCATTATTTAATGTCTAATATTTAGTTTTTAAAAAAAACGACCTTAAAAAATTATTCACTCGCATATTTTAAACAAATTACGTGACAATAAAAAAACTGGCGTCTGAAAAAAATTCACGGATATCTACCTCATAACTCGCTGAATTGTATTTCTTTTTGTTACCGTCACATTCTCCCCAATATTTTAGATGATAATCAAGCCAAACAAAGAAAACTTGAAAAAAAAATGTTTAAAAGGGTAAAGCGCCTGCGTCCGAGATATAAATACCTGGATGAGCACTAACTATCTTTTACTTAACCCTGAAAAGACAGAAGTCCTTATAATAGGCCCGAAAAGTGCTAGAGACTCTTTATCTGCCCAGATAGTCACTCTGGCCTCCAGCGCCACAGTTAAAAACCTAGGAGTTTTATTTGACCCTGACTTATCGTTTAAAGCACACATTAAACAAACCTGTAGAACGGCTTTCTTTCACCTGCGCAACATTGCCAAAATTAGAAATATTTTATCTAAAAGCGATGCAGAAAAATTAATTCACGCGTTCGTTACATCGAGATTGGATTACTGTAACTCCCTACTTGCAGCTTGTCCTAAAAACTCCCTAAAAGGTCTTCAGCTAGCACTAACGACGAAGAAAAAAATGGCATCATCGCCGTTCCATTCCGCCGCAGATGGGGGGCTGCGCGTGACGTCATCACTAGACATTTTTATGAATATCTTGAAAACCGTAGCAGTTCAAACAAAACTTTTTGCAGCACAATCCAGCACTAACGAGGCAGAATCAAATGAAACCACCGGGGTCCCATTCTGCCACAGATGGGGGGCTGGGTGAACTCTGGATGACCTAAAAACAATGTTTAATAACTGCAAAACGATGATGGCACAAACGAAACTTTTTGCAGCACAAACGAGCACAATCATAGCACAAACGATTGACATAATTTTTATATAAATTTGCGTCTGATGGGGGGCCAACTTCACGGAGGTAGAATAAAGTACTGTAGGAAAAATGCTTGGCTTTATTAAATGCTTCTGTTTACTTACCTTGGCTATGACCCCTGGGGTGACATGTAGAAATTACTAACTCCTCAAGATAACTTCTGCCGTTTATTACCACGATACAAAATGTCCAGCTGCCTCCACACGCACCCAACACCCCCCCCACACACACACACATTCATTACAGTGCGCGCTTCCTTGCGCAGCAGCTATTTAACAAGTTAAATGATAACTAATGTGTATTGAAGTCCACTTCTCTGGCAAGATCAAACAACCACCAACATCGTTAAATTCAATAAGCAAGTGCCACAGGGACTGAGAAACAAAGAGCTGGGAGTGGAAGGGAGGGAGGGAGGCTGTGCAGAGCGCATTTGTGGATTTAAAAAAAACCAAAAAACTATTGGAACAAAGAGCAGGGAGAGGAAGGGAGGGGGGCTGTGCAGAGCGCATTTGTGGATTTAAAAAATTTATATATACCGCACGTCCTTGCGATGGGACTATTGCTATTGATAGAAAAGGGCTACAGAGATCTAACAAGATGTTTGCTGCATCGAGAACAGTATTTGCCGAGTTCACCGCTTTCCTTCTTTTTGAGGTTGGAGTGCTTGTGAATGGCCGTGGTGTTGGTGCTTTTCTCTTGCGCCTGACAATATGTTCAGTCTGCAACAATAAAACAAAATTCTTTACAAAAACTGTAGAAATTACAAACTCCTCATGATCCCTTCTGGCGTTTATTTTATATGTCTTAACGTCTCCACACACAGACTCACACCTCTTCTAGCGCGGCTTCCTTGCAGAAACTGTTTATTACGTTAAACAATGATTGGGACATTACTGCGTGTGTGAAGTCTGGTTCCTTTGGCAAGATCAAAGACAACCAGCATCATTAACTTTAATAAGCAAGTGCCGAGTGACTGTGAGGATCAAAGAGCTGGGAGAGGAAAGGAGGGAGGGGGGAGGGAGGGAGGCTGTGCAGAGCAGAAAGCAAAGCGTATGTGGATTTAAAAAAAAACAGCTATTTCACGTAGAGGCGTGCGAAATTTCCGATTCTTAGATTATTCCCGATTCGGCAATGGGAGATTTGAGAACGATTCACAAACATCCAAATCCTGATTATTGAATTATACCAGGTAAAGCAGAACTAAAACACAGTCAGCGCGGTCTTCGGGACGCAATGAAGAACGGACCGAGAGCAAATATCATTTTCAACTCATGCCGCGGGATAAAAAAACAAAAATACCTGACTGCGGCCGACAGCCGGTTCAAACAGCCCTGTTGCTAGTTGCTACAAACATACTGCTATAGTAGACGGCAGCGTTAGAACATTTAAAGAGAACTAGACGGGTAATGACAGACTTGCTGTTTAGTAGTTGCTGTGTTGTCAACAGCCGCCATCTTAAAGCAGCAGACTTCTCTAGAAGGCTCTGTTGTAGCGAACCTAAGTAACTTTTTAACTAAAATACTCCTAAATTGGCAAAATCTTGACTTGAATTTATCTTTAAATGATGAAACCGTTTTAAAACAAAGGTAGACAGAAGGGAAATTATGGAATTATAGCAGTTTTAACAACTTTAATGCTTTTAAAGCTGCTGATACAGAATGGGGACTTGAGTATATTATTTAATATTTCTAACTGTTAACTTGATATTAAAGTATTACTTTGGGTTAGCCTAATATAATTTTTTTAAAATTGTGTGTGTGTGGTTGGGGGGTAACATCAATAATCTATTTCTAATCAAATCGGAGCCTCTGAATCGTAATCGCATCGTTAGGTGCCCAAAGATTCCTCCTATAATCGCACGTCCTTGCGATGGGACTATTGCGCACACGCAGATCGCGATGGCGATGTTTAAACGATATATTGTTCAGGCTTGATTCACATGAGAGTGTGTGAAAGGGGCTATAGAGATCTAATAAGATGTTTGCTGCATCGAGAACAGTATTTGCCGAGTCCATCGCGTTCCTTTTTTCTTTTTTTTTTTTGAGGTTGGAGTGCTTGCGAATGAACGTGGTGTTGGTGCTTTTCAATTGCGCCTAACAATATGTTCAGTCTGCAACAATAACCAAAATTCTTTACAAAACTTTCCAAAAACTCTGATAACTCCGACTAGTAATTAGTAGGGTTGTTCCGATCATGTTTTTTGCTCCCGATCCAATCCCGATCGTTTTAGAGTATCTGCCGATAACGATATTTCCTGATCCGATTGCTTTTTTTTTTTTGCTCACGATTCAATTCCAATCATTCCCGATAATTTTTCCCGATCATATACATTTTAGCAATGCATTAAGAAAAAATGAATAAAACTCGGACAAATATATACTTTCAACATACAGTACATAAGTTCTGTATTTGTTTATTATGACAATAAATCCTCAAGATGGCATTTACATTATTAACATTCTTTCTGTGAGAGGGATCCACGGATAGAAAGACTTGTAATTCTTAAAGGATAAATGTGACTTTGTATATTGTGACTAAATACTGCCATCTAGTGGATTTCTATGAGCTTTCAGTAAATGATACTGCAGTCATTTAACTTCTGCATGATGGGAAGTGCAACCATGACTGTGCGTAATGGTACCAATTGATATATCATCTCAGCGTTGGGAAATAAAACAGGGTGTTAAGAAAAAGATCAACTACTACCTTTCTTCCCCACATTGCTTCCCACGATATTTCTAATCGTTGAGAGAGGGATTGTAAGGCTTTAGCCAATTAAAAAAAGGCTTCAAAGGCTGCCAAAATTCTCTCTACTCATTTTCAGTCGCCTTTTAGCTCTATGTATACATAATACGGTCCCATTATAGATTGAACGAGACAATGCGTGAGTGGGTAGTGCAGCGCATTCGTTAACTGCGTTAAATATTTTAATGTTATTACCGCTGTTGACGCGATAAATTTGACAGCCCTACTTTAAGCCAAAACTAAAGACTCTGGATGAGTGTAAGACATTTTGCCTGTAATGTTAAATACAATTAGAAAACGATTTATTAAAAAAAAATGTGTATATATATATATATATATTAAAAAAGGCATATCCAATATTTTTTTGCCGATTCCGATACTTTGAAAATGACGTGATCGGACCCGGAAATATACTGTGTTTTTTGTTTTGTTTTTTAAAGAAATTTTCATTAGATGACTTTAATAGCTGTTTGAAAAGACTTTGGATGTCTCACCATTATCACAGTCTACAGTGATCCCTCGTTTTTCGCGGTTAATGGGGACCAGAACCCGCTGCGATCAGTGAAAAACAGCGAAGTAGCGCTTTTTTGTGAGTGTGTGTGTGCTCAATGTATGATCAAGCCCTGGAAAGAGATACAGATAAGACATGATTTTCTCACTTTTTCCCACCCAAAGTATGATTTAAAAGAATGTATATATACAGTGGGGAGAACAACATCCAACATCCAACCCCAGACATGCTCAATGATGTTCATGTCTGGTGACTAGGCTGGCCAGTCCTGGAGGATGTTGATCTTCTTTGCCTTGGAGAACTTTGAGGTAGAGATAAAAGTATGTGATTTTTGGGGGTTTGCGATATATTGCAATATTATATTGCGATATTAAAAAAAAAATGTATATACATTTTTTTCAAGAAATTTTCACAAGATGACTTAAATAGCTGTTTGGAAAGACTTTAGATGACTCACCATCACCACAGTATACAGTCATCTCTTGTTTTTCGTGGTTAATGGGGACCAGAACCCTGCCGCAATAAGTGACAAACCGTGAAGTAGCGCACCCCCCCATTTTTTAAATTTTTTTTGTTTTTTGTGCCCAATGTATTCATTCAGATTTAGCATTGGAAAGAGATACATATAAGACATGTTTTTTTCTCACTTTTCCCCCTAAAGTGATTTAAAAAAATGTATATAAATAAATGGTTTTTAAGCACTTCAAATGTCATAATTATGATGTTTTAAACATAACTGTCCAACCAAATCATTTTTTAACAAGAATAAAGTACCGTAGCAGATAAATGCTTGGCTTTATTAAATGCTTCTGTTTATATACTTTAGCTGTGACCGTTTGAAGCGACATGTAGAAATTTCAAACTCCTCATGATCACTTCTGGCATTTAAATGTCTCCAACGTCCCCACAGTACACACATTCATTCTAGCGCGGCTTCCTTGCAACTGTTTAACAAGTTAAACGATGATTGACAGATGCCCGTGTGAAGTCTGCTTCTTTGGCCAGATCAAAGCCATTGTTGTGCGCAGTGACTGAGAGGTTCAAAAGGCTGGGAGAGGGAGGGTCTGAGCTGTGCACAGACCAGAAAGCAAGGCGTATGTGGATCACAAAAAACTATCGCACGTGCTTGCGATGGGACTATCGCTCACACGCACATCGCGATGGCGATGTTTAAACGATATATCGTTCAGGCTTAGTTAGGAATGTAGGAGGCAGCTAAGATTTCTTGATATTTCAGACTATTTATTTTGCCCTTTACCCTGCAGATCTCTCACAGACCCACATACTGGATATAACCCCAGACCAATATTTTGCAACCACCAAACTTCACTTTTCTGGTGAATCTCCGATCCATGCGGGCTCCAGTAGGTCTCCTGCAATATTTGCGGTGACTGTGGTGTAATTCAATGGAAGATTCATCTGAAAAATCCACCTTTTGCCACTTTTCCAGCTTGCATCCTTTTGACAGGCTGTGGGCCTTGGCAAATGCCACACGGTTTTTTAATTGTCTTTTGTTTAATGCTGGTTTCTGGGCACTGATTCGACCATGAAGGCCATTTATATACAGAATTCGACAGACTGTTCTGGTTGACACAGGGACTTCAGGTGACCAGGTCTCGTGGAGCTCTGCTGAAGTGGAAAAAGGGCTGGCTTTGGATTTTCCAGCCAACAATCGGTCCTCCCAAGCAGTTGTCTTGCAGGGTCTGCCTGACTCGGGCTTGTCAAAAACGTCTCCAGTCTGTTCATATCTTTTTTTATCTTTTGTACCTGACGTTCGAGACACTTTGAAGGTGTTTGCCACATCTGCAGTTGATCTGGTCGTCAGGCTCTTGATAAGTAACACTTTGGTCTCAGGAGGAATCTTAGGCATCTTGTCAGAGGTCAGGTTGCAGTTGATGTGACAGTCTAGTGCACTGGGGTTCTTTTTATACACCTGAGAGTTAATTGATTCATTATTGGGAACAGGTGAAGCTCTAATCTGAGATTGTGTGCATCATTTAACAAGGCGACAAGATTTATGTCATCGCAAAAAATGACTCAATGGGCTTTACCAAGCTGTAAACATCAGAACATTTTTCAACAGTTTTGCTTGGCACCGAAATGTTATTCCATAACCTGTTGGGATTAAAATTATCAATTTCTTGTCAGAAAATATTGATTACAAATATATTACATGGACACTTCAGGTCCATGTGTATGCAAGCAACAAGACTTTTCTCATTTACTGTAGTATTCATGCGGTACACTATTATTACCGTTATTATTATGTCATTCCTTCACATGCAAGAAAGAGTCATTATTCTAGCTTTAGCAATCTTGGGAATGGTAACCATTGTTTTCGTAGTTGTAAAATTAGTTTGCCTGTCTAGCAGATATTTGTTGTTATATGTTCCATTAATACGTTTACCCATTGCTTCGTGATAGTATTTAGTTTATTTTTCCAATTTTTTTTTTTAGCTATCGTTAAAGTCGCCAGTAGAAGACGGTCAATTACATGAAATATTCACAGCATTAATCGCCAAGCAGATAAGGACTGGGAGACAATGGAATCTTGATGTTCGAGTTTCTTCGTTACCCGCAGCCAGACTTGTTGTACAGGTCCACTCAGCTAAATAGTAAAGATACACAATAATATCGGTTACCGATAATTATCTGCCGATAATGGCAATTATGACGTCAGACAGATAATCCAGATGGGAAAAAAATTCAACCGATAATGCAATCTGCTAATTCTATACTTGATTTAGCCTCCAAATGTCCGCAATCGATGCAGTTTTGTCCAATTCTGCACCGCCACCTCAGCCCCTCCTCCCTCTGAAGCCCCTGTCGTATGTGTGACGTCACATGAAATCCTTGATAACATGGCGGCTCACATCAGTTTCACCACAGATATTTGGACAAGTGATGTTAGTCAAGTAAGCATGCTTACCATTAGGCATGAACAATATTGGAAAAAACTATTGTTGCGATATTTTTATGGTTTGCGATATATTGCGATACTAAAAAAAAATTATATATATTTTTTAAAAGAAATTTTCACTAGATGACTTGAATAGCTGTTTGGAAAGACTGGATGACTCACCATCACCACAGTGTACAGTGATCCCTCGTTTTTCGCGGTTAATGGGGACCAGAACCCGCCGCGATAAGTGAAAAACCGCGAAATAGCGCCCCCCCACCTACCAATTTTGTGTGTGTGTGTTTTTGTGCATGTTTTTTTTCTCACTCCCCCCCCCAAGTGATTTAAAAAATGTATATAAATAATGTTTTTTAAGCACTTCAAATGTCACTATTATGATCAGTTTTAAACATAACTGTCCAACCAAATCAATTTTGAAGAAGAATAAAGTACTGTAGTAGAGAAATGCTTGGCTTTATTAACTGCTTCTGTTTATCTACCTTAGCTGTCCCTGTTAGAGTGACATGTAGAAATTTCTAACTCCTCATGATCACTTCTGGCATTTATATGTCTCTAATGTCTCCACACACACACATTCATTCCAGCGCGTCTTCCTTGCAGAAACTGTTTAACAAGTTAAACAATGATTGACAGATGCCCTTGTGTCTGCTTCTTTGTCAGATCAAAGCCATCGTTAACTTTAATAAGGAAGTGCCGCAGTGACTGAGAGGAACAAAGGCCTGGGAGAGGGAGGGTGTGAGGCTCTGCCAGATCAGGAAGCAAGGTGTATGTGGATTTAAAAAAAAAAAAATACTATCTCACGTGCTTGCGATGGGACTATGGCGTACGAGCACATCGCAATGGCGATGTTTAAACGATATATCGTTCAGGCTTGCTTACCACGAAGGCACTGTGGTTAGATGATCATTTCAACAGCCAAACCACACTCACAAGAAATGCATGGCTCAGTAATGCATTCAATACACTACAATTTTATAATGTCTTAATCAGACTATTTTTCCTAAATTGAGTCAAATAATTTTCTCCATCTGGTTTTGAGTGTTAAAGACTAGTTAACAGATGAATGCGCCAGATTATTCCACTTACTTTAAGTAAATATCACTATTTATTCTTATTAAGTCATACATCTAAAAAAAATGTTCATTATTCACCTAAATCAATAACAATTTGGTTTCAAATAATGATTTGTGTTATATATGTTAGGAATTGCTTACTTTTAAAGGCATTTTTGTGCAACTTAGGTATTTATTCTGCAAGTAATTGCTCACAAAAGTTTACTGCTACACAATGTCAGACAATCTGCCATTTTTTAGATGTTGAAATTTACTACTTGTTCACATTTGATGTAGAAAAAAAGGAGCAATAAATTCCGTTTTTTTTTTTTGTTTTTTTTTTTTGCACAGTAATATTTGCTCTTGTGTATAATTTAAAATTGTATATATATATCTTTTAATAAAATTATAGGCTTCACATTATCGGTTATCGCCTGGAACGAGGAGAAACTTATCGGTATCCGTTAAAAAAATGTATTGTCGTGCATCACCATGCAAATATGTATCTGGACTATTCTCCTGACAGCTTGGATTTATTGGATTGGAGAAAACTCAATTTTGTACATATTAAATTGAGTTGTATGCCATATATGCAGTAGTTTAAACGGGATAAATTGCATATTGCTATTCTTAGTCGTGCTTATTGTAATTTTCCAGATTTGTGTCCAGCAACTATTATCGGACGTTACTGAAAGGTTATTTCTCCATTTTTCACTTGTTCAATATGTAGAACTTTAACATGAGAATAATATAATTTAAGTGCTTTACATCACATTAAAATTGATAAGAGGCGATCAAAAACAAAAACAGTAAAGAAAATAAAAACCACAAATGTGGTACTACGTGACGGCACTCGTCATACATTTTGCGTCTTTAAACATTCGTATTGTAATGTATAGTATTTGCGAGACCATTGAGTCAAAAGTCAACTTACTCACCTGCCATTTTGGGACTTGATGTTTGCTTGCTCCGCGACGTGTAAATCCCAAGGGCTGTCTGTGTTCTCTTTGTTAGCGGCTAGGCTGCTCTGGGCTAACCTAAGCAGGCTTTGAAGTTTCAACGTGCGCCCAAACGACTTGACGCAGAAGCGAGATTGAATGGATTCTTGGCCTGTCCGAAAATTTCTGCCACCTTTAAGTAGATCACATTACGCCACGGGACCAAGGAGAGATGAAAAATTGATTATTTTCCAAGCAGGACCCTTCCAAAGAAATCGGACTGCAACTCCTCTCCGAGCAACTCACATCTTCTACGTCATGACGCATGGCGCGCACGTATACATCACTGCTTGCTTTTTTTTTTTTTTTTTCGTATTTTTTATGGTCCAACGTGAAACAGGAACGCTACTTTTGATGTGCCTCATTTAACAATATTCATTCATGAACAAAATTCAGGCGCAATCATTTCGATGAAGCTAAAGTGAATGTGGGAGTGGTTCATGTGATGAACGCATTCATTTCATCACATCTGAGCAACAAAATATTGCAAAGGAAAATTTGCAGTCATGCGTAATGTGTTGTTTTCGTCAACGATATACTACACAGAAACGTGTGGTAAAATTCAGGCGAAATCATATATGAAGGGAGGAAAAGGCTTTGCAACTGTAGGATTGTTGAGAAGCTTGAAATGGCTGATAGACCCTAACATTCTTATGTTATTATTATTATTATTATTTTGATATTTATTTATTTATCATTATTGGGTTTTTTTGTTTTTCTTTTATTTACTTACTCAGAAAAACAAAGTTGGGAAAAAAAAAAATCAAAAAACAACCCCAAAATAAATTACTCAGAAAAACGGAGTGTTGAAAAAAAAATTAATTCAAAATAAGCTCCACATTTTTTTTCATGTGAATGCAATACGCTTCTGTAGAAACAGGCACCAGCAAGTACAAAAAAACAACAACAACAACAAAAAACATTTTTTTATAGTGGCGGAAATTGGCTTCTTGTTTTGTTGTAAGAAAAATGTTTTCATACTTTTTTTGTGGCGGGAATGGGCTTCTATACTTCCGTAATACGCTTCCGTATGTATGTGTGATTGTTTCAATAGTAAAAAAAAAAAAAAATCCCCAAGGCCAACGGAGCGTACCAACTCTCTCATAATAGAGGGGTGTCCCAACAACTACCGTCTGTTATTAGGCTCGAGCATTTACGTCACAGAATGGGGGATCACATGAGATTTGGCAACAACGCAGCCATATTGGAAGCTGGCTCGCGGGACTTTAAACTTTAACTTGCCAGTTCGATACAGAGACAAACTCGTTTCCAAGGTGAAGGACAGATATGTAATCAAACTCAAGGATGTGAACAATGTTGACCCTTACGAGCAAGCCGAAGACAAATGGAGTAAAAATGTCGACAGGCTTCCACCATTACGCGAAATGGACATTCTGCTGTATTTAGTGTAAGTTACTACACTCATCAGCGATTCTGAGATAACAAATCGCAACAAAGCTACAAACAATTTTGCTGCTGATGGGTGCAGGACCTGCACATTGCCACCGTATCAAACGGCAACTCCATCATTCTTGCAAAGTGTGTTTTGTGAGAAAATGTTATTCATGCTTAAAAAACAACCATTATACATTTCATATTTTCTATGCTTGTAATCTTTTTGAGTGTGCTTTCTTATGGCCTTGACGACTGTAGACAATATTACAATCTGTCCAAATATGATGTGCTATGTTCCTGTTTTTCAATATACCCTGAATGATTCCTTTTCTGGTTTGTTTCCCTCTTGTCTCGGCCAAAGAACAGGCTGTCTCTAGGACAGGCTATGTTTTTCTGTGAAAGACCACCAGAGTTGGACAAAAATAACTTTCAGTTATGTTTCTGTGGAAGGAATCATCACTTCTACCGTAAAAGGTATTCACTTGTGTTTCCGAAAAAGGTGTCATTACACAGTAAGCAACGCCCTTTCAGCGGGCATAAAAACTCTTGACTTGTGAATGCTCATTCGTACTTTCTGGGTGATCTCAGCTGTACCCATGATATATCATGTTGTATAAAAGTCTTCGAAGCAGGCAATCCTGAGCTTGCTGATTCATTGTTCTCATTCTTCATTAGTCCTTCCAGCCGGATGCCAACGCCATTCTCCGGTGGAAGATCGACGACGTCTGACAGGTGCGCACCACCCGGAGCCTTACAGTCTCCGGGAAACAGGACGCCGACATCCTCCATCGGTGAATTGCAAACGGCATTTGAACCTGAGAATGAATCGACCAGCATCCAGGATTAAACAAGGTTAGTGTTAACTGTTGTAATTAACACAGAACACACTGGGAAGGCCCGTGTAATTGGACACGTTTGGGGAAACCTAGGTCCCACGTGAGACAAATTTATTTTGTCAGGTTACTGTGGATCTGTGTTGACAGTTAGTTTGTCATTGAGCTCAAATTTTTTGTATGTTTTTATTTTTGGTCTGGTGTGTATAATGTTTGTCTAATAGGCGTGATTAATATCACGAACCTACTTCATTGTATTGTATTAATCAAATAAAATGAATTAAGTTGATAAATCGGCTGGATTAAATCCAGACGCAACTAACACCAAAGGAGAAAGGGAAGAAACCGTAAAAAGGGCAGAAAGTGAGTATGAGGGTTGTTGTAAATTTGTTCCAAAGTGGGAGAAAATCTATGGGTTTTCGGGAGATGTTGAGAATGAGAAAGATTTGAGCACGTTGTTGAGTAAGTTGGCAATAAAGGATGTGACTAATGGAAAAATTAAAGGTCAGCACTATCACAAATTGACAGCAAAAAAGTCAGATAATGGGCCGTCCGCAGAGGTGGTTCAAAACTTCTGTGCAGGCCACCCAGAAAAAAGACGAGAAGGTAACCAAGGAAGGAAAACGTTTGACTCAGACAAATTGACGCCCGAAAAGAAACAGCTATTTAGGGATGGCAAATGCTTTAAATGTGAAAAAATAGGCCACAAGGCAAGCCAGTGTAGGTCAAAACCAAAATCCCAGAAATATAGGAAAAAGGAGGAGCGTGACCATGATTCTGACTCAAATGGTCACGATGACCCTTCATAACTAGGCCCAGACGGCCCGCTTATAGACATGCCGAGTCTAGACTCTTCAGACGAAATTGATGACAGAGATGACGATGACACCTTTGCTCTTGGAGCATGAGAATTATTTGATGAGACTGCGTTGTCGTGCCTTTCCCTCATGATTTTACATATTGGCAGTGATAATTGGTGAATTTTGCTGTTGAAGGTTTGAGTAAGTTGTATTGAGGAAAAAGGTAACTGTATGCCTAGCTAAAGATGGTTTGCAAATGTGTTTGGTTGTTTGGTGGATGTCTGAAGTGGAAAAAGGAGCCGAGAAAGTAGGCCTGGGAAAGTTATGAGCGTGTGAGAGGAGCGCCGATAAGCGAGGGAATTGTTTGTAAATAGCTGACCGTTTATTGCGCAAAATCGGAAAAAAATGTTTTTCAACATGAGGAGTGCGGCCCTTCGGTGGCCCCTATTTACAACATGGGGTCCTCGATGGCATCTGCTGGGTTTTTGCCCAAATTAATGACAAGGAAAGGTTGCAATTGCAGCTGGGAATATTCCAGCCTTTCCTTTATACTATTTAGGATAAAGTTGAGGATAACATTTCGCCAAGTGCAAATAATTACACTGGGAGGATTGTAATTCTGCAACTTTGGGTTGATTGCGAAACGTATCATTTTTTTCTTGATGCGGTAATAGTAACGGTAACAGTAATAGTATGGGATTCAAAAAATGGGTTGTTCGTTATTCTCGAATTTGCGATATATGATTACAATTCTCCCAAGATAAGCTTAATTTTTGATCTTGGACTTTGAATACATTACTTTTTTGGGGGATATTTTTATTTTTCCACTTTTATTGACCTAACCTTCAACTGTTTAGATCGTGCTGTTAAATATCATTGATCAAATGGGCAGCTGAATTGAGCCACACGATTGTCAAGTGTCTACAGGGGGGAGGACTGAGTTGGTTAATAGACACTTAATTACGTGTGGCTTCAATTCATACTTACACAATTTTTTCACACAGTGTTTACTCTTTATTTGAGACTAAAACGAGGGAGGTTCCCAGAATTTCAATCACTGCACATGGATTATATTGAGTTAAATAGAGTATTGGGGAAAAGATATTGCCTGGTGATAATAGATGCATTTTCCAGATGGGTTAAGATTTTTCCTAGCGCACATCTGAACGCAAAGACAGTGATTAATGCAATGTGTGATAGAATTATTCCAACATTTGGCATACCTGCCATTGTTCGAAGTGACAATGGACCCCACTTCAGAGCTGAGGGTCTAATGAAAGTTGGCAGACTGTTAAACATTCACTTGGAAAAAAAAGAGAAAAAAACATTGTGTGTACAGACCCCAATCTGCCGGACTAATGTAAAGAACAAATGGGACAAATTTAAAACAGACTGATGCAGAAGGAAAGACTTTGCCACCTTTTGAAATTATTCAGATTAACCCCAGGACCTGTTAAAGGTTCTGGCAGCATTCCAGCTCACATAAAGAAACAGTTTGAACCAAGACATGTTCGAGAGAACAATGATCTGCCAGAATGTTCTGATCCACAGACTTTCAAGGTGCAGGTCGGAGACTTGGTGTTCCTGAAAGTGTTGCAGCGTGCCAGGTGGGACAGTGAACGCTGGGATGGTCCTTACGAGATGGTTGGCGTCAGCTCGACTGCAGTGAAAGTCTACGGACGCACTGGGTGAATTCATCAATCCCAGTGCAAGCTCTTCCAGTTGCCAGAAGGACCTAGCGACCCAAGTCCACCAGGCCCTGATTCCTAATACCCCGACCTCACCTTAAGTCATTAAGAGCGGTGGAAAACCTTCCACCGATGGGTTTTCTGTCCTGCTGGCAGCCCGTCTGTGCCTACGAAAGACCACAGCCTGTCGCTCCAGAGGATCCAAGTCTTCATCAAAGTCATCAAAAGAAGGCCCCTGGTCCAGCCCACGTTGGGAAGGCCTCTACAAGGTTCTCATCGCCACACCCACAGCAGACAATGTGTAAGGCAAAATGACTTGGATTCATCTGTCACACTGCAAAAAACGAGGGCTGTTCGAACTGGGAGAACAGCAACAGGCTGTCAACTAGATGCAAGCTGTTTCTGACGTAGGTTGGATGACACCTCACCCAAAGAAAAGAGGGACTTGAGCACCTACACACACCCCAACATACACTGAAGGTTCTGTTAGTAATGATGAAACTACTTTATAACTGTCCTTTGTTACTCTGCTGCTATGTACATACATATACTGTATATGACCAAAATTAGCATATTATGCGAATTTTCTTTTTTTTTCCCCTTCTGCTCCTTACTTGGGAAAGGTTCATGTCATTTACTGTGTTTTTTAATCATGATAAACGGGGGAATTGTGAGAGAATTTTATTCATGCTTAAAAAATCAACCATTATACATTTCATAATTTGTATGATTGCAATCTTTTTGAGTGTGCTTTCTTAGGGCCTTGACGACTGTAGACGATATTACAATATGCCCAAATATGATGTGCTATGTTCCTGTTTTTCAATATGCCCTGAATGATTCCTTTTCTGGTTTGTTTCCCTCTTGTCTCGTCCAAAGAAAAGGCTGTCTCAAGGACAGGCTATGTTTTTCTGTGAAAGACCACCAGAGTTGGACAAAAATAACTTTCACTTATGTTTCTGTGGAAGGAATCATCACTTCTACCGTAAAAGGTATTCACTTGTGTTTCCGAAAAAGGTGTCGTTACACAGTAAGCAACACCCTTTTAACGGGCATAAAAACTCTTGACTTGTGTATGCTCATTCGTACTTTCTGGGTGATATCAGCTGTACCCATGATATATCATGTTATATAAAAGTCTTCGAAGCAGGCAATCCTTGGCTGGCTGATTCATTGTTCTCATTTTGTTATATGTTGATACTTTTCTCGGAGTTACAACATGAGCTTCCCTGACATGTTTACTATGTGTGTTTACTATTTTCATTGCCATGAACATCTAAATTTATGCTGTGCTGAGCTGTGATTGTTAGGTGACAAATCAATGCTGTGTTTTAGAAAACAGATTTACCTTGCTCAATGTTTCTCATTTGGCCTATTGCAAGCAATTTATGTATTTGAAAAGAAAAACGTATCGCAAAACATTAGGTTACTCGATTGTTATCTTGATTTGCATTGTCCGTTGTCTGACCCTTGTTGGCTTTGGCTCTCGACCTCGTACCTTCAACGCCGCGCATTCTTTTTCTTTTCTGGAGGCTTCAATAAAAACGGAATTGACGCAAATATACTGAGTCTCAGGGTGCGGTCAAACAATAAATACATGTTTTAATGAATGAGGCACACACATTACAGCATCTGACAATCTAGTGGGCGTTTACTTTACTCATTCAAACCTGTGATCAACAAGGAACAGTTCTGGGGGTTGTCTTGTGACTTCCCCTGATTGGATGAACAAAGACTTGAGTAGACTGAGGGGGGTTCATGTTACACCTTTGTGGTCTTCAAAGGACTATTATAACTGAGCTTACTCTTATGACACCAAATGGTATATGTTAAAACTAACCAGAATGTGAATGCATGATTGCTTTGACCAAGAATAAAAGACTACATAATTCATACAAGTGAACATATAAATGTACTGTAAGTACATAACAATCCCCCTGATTACACGGTGAAGCTGTGTAACAACAAGATAAATCAGAGAAAAATAACACACAAAAGAAACAACAGAAGATACAACAACATTATAAACACATAAAAACCCATTGGTGAAGCAAAACCTCCCTAAATTTTGCATAGGAAAAAACGACACTACAATGTAAATTAGCATGGTGACAAAAACTAGACAAAAATATATTCAGCAAATCATCTTCAACAAATCTTATGCAACTGAAATCATGTGTTATTGACTTTATTGCTCTCTGCAAAACCCACAAATGTGTACAACCTATCGTCTAAACCTGACTTAAAATATCAAACAATGACTATTTAAATCCAGTCTACATTTTTATTGAAAACCCTTGAAAAAAAAAACTTTGTTTCTATTTTTACAGTAGATGATTTTAGAAAAAAGTAATATAAATCTAATGTCACTGTACTTCATCTTAAAACTATAAAATTCCACAAATATATCCCTCTTTGAACTGGAATAAAACTAAAAACAAGCAAACTCTGAGGCAGCATGAGGTAGGGATGTCACGAGGATGATGACAATGGACCGTCATCGCAAAAGGACCTAGAAACACAACCACTCCTTGCTGTTTGGTTGTTGATTCATGCTGTTCTTGTCCATCCACGTACGACTTGGTCAGTCCATCCGGGCTGCAAAAGATGTTGGCTTCCGGGTTGGTGAGTCAATTGCAGTCCCCCCAGTTCACTGGGGCTTTCCAGAGACTGCTGCTGCGGTCCTACAACGGCCTGGATCTCGACTGAGGAGGACGCCTGTGTCCACCAGCATGTGAACGTCCACATTTATGAAGTTAAGGATGACAGTGTTACCTCCTCACCAAGTCTCTGGACATTTCCACTGGGGTGACTGCCAGCTTTCCATCACAGCAGCACAGGTTGGTTAGCGGCTGCTGATGCGGTCGCCACGTTAGCTGCTGTCCTGGTGCCAGATGGTCAACGTTCTCCTCCAAGGCATGGAAGAGAGCATCTGGGACTGAGCCTTTCAAGTCCCTCTGGTGGCCGTTGCAATGTCTGTGGGGGAAAGGAGCAGCATAGAGACGTCGAGTGTCCATACTGACCAGTCTGAAGCTTGTTTGGTCCTCTGCGGAAGGGCGAATGTCTCTTTTGCATCCAAGAAATGAGAAACTCTCCTCCTACCTCGTGTTATCCTCAGTCACTACACTACACTTCCTAGGCGCAAATATTAAATATTGTAGATCCCATTTGCATGTTTTGCTGAGAACATTTTACTGCTTGAAAAACACAACATTCCTTAATCATGATTGAAGAATTCTTAAAAAAGCCCACTTGCAAAAATCAAAATATTGTCAAATGCTTTCTTGCACGGATTAAAAATAAAACCAAAACAAAAATGTATGAAGTAAAGTTATCATTTACTATACAACTAACTCCCCCTGTTTAGCCATGTGAAATAATAAAACAAAACACAGTGCTAAATTAAATCTACATACGCTAACACCAATTAATGTTTACCTTTGTTATCTTAAATCAACCCACATGTGTCCTTGTGCACGCATATTGATTATAAAATCCACAGTAACTCATCTATTTGTCTCACTTTGCCTATTAAACTAAAACTTTCAATTTATGTCAATGCAGCAGCATGAGCTAAACAATTTAGCTTTACAGTTTTTCTCATCAATAGTGAAAGCAGTTAACTAGATAATTCAATATTCATTAAAAAAAAAAAAAAAAACTATGCCAAAGAGTCAAACCCCTCAAGCTGAGACTTTGTGAGTGTTGGGTCTCTATTCGCCAACGCAGTCGTCTGGAACATAAAATGGATTTGTTAGTCAATATCAGGTACATAAACCAATCAATTTCGTAGCCATTTCAAGAATCTCACAAATAGATAACAATGTAATCTTACATTATATGTTACTATAGACATAAATAAATTGTATAGATCAATCAGTGCCCCAAGTACTGTTTCAGTAGCTTAACCTTAACTTCCAAAATTTACTGCAATATACAAGTGACAGATAAATTCTGCATCTGCAAATCAACATTAACAAAATCGTAAACTAAAACAAAACCACAAATGGACTAAATTCATTTCTGTAAATGAGCAAAAATTATGAAACGGAAGTAGTTTATCTAATCCCCCAAAAATGAATCAAAAAGAGATTAAATAAAAAGTACAAAAGAAAAAAGTAAAAATTCGAATTATACTCAGAAAATTGTAATCGTAAACTAATAATTTGGAAATTGTAAAAGAAAACCAATTTATTTCTCTAAAGTCCATAAAATTAGTCAGACTTTGTGTAAAATTATATAACATTTTATTAAACATTTGCAATACCCGTAGTAACAGCTTTACACAAGAATAATTCAATAAATCTGTACTATCAGGGAGTATTACAAATGAAACTTAATCCCAGACTTGTCACATTACAGTTTTCTAAGTATAATTCTGCTTGGCGCAATGCCAATAATTGCTCATGCTCACAGAAGGCTTTAATTCCTCCTTGTGTACAAAATTTTGTCAGTTCCCATTTTAATCAGGAAATTGAATTTTGCAGTGGCATTAATATATCACGGAATGTTCCACTCAAAATTACAAAATTGGAATTTGTCTTTGTTTTGGGAATTTTTTTAGAGCTGACAAAATGTCTTTTCACCTTTTTTGGGTCACTGTTGAAGATTCATCAAAATGTAATCCAAAAATTACGATTCCACGATGCAGTTATAATCTATTTAATTGATTGTTTTTAGCCAAATACAGTATCTCAATAGGCCTACGGTATCTTTGGGTAAATTTTGTAATCAATTTTAATTTCTATTTCGAATTTTCCAGATCACAGTGTGTAGTGTGTAAGTCAAAATCTGACTTTTTTACCCAGGCAAAGTTTTTCATTTGCATGGGGGAGTATTGTGGGACCACAGTACTCTTTTAAGGAATCATATCTTTTTTTTTTTTTTTAATTAAAACAGATTCAAGTCTAAATTGTTTCATGTTACTCTTACATCTTACAGTTGTCATTAAGTTTTACAATTATTTAGCTTCCTTCCAGATCAACTTTGGTCATAAACTTTTATTGCTGTTTACCTTCCTTTCAACTCAATTTTGCTCCCCCATATTGTTCGTAGATAACACCTTGTTTTCCTTCCACCATTGTAAGGGAAATATCCTGTGATCAAATTAACTGATCAGGTTACATTTGGCACTTCCACTCACTCACAAAGTGTGGATAAAATAAGCATTTAAACATTCGGCGTGCTTGCTACAGTACTTTATTTTAGTAAGAATCAGATTCTTTAGGATCAATTTACTTCACAAAATTTCTTAACTTTCTCTTTTATTCCACGATGGCTTCTCTGCTATTATTTAACACTTAAAACACTACATTTTACCATCAATCAATTCAAATTTTAATTCTAATCATGATTTCATCTAACGCTGTTAATCTAAAAATACTTTTCCAATTGACATCCATATAATTTTATAATGGAGGATAATTCAGCAGTCCAGAGGAGAACAAAGAATGTTTTTTCGTGCACTAGAAAAAAACATCCATTTGTATCTAACCCCAGGTTGGTAGAATTATCTGCTTTACGTGTTAATTTTAGAAAATTTTTTAATCCCAACTTTTGATTTTGTATTATTTTATTTATACACTCCCTGTAACAACTCGTTTCCCTATATTAGACCAACCCCTTGTTAGCAACATAAACACACAACATTCACAATCAAAATGTTATGTTTTAAACTGTGCTTGTACCAAACATACATATGTACTTATTCTTTTTAAGATTTTTAACATTTTGCGATGGCGATGTTTAAATGATATATCGTTTAGGCTTAATTCACACATATTCTATGTGCAATACTTATTTCCGTACTATATTAATGCGCAACATTCAATGTCTTCACTGTCAACTGCTGCTACTCACTTCAATTATTTGCACTGCCTGAACACAGGACTACCTCATACGCATTTTACATTTTGTGGTGTCTTAATAACGAGGCGGGAGCACGCATTTATCAAACTTTATCTCTGGGAGTGAGCAACATAACACGAAGGAAACAATACAGGCAGAGCGCTGTGTGCCAATACGTGCTAACGTCATCTCCTAAAGTATGGCAAGCACTTCAGTTCAAATAATACTGTTGTAAATACACCACATTACCTCCCCCCTTAGCTTAAAGGTAACACTCAGCCTGCATAAACAAGAAATCAACACAAAATTCAACATTCTTTGTTTACAAAAGTGTTTCTTCCAAAATATTTCCCTAAATAAAGCATGTCACGCTTTTCAATGAACTCAGCCTTCATATGGTAACTAAACAAATCACAACCCTAACATTTAGTCACTATAACGTGAAGGTCGCTTAATAGTGCGCTCTGAGCGCCTCAAAGTCACTGTCACTGGCTCAGGTGGTCTGGGCTGGTCCAGCGTAGAAGATAGTGGAACGGACGCTGCAGAGGCTGTCTCTGTAAAGTCATTCTCCTGCTCATCTGACTGAGGTGCAACTTGAGGTTCCATCTCAGATTTGCCCAGAGGGTATCGAGGTCTCAACTGGTCCCCATGATGTCTGTAGACTTGGTCAGTTGATTCTCCCTGCACCCGGTAGGACACTGGACCAGTCTGCTGAGTAACCACTCCTGGAATCCACTTGGGTTTATCCCCTGCTGTATTTCGAAGATTCACAGGATCATCGACACCAAATTGTCTCTCAGCAGCCCGATTGTCATGTTCCTCCTTCTGTAGATACTGCCTTCTCCTTACTCTCATGGCGATGTTTGGTTTAAGGAAGTCCAATCGTGTACGCACATGTCTCTTCAGGTGTAAATCTGCAGGTGACTCTCCAGTCGCACTATTAGGAGTTGTACGATATCGCAGTAGGAAATGTGACACTTTGTCCTCAACACTCAAATTCTCTCCACTCAGCTTCTTCATGCCTGCTTTGAATGTGGCAACATAACGTTCAGCCAAGCCGTTTGTAGATGGATGTCTCGGCGCGCCAGTTGTGTGAAGAATACCGTTGCCTTTAACGAACTGCTGGAACTCGTCTGATGTGAATGTTGTGGCGTTGTCTGTGACGATCTGCTCCGGCAATCCAAATGATGCAAAAAGTCTGCGAAGTCGCATAATGGTTGCGGAGGATGTTATTTGTGCCATCTTAAAAACCTCCAACCATTTTGAGTAGGCATCTACAACAATTATGAACATGTGACCCATGAATGGACCCGCAAAGTCAATGTGAAGCCTCTTCCATGTCTCTCCAGGAAACTCCCAGGGGTGAAGAGGGACAGGGCGTGGCATCCGCTGCTCCATCTGGCATCTGTCACACTGCTTACAGGTCTTTTCAGCTTCCATGTCTATATTTGGCCACCAAACATATTGTCTTGCGATCATCTTCATTTTTACTATACCAGGGTGTCCACTGTGGATTTCGTTAAGCACTGTTCTTCTCAGTTTTGAAGGTACCAGTACTCTCGTCCCCCAGAGAACACAACCCTGCTCAACAGACAGTTCCTCTCTCTTTTTATGGTACACCTTCAGCTCTTCTGATATTTCTTTAGGCCATCCATCCATGATGTAGCTGTGTAGCTTGGATAGTTCTGCATCCTTGCGCGTTGCCCTGGCGATCTGTTTTGCACTCAGTGGCACATCATCCAGGTGTTCACAGATTAGCGCATTGAGATATGCAGTCATTGTCTCTGTTCCCGTGTCCGTAATCTCGGGAAGGGGGACACGAGACAAACCATCTGCATTGCCATGTTTTTCTAACTGGCGGTAGATTATGTGATAATCATAAGCAGATAGCATAATGGCCCATCTCTGTATTCGTGCAGCTGCCATTGTTGGAAGTCTTTTGTTTTCTCCAAACAGCGTGAGGAGCGGTTTATGATCAGTGACCAAGTTAAACTTCCGCCCCCACAGATATTGGTGAAATTTCTTCACTCCATACACTAGGCTGAGGGCCTCCTTCTCTATCTGTGAATAGTTTCTTTCGGCGGGTGAGAGCGTGCGAGAGGCATAAGCCACTGGATGTTCTTGTCCATCAGGTGTTGTGTGTTGGATAACAGTACCTATACCATAGGCTGAAGCATCACACGCCAGCGAAAGTGGCAGGCTCGGATTATAGTGAGCTAGCACTTTGTCACTGGTTAGCATTTCCTTACATTTGTCAAAAGCGCTCCGTTCTGCTTTACTCCACTTCCATTTCACTTGGTCTTTCAGTAGATTGTAGAGTGGGGCCAAAACAGTACTTTGCTGTCGCAAAAAACGTCCATAGTAGTTCACTAATCCCAAGAACGCTCTGAGCTCTTTAATGTTTGTAGGAGTTGGAGCATCATGCACTGCTCTGACCTTGTCTTTTGAAGGATAAACTCCTTTTCCATCCAAAACGTGACCTAGGTACTCGATTTGTGTTTTACCAAAGTCACATTTGGACTTTTTCACTCTCAGGCCATTTTCCTGTAACCTCTGTAGAACTCTGTCCAGGTTCATCAGATGCTCAGCTTCATCTCTACCCATCACAAGTAAGTCATCCAGGTAGACCACTACATTGAGATCTTTCATCACGTTCTCCATTATCCTTTGGAAAATACTGACAGCAGAATTAATGCCAAAGCATAGCCGGCTGTACACAAACAGTCCTTTATGAGTGTTCACAGTTGTATACTTTTTTGACTCCTCATCCAGAAGAACTTGTTGGTAAGCGGCTGCCAGGTCTATTTTAGAGAAGATTTTTCCTCCACATAATGCTGCCAGAACCTCTTCAATGCATGGTAATGGGTATGTTTCAGTGTTTGTAACTGGGTTTACAGTGACTTTGTAATCGCCGCACAAGCGAAGTCCACCATCTCGCTTGGAAACGGGCACCACTGGAGCTGCCCACTCACTGTGCTTCACAGGGTTGATGACACCTTCTTTTTCCAAGCGCTCCAGTTCTTTTTCCACCTTTTCTTTCATTGCAAAAGGCAGGACTCTGGCTTTATGAAACTTTGGGACAGCGTCACGCTTCACTGAAATTGTTGCCTTAATGTCTTTTAATGTGCCCAATTCATTTTTGAAAACATCATCATATTTATCCAACACATCTTGTATTGACTTGGGCTTTGCTGCGCATTGTGTGACTTTTTTAATCATCTTCCAGTTAAGCTTGACTTGATCCAGCCATTCTCGCCCACACAGTGAAGGACCACCTCCAGCCACTACTATCAGTGGTAGATTGAAAGTCTGATTTTCATACGTCACTTTAGCCATAAACTGTCCTTTTACTGGAATTATTTCTCCTGAATAGCCTTTCAGAGTGACGCTGCTGCCCTCTAGAGGCACATGCGAAAATGACTGCTCATACACTTTTTCTGAGATAATGCTTACTCCTGCTCCCGTGTCAATTTCCATCGGCACTTTTTTCCATTTACATCAAAAGTTGCCCTGTATGGCTGCCGACCTGTACCATTTGCACTGAACACAGAATACATCAGAGTTGCATCTTCCACTTCATCCGTTTGTAAGTAGCCAGTCATTCTCCCTTCTCTCTGCTCACTTTTCCTCCTCCCGTTTTGCACTCGCTTCTCACATGTTTGTCCCACAGTTTTGCATGCCTTCTGTATATGTCCAACTTTGCCACATTTATGACACCTAGCATTCTTGTAGTAGCAATCATTAGCGCCATGATTCTTGCCCCTACATCGATAACACCCTTCTTGCATCGAAGTTGAGCGTCGCGTCTCCTTTACCTTGTGAACGGGGGTGACGTCATCACTTTTCTGCAACTGTTGCGCATCTCTGTGGGCTGTCTCCATATTAACAGCGAGCTCCACAGCTCTAGCAAAAGTCAGTCTGTCCTCCGAGAGCAATTTGCGTTGGCAAGCCTCAGAACTGACCCCGCTGACGAAACCATCACGTAGAGCTTCATCCAGCCTGTCTCCGAAATCACATTTAGCAGCTAGTTGGCGGAGCTCAGCAGCATATTCTGTCACCGTCTGGCCGCTTTTCTGAACACACTTGCGGTACCTGAAACCAGGGCCGGAGTGGAACTCATTTTCGGCCCTGGAATTTCATGCCTCAGACCGGCCCACTCATTTAAAATTATGTCATTATGCATAGACGTGTTAAATTCAGTGTTCTCTAAAGCCGTGTACTGTAATTCTGTGTATTCCAATTCAGTGCAGGTAATGGTTGTTTAACAAGGTGGCTTTATTTTAATAAGTGCAACACAACATATTTTGAACAAATTTAAAAATGGATTTAAAAAAAAAACTATATTAAATGATACATTTGGAAAATAAATTAGGCCTGTCAAACGATTAAAATTTTTGATCGAGTTAATTACAGC
Source organism: Corythoichthys intestinalis (assembly GCF_030265065.1). NCBI lineage: Eukaryota > Metazoa > Chordata > Actinopteri > Syngnathiformes > Syngnathidae > Corythoichthys > Corythoichthys intestinalis. The sequence continues at coordinate 37,031,013 of NC_080407.1, forward strand.
TTGAAAATTAATCGTAATTAATCGCAATTCAAACCATCTGTTGAGATAATTATCGGGGTTTGATTTATTAAATGTTTGCCTGATTGGTTGATTGAATATTTGCTTATGCTCATATATACCATAAATAATACATACTGCCATATTCTTCTTATTTCTAGATTTGCTTATGCTCATATATATCATAAATAATACATACTGCCATTCTAATTACTTTATCTAATTACTAATTACTTTAAATAATATATTGATTCATATATAACCAGTAAATGATTATTGCTTGCTATATAGATTGTAGTATAATGCTTAAGTGTTACAAAGTGTAGAAAGAGGGTCGGAGTGGCTTCATGGCCACGCCGTTGTATAACTAGACCTTCCAGGCATCCTAGCACCTGGGGTTTTGGACTTTCACCTAGCCCTTCGAGGACGATTCTCCATCCGAGGACATCTTCCAGGGCCACAGCGGTGCACAACTGGAAGTGTTTGGACTATTCTGCTGATTGTTTAACGTTGCATAACTAAAAGTGTCTGCATTATTTTGACTGCTTATATATTATTTTGACTGTTTATATGATTGTTTTGATTGTTTACATAAGCTCTTGCTCCACACACGTGTATCACTTAAATTCCACCTACATGCACACACATAGCCAATAAAAAAACACATGGGTGTCGCTAGCTTGCTCTCCCCTCCTTTAAGGCGGCGCCCCTATTGTTCAGGGAATACCCCTAAATAAAATACCAAGGAGGGTTTTTTTCCTTTAGATCAATCTTGGTGGCTACTAAGTCACATGTTTGACCTCCTTGGCCAAGAAAACTGAGTGTCTTCTCTCCTTATTTTTGGGTAATTTTACAATGTCTACCTAAGGATCTAATTTTGAACTTGACATTTTTTGGTCCTTCGAGCCGGATTGCGACATACCTGACGTTTCCGGAAGCGGAGAGGATATCCATTCAAAGCGTGCACGTACTCGGTTTGCGAGGGGACTGGCCTCTACTCCGCTTCTGGAGGCGAAGGGTTGAAGCAAAACCGAAAGGATTGAAGACATCTCACGGTAGGATCAGCCAAATTGGATGATTGTATGGGTGTAACAATTTTTGCGGCTGGTAAATTTTAAGGGCGACGGTGTCCTGTACGTACTTAAACTCCGTGAAAAGTAGACGCACCTAGAAAGGAGGCGATACAATATTTCGCGTCTTTTCTGGGTGCACGTTCCGTGTCTGCTTTGAGTGGACGCACCCAGAAGGGGTGCGATACGAGATTTCGCATCTTTTCTGGGTGCACGTTCCGTGTCCACATTGATAGACGCACCTAGGAAGGAAGTAATTTTTTTACTTTGCATTGAACTTTGAAGCTAAATCTGGTGCTTGAGGCTTTTCCGTGTGAGGGAAAAACCTCGTATCGCGTAGTCGTGGTATACTGTGTAACGCAGAGTGCTATTGGTTGAAGGGTTAAATGGTTTCATTCGCGTCTTTTTTGAATGCACGTTCCGTGTCTATTGTAGTAAAAGTAGACGCATTCAAAAAGGAGGTGACACGATATCTTACGTCTTTCCTGGGTGCACGTTCCGTGTCTATCTTGGTAAAATCTTGAGAATACTAGTCCCCCTCAAGTCAGGCAGGTGTCTGTAAATCGGTAACAGGACAACGGGTCCTACGCGCGTCTATTAGGGCAACGGGTCCTAATAATAGTAATAATAATAGTAATAATAATAGTAATGATATTAATGATACAGATAATATAGAGGAGTAAATAATATTGCGATCAAACTTGGTTATTTGCTGCAAATAAGACGAGTAATTCAGGAAAACTCTGAAATCTAAATACGTTCGTAATTAGTGTGAAACGCTATTAAAAAGGATTTTTGGAGGTTTAACAACTTCTAGGAGACGAATAGAACACTCTAGCTTGAGAAATAAAAATATCTGAATTTTGAAGTGCATATGACACAAAAAATCGAAACTCGAGAAAACGCGTAAAAACAATCTAAATGTTTACTAGAAACCCGTGCACGGCAAATAAGACTCAATAAAGCACGAAAAAGAGTAAAATTTAGCGGGAAACTCAATTTTTGGGGAGAAAAAAATTAAAATACCATCCAAAAACTGCTGAAAAATAATTTTTTAGCGAAGTTTAGATCGTATTAAGGAGGATCTTGTGTGAATTTAAGGTGAAAAACGACGTTTTGACCCTCGGTCTGAAAAATTTTTATTGTCAGAAAAAAAAACTCAAAAGTGTCTACAAAGCCTGTGCACGGCAGTTAAACGAACGGATAAGAATAACACATAGGATAAAACCAGTACTGGTGTGTGAATGAGATTTGTGTGAGTGTGTGTGTTTTTTACTAACATAATACAAGTGATACTCAGTAAAACTGAGAGGTAGAAGCCTGACCACTACCACTGTGAGAAATTAATGGTCACCCCACTTTCAACTGAAAAATCGGCCCATAGGAACACCAGGTTCAGGGCCTGATCCAAATTTACATCCAAATGGGGAAAACTAACAGCAAACTCGATGGGGGGAAAGATCCTAAATTAGATCTCGCGTGTAAAGACTGGAAATTCATCGGGAGTCGATGTCCAACTAAAATAAGATTTTTGAATCTATGGATCACCAAGTACGGATTTAATGGCCAGCTTAATACCCAAAAAATCGTACCCCTGCAGGACCAAATTAAAGTGAAACGGGAAAAACAATGCGGAAAAAATGGCTAAAGACGGATATGAAGATACCAAATTTTGGATGGAAATGGCTCAATGTCGTCGGAGAGACGCGGGAAAGATTAAACAGAAGATAAAGAGTGGAAAAGAACCAGAAGTCTTATTCCATAGGAAGGAAGACGATGAGACAGGTCCAGTAGGGACAATAAAAGAGATAAAAGAGGAAGTGAAAGAATCATCCAAAGAATTAACTTCTACTATGCCAACCATAGTGATAATTGTTGAATTGTGCTGCTGAAAGTTTGAGTAAGTTGTAATGAGGGCAGAGGTAACCGTAAGCCTTGGTAAATGGGTTGCGAATGTGTTTGGTTGTTTGGTGGACGTCTGAAGTGGAAAAAAGGGGAGCTGAGAAAGTTCTGGGAGTGGGAGAGGAGCGTTGATAAGCGAGGGAATTGTTTGTAAATAGCTGACCGTCTATTGCGTAAATAGCTGAAATAGCTGACCGTTTAATGAGCAAAATCGGGAAAAAGGAGGAGTTCTTCAACATGACGAGTGCGGCCCTTCGGTGGCCCCTATTTGCAACATGGGGTCCTCGACGGCATCCGCTGGGTTTTTGCCCAAATTAATTATAAGGGGAGGTTATGATTCCAGCTGGGAATATTCCAGCCTTTCCCTTGTACTATTTAGGAGATGAATTTTTGAAATGGAATCTCATTAGCGATAAAAATAGACTATTGAGCTCGATTGGAACTTATAGAATGCTCTTAAAAGAAAATAAGAGAATGGCTAAAAGAGAAAGAAAATAGTTAATGTTATGAAAAAGGAAAAGATCAACTGTTGATAAATAGCTATTTGAGACGTAAACTTAACAGATTTATTTTAAGCAATTTTATTTAAGCAAAGAGCTAGTATGTTTGATAAAAGAAAATTAGATTGTTAGAAATGTTCTTTATTCATGAATAGATATTGTTCATAATATTATTTGAAAGTAAATTATTCTGAATTCAGGTGAAAAATGACCAACTTTTAGATGTATCGGGCTAATATGAACAAATAGTATTTACTCCAAGTAAGTAGAGTAATCTGACGTATTAATCGTCATTAATGGCCTTTAATCTTTGAATTAGTCTTTGACATTCAAATTAAGGTTGAGAAAATTATTCGGCTAGATTCCAGAGAAATGATGTTAGTGAGACGTTATAAAATTTACAATGAAGAAGGTGACTTAGAAATAGAAAAACGTACTCATTATTGGCAGATTTAAAGAGAAAATGAATCACACATAATGACATAGTAAATAGATTGACTAAATTAGATTTTGAAGTACATGGCAAAATATTGTAAGAACTGTCAAAAGACTTCCCATTAATTCTTGGGAATGATAATAGATATCAATACAAGTCTTATAGATAAAGAGAGGTCCAAATGCTGATTAGCGAACTCCTGTTGAGGAGCAGTTTGGTATATGTCACAAGATAAATAACTACTAACAGCTGGTGGAAAAACCAGTTTTAGCAGACTTTAGAGCGATTTTAAACTTGCCACTTTCTGTGTGTGAATCTGTTCGTGAATAAATTATCAAATAAATGATTGTGCTGACAAATTATTTTAAAGGGGACAGTGAAAGTGATGATTCATCTTAGATACATTTTTGAGTGTATGGAAGTGGCGAATTAATAATATAGAATCACTGTCATGAGTTACTCTTAACATCATGAAAATTTGATTTAGATTTTTGGGGAATTGATAATGCTAAATATTGCTTAAGATAATTGGCTCACATGCTGATGGAATTTGGCTATCTTTGTTCAGCTGTGACCCAAATGAAAAGGGATGAAAAGACAATTCTGAATTTTGTTGCTACGAATTTATAGTGGGAATAAGTGGCCGATTTTGTAGTGATAGGCCAAGGCAAAATTAATTGATAAATTCCAAAAAACGGAACGGAAGAAGTTGGGGAGCGGAAGTATATATTGACTTTTCACCAAGTGGAGATAATTATGCTGGGAGAATTGTAATTTTAAAACCTTGGGTTAATTGCAAAGCATAACACTGATAATAATATGGGGTTTTGGACATGGGTTATTTACTTTTCATAACGCTCATTGCAATTTTAATTTACAATGTATGATTACAATCCTCCCAATATAAGTTTAATTCTTCATTTTGATTTGGAACTTTGAATGCATTACTTTTATGTTTGATATTTTTATCTTTAGCACTTTTATTGACCTGACTTTTGGTTTCTTTTGTGGTTATAATCGGGTGGGAGTTTATGTAAGTTTATATAAACTAATTTGCTTCTGTGTATATTGTTTTGGGGAAGAGGTCAATTTTTCAGGCTGTTAAATCGGATAATCTTATTTTAATTATGCAGCTTGAGATAAATTTAAGGACTAAGAACTCTTGATTATAAACACACATTTTAAAGCATATGTTTTATAAATTTAATTAAAAGTTAAAATTGTGGGCGGAGAAAATAAAGTTCTTGGGGCATGATTTGAGCAAGGGTGGCAGGACGATCCTAAAAGACAGGGAAACTGCCGTGTTGCAAGCCCCAAAACCGCTTACTAAGCGACAAATGATGTCCTTTTTGGGCCTCACAAATTACTGTAGACCATGGATTCCTAACTACGCTGAAATCGCAAACCCCCTTGCTAAAATCATGTATGACCCAGCGTTATAAATGTCTTCACCTTTGACATGGACAACAGAGGCAGAAAATGCTTTACTCAATTTAAACAAACTTTGTTATCTAGTACCGTTTTGGCTCTGCCTGATTATTCTAAACCTTTTGTCCAAATATTTGATTGCAAGGGTGAATACATGACCTTATGTCCGTTTGCGAATAAACTGCCAAAGGACAGTTTCCTTATTGATATGTGACTGTAATGTCCAGTACAGGAACACACTTTATGGGTCAATCATGGAGCGACATTGCGCGGTGGGTCTATGTGAGCACGGAGGGGGGGTCTCATGTCTTAACAGTGGGAATGGTTAAGTTTGAAATGTGTTTTCAAATATTTTTGCGGGGCTTGCATGGTCTGTGCTCAACCTAATCCTCACAGCAATGTTCGCCCTAAACGGCATACACATTAAAATGGCTTTTTCTTTCGTTTTAAATCAGTTTTGTTTGGAAAATGGGAACGCTGATATTTGGGATACTGTTATTTTTTTGTTAATCAAATGGTAATTGGGCAGAAATATTTTAAAGTAAACAACGCATAACAATGTCGAGTATGTATTAATGGTAGCAAAAGGCATTGTGTAAAGACATCCCTAAGTGTGGCATACCTGAAACCATTTATAGCGATAATGGGACGCATTTTGTAAACAGAGTAATCGATAAGATTGGGAAATTGTTTTGCATTTCCTTAAAACATCACTGTGCATGGCACCCTCGAAGCGCGGGTTTGGTTGAAAGAATGAACGGTACTATTAAAAATAGATTAAAGAAATGCATTGAGGAAACGAAAAGACCATGGACACAGTGTTTGGGTCTTGTAAAGTTACATATTAATATTACTAGTACGTCGGGATTAACACTTTTTGAGATTCTTTTTGGGAGACTATATCATTTACCGATTTTCTCCACTAAGTGGGAAATAGATGAAGAAGCTAATTTAGCCGATTATATGCGAAAGACATTGGAGGTGAGACAGGATTTGTGTTTGCCACAAGTTGATTCTGACTCTTCCCAGCAGAATGACCTGGTGTTTACTGGAGATTGGGTCTTGATCCACAGCATCAAAAGGAAACACTGGCATTCGCCCAAGTGGGAAGGCCCATACCAGGTGCTCCTCACGACTCCTACAGCCGTAAAGATCGCAGAGAGGAAAACCTGGATTCACCTTGCCCACTGCAAAAAGGTCATCTCAACCGAGTCCCAAGGTCGAGCAGCTATCTAACTGAAGTCTGACTGAACGGTGGGGGTGAGCTTATAGTGCTCATAAATACTGCAGGTCAGTGAAGAGAGGTATTAAGCAAATCCAGGGCGCTCTTCCTGTTTAGGGGAACTCGGTCGACATGACACTGCCGAGGTGGGCAAGAAATCTCTTGATCACCTATGTGGTCGTCTTTTTGGTGGTTTTTACTTACATGTACAGAGGTGTTCCCTACTTTGACATAGAGGCATTTTTGAGTAAAAACGCATGCACACCTGCTAATGATTTACCAAACAACACCTCAGACACATCCAGACCATTTCAGCACCCGGGGGAGCTAGGACATAAGCGTCCTAAACGCCAAGTGTCAGAGTTGCTACCAGTATCTGAGATCGTGTTACCTAAGGACAAGCAATTCATGTCATGCGATAGGGTAGAGTCGGGGCCGACTAGAAGTACAATGATCTGTCTTCCGGAGAATAATGACGCTACTCTGTTTATACCATGGCAGCATCTTCCGCTTACAAAATGGACCGCTTCGGGTCATACTGCTTTTACTCGGACGAAGTCTCTTCCTATGCAGATCACACCCGCAGTGCACAAAGTTACGGTCAGAAAACTACTTGGTATGTGACGGTTAAGGGGAGGGCGCTGGTGGCGGAGGACGGTCACAAATGGGCTGATTGGACCTCCGACACCTGTGCCACTTCCATTCGCCCTCAAATCAATTTGACTCGTTTAGAGCCGGGAATTCAAATACAAATTAGGTCCGGAAAATGGAATTGTGGTAATAAACCTTGTCTTTATTTTTTCCTCTCCCCATACGAAGGATGGACTGACCCAAGAGGAGATCCTTTTCATCTCCTAATCGTCTGTGTATCCTCCTTATTGGGAGACCCGGTGGAGGCCAGGACCGTGAGTAAAAATATAAAGACTATGCCGTCTGGGTTGATAGTAAAGGCAACGAATAAAGTTACTGTCGATGATAGAATGGTAGCGGTTACTGGGGTTACTCAACAAGCTAATAACTGGCTTTTGTTAGCGGAAGCTGCTGAAAGAATGGTTAATTCTAGCTGTGTTGTATGTATGGGTCCCAGACCCCTGTTGCGCGTAGTGCCAGCTCTCCTTCCGCCACATTGCCTTCTGGAAGTTATGACTAGAACCATATTGAGTAAGGCTTGCAAGAAATATCCACTAACCAAAGCTGCGAAGGAAAAGCCTATATTCTCCGACAAAGTTGCAATGGCTAACTTTTCCTGTATTGAACTTTCAGGGTCATTGAGCAGAGTGGGGAATCTAGATCCCTCATGGCGTAAGACGACCGTGTATCAAACGAGTCCCTTAGTGCCGTGTAGTGACGTATGGTGGTGGTGCGGTGGCAGCAGGCTCTATGACACCCTAAGGAACTCAGTGGGGGTATGTGCACTTGTGTCATTACTCTTACCAGTGTCTATTTATCCTGTTTCGGCTACAGATATCCTGGACGCAACATCAAAGTTTGACCCCTCTAAGTTGCGTGTTAATAAACGTAGTGCCCAGTGGGCAGTTGAACCAACTTACATAGATGCGATCGGAGTTCCCCGTGGCGTGCCGAGTGAGTATAGGTTGACTAACCCAATTGCCTCGGGTTTTGAATCTATACTCCCTTGGATCACTGTTAATAAGAATGTTGAGAGGATCAACTACATCCATTTTAATCTCCAGAGACTTAATAACAATTCAGAGATTGCCTTTACAGCCTTAAAACACCAGCTGGATGCCACCTCTCTCATGGCGTTCCAAACCAGGGTGGCCGTGGACATGTTGCTAGCCGAAAAAGGCGGCGTGTGTGGTCACGTCGGGAACGGCTGTGGGACATTTGTTCCAAACGCTATCTCCTCTAATGAGGAGAACTTCCACAAGGCCCTCAGAGCAATCAGCTCCCCTGGTAGAACGATGTAGGGTCACTCTGGGGAGTGGACCCCCGATGTGTCCAGTTGGTGGGAAGCACTGTTCGGTAAGTATAGGTCAATGCTGTATACTATCCTGGTCTCTGTGACAGTGTTCCTGATGGCTCTGGGATTATGTGGTTGTTGTTGCATTCCCTGCATTCGTGTTATACTTCACCGGTTTGTTTCCGCGGCTATAGATCCTCGTTTACAGGAATTATACCCCCTTTTGGCCCTGGGAGAGGAGTATGACACAGGTGCCCATACAGAGTTTGTAGTTTGCGAAGTGGCTCTCAATGGTGACGATCTCCCTGACGACGGCGATGACAATGATGGGTTCTCCATTCCGGAAACTTTCTTTCAGACCCCGCCAACGCCTCCAACTCCAGGTGGCAACAATATGCGTCGACATGTCTAATGATTCGATTGAATAAAGCCTTTTTTAGGAGGTTCTTTTTGATGATGTTATGTCGCAAATATTGAATAAACAGGCGGGAAATGTTGAGATAATTATCGGGGTTTGATTTATTAAATGTTTGCCTGATTGGTTGATTGAATATTTGCTTATGCTCATATATACCATAAATAATACATACTGCCATATTCTTCTTATTTCTAGATTTGCTTATGCTCATATATATCATAAATAATACATACTGCCATTCTAATTACTTTATCTAATTACTAATTACTTTAAATAATATATTGATTCATATATAACCAGTAAATGATTATTGCTTGCTATATAGATTGTAGTATAATGCTTAAGTGTTACAAAGTGTAGAAAGAGGGTCGGAGTGGCTTCATGGCCACGCCGTTGTATAACTAGACCTTCCAGGCATCCTAGCACCTGGGGTTTTGGACTTTCACCTAGCCCTTCGAGGACGATTCTCCATCCGAGGACATCTTCCAGGGCCACAGCGGTGCACAACTGGAAGTGTTTGGACTATTCTGCTGATTGTTTAACGTTGCATAACTAAAAGTGTCTGCATTATTTTGACTGCTTATATATTATTTTGACTGTTTATATGATTGTTTTGATTGTTTACATAAGCTCTTGCTCCACACACGTGTATCACTTAAATTCCACCTACATGCACACACATAGCCAATAAAAAAACACATGGGTGTCGCTAGCTTGCTCTCCCCTCCTTTAAGGCGGCGCCCCTATTGTTCAGGGAATACCCCTAAATAAAATACCAAGGAGGGTTTTTTTCCTTTAGATCAATCTTGGTGGCTACTAAGTCACATGTTTGACCTCCTTGGCCAAGAAAACTGAGTGTCTTCTCTCCTTATTTTTGGGTAATTTTACAATGTCTACCTAAGGATCTAATTTTGAACTTGACACCATCTATAAAATATGCCATAGTTTTCTGTAAATTATTGTTGGTATGGAAAGATAAGACACAAGATGGCTATATACATTCAACATAAGGTACATAAGGACTGTATTTGTTTATTATAACAATAAATCAACAAGATGGCATTAACATTATTAACATTCTGTTAAAGCGATCCATGGATAGAAAGACTTGTAGTTCTTAAAAGATAAATGTTAGTACAAGTTATAGAAATTTTATATTAAAACCCCTCTTAATGTTTTCGTTTTATTAAAATTTGTAAAATTTTCAATCAAAAAATAAACTAGTAGCCCGCCATTGTTGATGTCAATAATTACTTACACAATGCTCATGGGTGCTGAAGCCTATAAAATCAGTCGCACCCAAGCGCCAGCGGAGGGCGGCAAAACTCCATAAAACACAATTAACAAGTGGGCATGTCATTGTACTGTCATTTAAATCTGTCTGAGCAGGGCATGTGCGTTAATTGCGTCAAATATTTTAACGTGATTCATTTAAAAAATTAATTACCGCCCGTTAACGCATTAATTTTGACAGCCCTAAAATAAATGAATAAATAAGACCTTTTCTGCAACATCAAATATTAAGAAAATGAGTGTTTACAGATAAAACATAGCAACATAACAATATGAAAAATAAAGAATACGTATTGCACATTGTAACAACTTCTAATGATACTATTATCCATTTTCCATTTCCACTTTAAAAACGCCACGTGATTGAATATATTCATTCTAATGTTCACTCGCTGAACGACATGGCAATCCTACCTTCCAGCTCTGCACCTGTGGTGTGTTCATTATGGCTAATGCTTGCTGCTACATATCCCTTGTGAGGTGCTACAAGAAGCCAAAGTTTCCACAATTACATATTGTCGTATCACACGGTGCAAGTTGCATTTTATTCGCCATCCGGCCTTACCACTTTCGTTGTAATCCTCTGTAGTTTGAGGCCGCAAGGTCGTTGCATGAAAAAAATTAGCTATTTTCGCGCATTTTGCCGATTCTTTCACGAGTGCTTTTCTCTTTTTAATTCTTAATTTTCAGCGCCACCCTTGCTCTTTTTATCCATCCGAGCACCGAGATAGCAGCTAATTTGGCTCAATACAGACTACAATTAGGGGGCGGAGCTGCATGCTGTATTTTTCGTCTGCACACGTGAGGATGAGTCTGGGAAAAAAAATAATAGTTTTTTTTTTTTTTAAGACTGCCCACAGGGACAGCGGTAACAGAATGTAAGTTATACTCAGTGACACTGTCATAAATAAATACCAAACAAAAAATGATAACAGTGTAATTTTATTTATTTTTTTTTTTAATAAAACCCGGACCGGCCCATCTGGCCAGCCGGCCCTTCTGGAATCGTCCAGAAGCTCCCGATTAGTCACTCCGGGCCTGCCTGAAACGCTCGGCGATGACCAGCGGTTTCGGTTCATAATAATTCTTTAGCATGGCCACAATCTCATCAAAGGTTTTATCCCTTGGCTTAACAGGTTGAACTAAGTTACGTAGAAGTCCATACGTCGCAGCGCCGACCGAGCTCAACAAGGTGGGGACTTTTTTTTCATCGTCGACATCATGAGCTTCGAATAGCAACTCCATGCGCTCAACATAAGCAGACCACGTTTCCTGCTCTGGCTTGAACTCGTCCGGTCTTTGGGAAAAGAACGCCATGACCAATTTTTATCCTCGTCGCCAATTATGTGGTGTCTTAATAACGAGGCGGGAGCACGCGTTTAGCAAACTTTATCTCTGGGAGTGAGCAACATAACACGAGGGAAACAATACAGGCAGAGCGCTGTGCGCCAATACGTGCTTACGTCATCTCCTAAAGTACGGCAAGCACTTCAGTTCAAATAATACTGTTGTAAATACACCAAACATTTATTTAGATTAATACTTTTATTCTTGCAAGTAACTTTGAAGTTTTTACTTGTTTTACACTGTAAAGGGAGTTGCTCTACAATTTCATTGTACAACTGTATAACAACAATAAAGGGTTATTCTATTCCATTCTATTCCTCTGGTCCCTAGTCTAAATCATCAAGTTCCCCAACCTGGTGTCTCATTAATGTTTGATGTTCTCATATAACTTTATCATTGGTGTTACACTTAAATACTGTACATGTGAAAATTCAACTTGTGGTATTTGTTGCAAATTACCATCTGTGGGCACCCCCTGTTTATCTATGTGAAGGATTTTACAAGGCAAATTACAATTGTGACCAGGCAGCTCCTCAAAAGGTAATGATTAGATCAAAGACAGGGTCGTAAAACAGGGTCCAATGAGGGGGTCAGGGCACTCTAAGAATTTTTCTTTTCTTTTTCAATTCAGTATTATCTGCGCTGACTTAAGCCACATGTCCCTTCATAAAATGTAACACCAATGATTTCTTTTGCTCCCAATCAGTAGTACAACTGCATGGCTGATCTTCTATTTTAGTCTTAATCTATTTAGGGGACTTGGATGGAGGAAAGGCGTCCATTTCAATATTCTTTTGCAAACAATTCCTGTGAATGGCTGTGAAAAATCTACATCTCTCACACTTAAATATTCGGCATTCTCAATTTCTGTCAATGTTAAATGTGGCAAGTTTAAAATTGCTCTACCGTCTTCTAAAGCCAATTCTGCACAGGCTGTTAATTTTTTTATACTGTATATATTATAGTTACATATCCCAAACCCCTGCTTCTTCCTCAATAGGCATTTGCTGATCAACAGTTGGATCCCTTCTAATCGATAAGACTTGTATTGATATCTTAACCCTTCTATAACCCTATGTACAACAGAAGACACGTGATCGACATTAACAGGAGAAACTTACAGAAAGGTGTATGGAGCCACGTCTTTTAGAACTTCTTATTAAACTCCTTACTGTAGTCTGAGCTCTCGCCAAACCGTCAGTAGATGGTGGTAATTCCCCATGAAACAAGAAGATCTACTCCTTCTCCCGCTCCTACTAGTAGGAGCAACGTCAGCGCAGGCAAGCGCTGCCCCCTAGCGGCCGAAGGAATTCTCTTCAAGTTGGTCCCGTAAAAAAAATCATAAAAACCAGACATTTTTATGAATTTATAAAACCCGCCCGGACAACGAGGATACTGCGTGAAAGTAGGACTTGTCCGGGCAAAAGAGGACGTTTGGTCACCCAAATCTAGTTACCAAAATATGATTACATAGTCAATACATTACAGGCTAATTAATTACTATGTATATATTAGGGGTGTCAAACGATTAAAATTTTTTAATCGAGTTAATTACATCTCAAAAATTAATTAATCGCAATTCAAACCATCTATATAATATGCCATATTTTTCATTAAATTATTGTTGGAATGGAAAAATAAGACCTAGATAGATATTTACATTCAACATACGGTACATAAGTACTGTAGTTCTTTATTATAACAATAAATCAACAAGATGGCATTACCATTATTAACATTCTGTTAAAGCGATCCATGGGTTGGTTAGACAGACAGAAAGACAGACAGATAGAAAGAAGGACTTGTAGGTCTTAAAAGATAATAAATGAAATATATAAATATTTATAAAAATGTAAAGAAAATAAATGAAAGATAATAACTAGTACAAGTTATAGAAATTTTATATTAAAACCCCTCTTCATGTTTTCGTTTTAATAAAATTTGTAAAATTTTCAATCAAAAAGTAAACTAGTAGCCCGCCAGTGTTGATGTCAATACTTACACAATGCTCATGGATGCTGAAGCCTATAAAATCAGTTGCACCCAAGCGCCAGCAGAGGGCGGCAAAACTCTGAAAAACACAACAAGTACACCTTTCACTTTGCTGTCCTTTTAATATGTTTGAGCGGGGCATTTGTGCATTAATTGCTTCAAATATTTTAACGGGATTGATTAAAAAAATTAATTACCGCTCGTTAACGCGTTAATTTTGACAAACGATTAAATTTTTTAATCGAGTTAATTACAGCTTAAAAATTAATTAATCGTAATTAATCGCAATTAATCGCAATTCAAACCATCTCTAAAATATGCCATATTTTTATGTAAATTATTGTTGGAATGGAAAGATAAGACACATGTCGGATATATACATACAACACACTGTACATCAGTACTGTATTTGTTTATTGTAACAATAAATCCACAAATGGCATTATTAACATTCTTTCTGTTAAAGTGATCCACGGATAGAAAGACTTGTAGTTCTTAAACGATAAATGTTATAGTTACAAGTTATAGTAATTTTATATTAAAACCCCTCTTCATGTTTTCGTTTTAATAAAATTTGCAAAATTTTCAATCAAAAGTAGAGTTAATATAATAATAATAAGAATAAAAATAACAATAATATAAACAGAGTGAAAAGTTTTACGTGTATTTTGCATAGCTAAATTGATATGGAATGCCAGTTTATTTAGCATTGTTGTTTAACTGAGTGTCAGAATAGGGCCTCATTACTATAGACTGAAGTGCTTTTCTTTTTGAGAACATTTTTTTTTTTTTTGAGAGATAGGAATATTATTTTTGTTGTGCTTTCACTAAACGATACTTATGTTTGTTGTGAAGGAGAAGCTTATGCCAATAAACGGCGCGCCTGTGTCAACTCGCCTTTACTGTAAAACATATACAGTGGGGAGAACAAGTATTTGATACACTGCCAAAACCCATTGGCAGTGTATCAAATACTTGTTCTCCCCACTGTATCTGTACATATCTTACCCAAAATAAAACAAGAGACACATAATTGCCAATAAAAGAAAGAAAACTTACCGAAATATGTGTGGAGCACAAACAGCAATTTCCATTGCATTGTGAATACAGCATGAACGTCTCACAACTACTAATTCTCCCACGTTTAGAAGACATAACATGAGTATGGAACGACGCTGCCCCCAAACGGCCGGTGGCATTCTCTTCACTCTTAATGTCCATAAACGGCCTCATTGTAATGTGTGAGGCAATATGCCAGCGGGTGCGTTAATTGCGTGAAATATTTAAACGTGATTAATTTAAAAAATTAATTAACGCCCGTTAACGCGATAATTTTGACAGCCCTAATATATATATATATATATATATATATATATATATATATATATATATATATATATATATATATATATATATATTTTTTTTTTATATATATACATAGCCTATACATATACATTATATCAAATTTATCAAATTCAAATCAAATTTATTTATATAGCCCTTTACAAAACCCGAAAGGTCCCCAAAGTGCTTTACAACAAAGACAAACATGGCACATAGTAAATAAAAGGCAGGAAAGTGTTACACAATGACATTAGGAAGAAAAGAAAAGAAAAAAAAAACGATCCATCGCATCACGATTAGTCAGACAGCAAACAAAACAATAAAACAGATAAAATCCAAAAACATTAAAAACCCTAAAGAAATAAAACCAGGCTAAACTAATCTTGGGGAAAGGTGAGTCTAAAAAGGTGTGTCTTTAAACGAGATTTAAAAAGGCCCAAATTTGTAGTGGTGCGGATTTCCGGGGGAAGACTATTCCATAACCTGGGTGCAGCAACCGCAAAAGATCGGTCTCCCCACTGTTTGAGTTTGGACCTTGGGACTTGCAAATGAAGTTGGCCGGTAGAGCGAAGACTCCTGCCAGAGTTACGGATGGTTAAAATTTCTGATAAGTAAGAAGGAGCCTGGCCATTAATAGAATTAAAAACAAACAGTAAAAGTTTAAAATCAATTCTAAAATGGACTTGAAGCCAGTGGAGCGATGATAGCACGGGGGTAATATGTTCACGTCTAGGTGTATCTGTTAAAAATCGAGCAGCAGCATTTTGAACAAGTTGGAGACGAGAAACTGAGGATTTGGGAAGACCAACATAAAGAGCGTTGCAGTAATCCAGCCTTGAGCTATATATATATTTGCAACCTCACAGACAACATAAAGGTAATTTAAAGTACATTTTCAGTTGCTTCTAATTTATTTAAGAAATTTCCTATCGTTGCTATTAACAAACTTTCAAAACATTCATTTTACTGTTGTGGTTGCTGCAATAATCGAATACAAATTCAAGGAACAAATTTTTGTAAAACACTGAGCAAGGGAATAAAGGGTTTACTATCATTTTAATATATTAATGATTAACCTATATTATTATATATATTTTGTATATTATAAGATTGGAATTTATCCTATGTAAGTTGTTCATTGTCATAGCTGTCTTCCAAAATACAGTACAGGCCAAAAGTTTGGACACACCTTCTCATTCATGCGTTTTCTTCATTTTCATGACTATTTACATTGTAAATTTTCACTAAAGGTAATAAAACTATGAACACACATGTGCAATTATGTACTCTGCCAAAAATGTGAAATATAACTAAAAACACAAAATATTGTTGGATCTTCAAAGTAGCCACCCTTTGCTCTGATTATTATTTTTTGCCTTTTTCCAGGGTTGATTAGTGGAATTTATTACTTTATCCAAGGAGTTGGGACATTCATTTGTGTAGCATTGAATGAGGTGTTTCCAAACTTTTGGCCTGTATTGTAGGTTAGCATGTTTCCTTTTGAATTTCTGTGAGATTGATTTCAGTCAGCTTGCATTATTTTCAAGTCTGATTGTTTTTTAATTTAAATGTTTGACATGCCATGTAGACATGCTTGCATAAAATCTAAACTCTACAATTACTGCGGTTCAAATGAAAATTTTAATTGGGTTTCTCACAAAATCATGAACATGGTACAGGAATAGCAGAAGATTGTAATATTTTGAAATGCATTGAGAAATTTACTCAATCAGTTGTTGTGTATACATTTTAGGTGTCCAGACAACATCCGGGTCCCTCAGTAAGGTGCGTGGATTTGAAGCCCTAAAACCCTGGATTGGCAGCATCATCAACCATTTGTATCGGTCTGTGGCGTCGACGCGACCTGGGAACCCTGGGCTCGTCCTCAACAAGTGGTAGTCAGTTATGAGCATTGTCCAGAATGATCACTCGGGCTTCAAAGGCAGTTTCCCCAGGTGCAGCCATGGTCCTTTAGAAGGTCGGGAACGTAAAAAGCTTTGGCTCACGCCTTGTAAGTTTGAATTCCATTACAATAAGCACAATTCTACTATTTCGCAAAAAATTCATCTGTCTGGTATTTTGCAGACACTAAGTTCAGGCATGCAAACTGGTTAGGGGTGAAAAAGGTGACAAAGTAACATGGACACACGGCATGCGCGGAAAAGTGCATTTCATAGTGCAACCAGAGACATCTCGAATTAAACACAATACATAATAATTTAACATATACAAGTCTAAATCTCTCATCCTGAAATCAGAACATATAAGACACATTAAGTAACAAATTAAACCAAATCTAAATAATAAAATATACCGTATGTCCCATTTGCATTAAGCAGAGAACAGCTGTACTCCCGTCTCTCACTATTGTCAGTCGTTTGTTGTCACGAGAAGAGAGTGGCGGTGATAGGTCTAGGTCATCAGACTAGAGCAGGGGTCCCCAACCTTTTTTGCACCACGGACCGGTGTTATTTGGGTCTTTTTTTCCATGGACCGGTGTGGTGACAAATTTTGCAACCATTCAAAAATTGCAACGATGTGGTTCTGCGCATGCGATTAACGTTAACCATAGCCGCAAAATGCGCAAATGCAGCGAAGTAAACACTACACAAACTTTCTTGAAAGAAAGGAATATTAACTTACGTTTGATCATGGAAGGACTTGTAGAAAAGTTCTCCACAGATACATCCTGCCATGTTAGCGGCACACAAAAACTGCACACCGCTCTCACCATTAACGACTTCGCCTTGTCGTTAAGCATAAATTAAGAAGCCCGCTTCACAAAGATACGATGTTGGAAATTGCAGCAATGTTTTCAATGCTCTCGTAGCGATGTCAGGATATTACGGAATGACTTTAATCCAGAACCTCGGTAAAGTTGTTGTCTCAAATGTACATTTAATAAGGTCGCCGTCATTTGCGATATCTAAAAGTTGATCCTCCTGTTGCACAGACATGCTCGAATCACTTGGTTTATTCACAAACGGGTCACGAATCCACTCCTTCGCCGTTCGTGGGTCTTCGAGGTTGTAGGCTCGTCAGGTGCCCTTTTTGCCGTAAAAATATCTCCAAAGACTTCTGTTTTCCAGTCATCTTCGCTCGTGTAGGGGCTAATTATTTCCAGGAACAAATGTGCTGCGCCCGCCTGCGGCCTAGTAATACGTTATTATCGAGGACAAGCGCACATAGATATATTATATACACAAACAAGATGTACTGCTAGCAGTCCAATCAATGGATTTCTATGACGACATTCTAATCTATCCCGAAGTATTATATCTAGAGTAGACAGGGAAATTGGTGTGTTAAACAGGGGCACTGGGTTAATTCGGCCAGAATGCGGTCGTTTTTAAATTATTATTTTTGTGCGGCCCGGTGGTAAATGTGCACCGGAACCGATATGCGGCCCGGCAGATGGGGACCCCGGACAAGAGTGTAGTTTTGAGCATGGACTACGGTTTTGAAGTTAACGGTTTCACTCGCTCGTTGACAGACAACCCCCCCCCCCCCCCCCCAACTGTATTTTTTTTCTCCTCGGATCTACGTGATTCAGAAGAATGACCCATTTTGATTTCAAAACGGCGAAATTTCACCGAAAGGTGGCAAGTTTGCATGCCTGTAAGTTGAACCGTGAGCTAGAGAAGCTGATCTGTGGCTCCAAACTGTTGGCCGACGTCCACCAGCGGTCTCTGGTCTACCAAACTTCCCACTTGGAAGCCTTCACAGTCCAGTGAACCATTTTACACCCAAAATGTTCACCTTTTCTTACGAGGAGATGCTCAGCAGGTAATATTGTGACCAGTATCCACTGATTTATCCAGTATATTATCTTGTGTCTTTGTTTTTTGTGGTCACAATAAAAATCAGATAGATTGAAAGACATTTTCAATATGAATATTAATATGGAAATACTATTCCACCCATGTTTTTTAGGACAATTGTGGCTGTTCTTCACTTCAATAAAAACGCCCATCGAGCCCACAGCTTAACCAGAGACGGAGTGGGGATTTATAGCATCCACTTCCCAAAGTCAAAACAAGGCGGCCATATTGTGTGCAAAATTTAGGAGAACCCCGCATTTGGTACTAATCTTGTCAATTGTACTCCTTGGTGTAATCTTTTGTATGTCATCGTAATGTATAAACCTTTGGATACTTTATTACAGGATACAGTGTTAACCGTTCATTGTATTTTTAAAATTTGTCCCATTTTTGCTTAATTGATGTTTGCAAGATAGAATGGATTTGATGTGGAATTATCTCTGTGCATTTGGTACGCAGTTGGTGAATTTTTTAGTAATGTTTGCTTCCCCCGTTATCAGATTATGTTGGCGAGCTGATGTCGGCGGTGGAGAGGCTGGTGCAGGACATCAGTGACGTAGAGGCGGATGAATGGGAGGCGATACCGGCTGTGCCCGAGGCTGGGAGGTTACCCCTAGGCAGCAGCTGTCAGCGACCTGACGAAGAACAGGCGGGTCCGGGACCATGTCACACTTTTTAATGTGCTACGAATGAGCTTGTTCAAGAACCTTTAATTTTGTATAGTTGTGTTCGCCGGTTCTTACGTCGTGATCTTTCCAAAAATTAGTATGTGAGCTACTTTTTTTTTTTTTTTTTTTAAAGGGTATATTCGGTTCAAAGCCTTTGTAAATATGTTAGTATTTATACAATATAATGGCACAGTTGAATTCTTGTGAGTAAAAACATATTGTGTATGTTGCTACATCTTTGTCTTGAACTTGATACAGTAGCAATTCAGTTTTTTATTTGTATTAACTTGTCAGCAATGAGTATTTTGTAACGTCCTTGCATTTATCATGTTTCCATATTCCATTCAGCACAATACTTATGTCATGGAAATATCATTTGTATGGCAGTTAGGAAATAATATGTAATAAGACTTAACCTGCACCAACCACTCAGGCTGTTATCAATACTTATACAAAGAAAATCTTGCAAAAATACTGTACAAGGAAACAACTAAAATATTTTATTAAACTGTTGCAGTGTTAGGGAGGATTTGAAAGTTGGAATCCAACAAAGTTTGGTGATGGGAAGGTTGTCCTGAGCTTATTAACCACACAGGCTGGTAGAGGAACCCTGATCCTCCGCCCCAGGAACTCGTACTCCCAGCGCATAAACTGGCCATAAGCTGTGTACCGGTTCCAGCAGAAAGAGCTATGTGGAGAGAGAGGAATCATGGTGCGGAGAAACCACCAGCCTTCATGACAATCAAGATGAGCCTCCTGCAAGCGGCACAGTCGTGGGAGATGAGGGTGAACCTGCGAAGGAAGCTACTCTTCCCCCAGGTTGTTCTTCAATGTTCCTTCAATGTAAGGGGAAAGGATGGCAAGCTTGGCTCTTTCCGATGGAGGTTGGGTGCAGAGGTTTCCCAGCACAGTCAGTATGGAAGACACTTACTGCCCTAGGAATTGCAGGACGTGAGAGGAGGGCAGCGGTCCGTAGGTTGGGGGAGGCTGCAGTAAGAGCATCTTGTTGGCATTAGAATAGGATGGGGGAGTTAAACTAGGGCCCAGGAGAAGGTGGGCAGTGACTGACCATCATTGCCGGCCCCCCAATCGGAGGGCGTCGTGGTTCAGGGTCGAAACGCCCAATGAAGGTTGGAGACCACCTGACGACACGTTCTCCTGGCTGAAAACTACAGTCATTGTAACGTGACTTTAAGAGGTAGCATTGATGTAGATGTATTAATTAGACTAATAATTTTATACATTGTGATTAATGTTTTGCACATACACCAATCGTTTTAAACAAAACATGAAATGGCATCATGTTGTCCCAAAGTTTTATTGCGATCAATATCTGCGATAAAAAAGAAAGACGTACGATTTGTTTATATGTACAGTGAAGAAAATAAGTATTTGAACACCCAGCAATTTTGCAAGTTCTGCCACTTAGAAATAATGGAGGGGTCTGAAATGTTCATTGTAGGTGCATATCCACTGTGGGAGAGAGAATCTGAAAAGAAAATTCCAGATATCACAATGCAGGATTTTTGAACAATTTATTTGTGTGATACAGCTGCAAATAAGTACTTAAACACCTGTCTATTAGCGAGAATTCTGAACCTGAAAGACCTGTTAGTTCACCTATTAAAAGTCCACCTTCACTCCATGTATTGTCCTGAAACAAATGCACTTGTTTTAGGTCGATTGCAGCATAAAGACACCTGTCCACCCCATACAATCAGTAAGACTCAAATTTGGAACATGGTCAAGAGCAAAGAGCTATCCAAAGACACCAGAGACAAAATTGTTCACCTCCACAAGGCTGGAAAGGGCTACAGAGCAATTGCCAAGCAGCTTGGTGAAAAAAGATCCACTGTTGGAGCAATCATTAGAAAATGGAAGAAGCTAAACATGACGATCAATCTCAATCGGAGTGGAGCCCAATGTAAGATATCACCTCGTGGTATCTAAGTGATTCTAAGAAAGGTGAGGAATCAGCCCAGAACCACACGACAGGTTTTGGTCAATGACCTGAAAAGAGCTGGGACTACCGTTTCCACGGTTATTGTTGGTAATACACTAGACGCCATGGTTTGAAATCATGCATGGCACAAAAGGTTCCCCTGCTTAAACCAGCACATGTCAAGGCCTGTCTTAAATTTGCCTATGACCATTTGGATGATGCACAGGACTCATGGGAGCAGGTTTTGTAGTCAGATGAGAGTAAAGAGAGAGTAAATGAGAGTAACTTTTTGGTCATAATTCCACTAACCGTGTTTGGAAGAAGAATGATGAGTACTATCTACAGAACACCATCACTACTGTGAAGCATGAAGAGATGGAACCTTGGAGGGAGCTCAAACTCTGTGTTTCTCAGCGACAGCCCAGAAACCTGACTAATGGTTAGGCCCTAAAGGCTGTTGCTCAGTGTCAGTGAGTCAGCTCTGCTACACAATGGCTGGAGGAGTGGAAACTCCTGAACTTTTTTCAACCGCCGAAGAAAACGAAATCGCTGTAATGGGAACACTTCGTCTACAGAAAAGTTACAGATGGCCACGGGTTAGGGAAGAAGGGCCAACCGACATCTAAAACATGTTTGCGGAGGTAGGCTGCTGAGTAGGCAATACCTCCAATATGATTTTGCATTTATAAAAAAATAAAGGTGAGTAAAGGCTGCCATGTTCGTTTCCCACTAGCTAAAAATTAACTCCAAGGTGTTTATTGGTTGTTCCCTGGCCAGGTTCTCTCCCTGGCAACTGTGTTAAGAAGGAGAGTGTGTGTATAAAGTAAACATGATCCGAGTCATACACACGTGCTGTTTCTGGAAAATAATTCAATTATTTTTGTTCTGATGGTAATAATGTTGAGCTGTGGCTGTGGGTTTACGCTCGCCTAAGGAACTTTGTTTTTTTTTCTTTCTTTATTTAACTTAACATTATACTAATGTTCCAATTTGCTAATATGTTTCGAAAAATAAAAGTCCTGTTCAATTGAAAAAATGTTTGCAATGATGTTGATTGCAATACTGTGATATTGTGATATTTTGGTTTATACAAATATCATTTAAACAAATATCATACCGGAACATGCCTACTCTACAGAATACAATCGTCTTGAGTGCACAATCTGATGAAGGCAGCATGGATGACAGTCAGAACAGTCACTGGCCACTGCTTCTCTCACCAACACACATATGTCTCTTAATCAGATCCTGCTGAGAGAATGCTTGACTAGAAACTGAGCAGGAAAAAAGGTTTTCGCCAGTGTGGGTTCTTGTGTGTCTCTTCAAATGTTGCTTTTGAGTGAATCTTTGGCCACAAGCCAAGCAGGAAAAAGGTTTTTCACCAGTGTGGGTTCTTGTGTGTATTTTTAGGGCGCTCTTGCTACTGAATCTTTGGCCACAAACTGAGCAAGAAAAGGGTTTGTCGCCAGTGTGGGTTCTTGTGTGTATTTTCAAATGTTGCTTTTGAGCAAATACTTGACCACAATCTGAGCAGGAAAAAGGTTTTTCGCCAGTGTGCGTCCTTGTGTGTCTTTTTAACAGGCTGTTGCGACCAAATCTTCGGCCACAAACTGAGCAGGGAAAAGGTTTTTCGCCAGTGTGGGTTCTTGTGTGTCGTTTTAAGGTTTCTTTTTGAGCGAATCCTTGACCACAAACTGAGCAGGCAAAAGGTTTCTCACCAGTGTGGGTTCTTGTGTGTATGTTTAAGTTCCTTTTGCAACTGAATCTTTGGTCACAAACTGAGCAGGAAAAAGGTTTTTCTCCAGTGTGTGTTCTTCTGTGGATTTTTAAGCCGCTCTTCCGACTGAAACTTTGAGCACAAACTGAGCAGACAAAAGGTTTTTCACCAGTGTGGCTCCTCATATGGGTACGACAAATATACTTATTTGCAAAGGTTTTCCCACACTGAGAGCATTTGCAGAGTTTGTCGTCACTGTGATCTTTGTTATAACCTTCTTCATCACTGTAAGGCGAGAGTGACGTGGCATCTTCGCTATCTGATGGTGGAGTGATGAAGCTGCCCGCTTGCAATCCTTCTGTTGAGCTGCTGCCGCTGCTTGGAGGCTCTGCCCATCTGTTGGGATCACTCAGACCATCTTCACTCTTCAAGGGCTCACCAGTCGACCTGGTGATATACTCCTCTTCCTCCTCTTTAACGTATGGCAGCTCCTCTTCCTCCTTGACTGAAAGTTGCCCTTCTCTCTCCTTTTGACAGTGCTCTGGCTTCTCCTCATTAATTTGGGGGAGCTCAACATCCTCTTTAACGCCAGGAAATTCTGGCTCCTGCCCCTCAGTATCAAGATATTTTCTGAAACCTGCAAGACAAGAGAAAACAAATGAGATAATTTATGGACTGTCTATCCAGCTAGCAGGCCATGAGGTTAGACTGGACGAGAGACAAGCAATTCGGTAACGGTAAATTTTCGGTATACCGCCAGGCTCTAGACGCACCCAAATTTTTCATGTCATCACCTTTTACGCCATAGTTTTAATCACACTCCATAACATTCATATCACTCATATGAGTGAGTCCACTCAAACTGACTCACGGTTTTCTGACAACAGCCTCTAGACAACAAAGATTGATTAAACGATGATGGACACATTTGGGACTTTGATCGTAGGGCTACAGGGCCTTCACCTGCCAGATCAAAAGCTATAAACCTGTCAATCATCGTGCTGACCAAAAAAAAAAAACAGAAGGGAGGCTGCGAGGATGTACGAGCATGAAGCAGAAAACCGTAAATATATTTTTTAAATGAAAAAATCCGAACCTTTTCACCCATTTCAGATCCTCTGAAAAATGGCGCAATCATACTGATTTCCGATCACGTGATCGGTTCGTGACATCCCAAATATTAATCCTCTAAGGTCAGTGGACAATCTTACAAGCCTCGTAACTTGGTTATGTCATCCACGCGCTTGTTCCCAACATTCGAAAATGTGTCACCCTCGTTTTTACTTGAAGTCAAAAATGGGAGATAATGCCCTTCGAGAGAAAAACATCATATCTAAACCGGGGGTGAAATTATCTTGAACATCTTTCCTGATAATAAGTAGGTGATGCATTAGTAACAAATTGATGCCACACAATTTGATAAGAATGCAAATGATCACTCTTATAATGGAGGGAAATTCAACTCAATTTCATTTGTATAGTCCTAAATCATCACAACAAGGTTGTCTCAGAGGGCTTTGCAGAGTCAATATGATACACAGTCAGATACAGAAGATGAATTAGATGAGTTCATTCATTTGTTCATGACATTTCTTGGAGGCCGAACAATATGTTCAGGACTCGCAGCTGGAGTAGGTGCCCTAGAGCCCTGGTTTTCTTCAGGCTTACCTAAATTGGATTCTTGTCAGTAATCTCATCACCTTGATCAAACAGAATGTCCAATTGTTAATCAGTTCCACTCAAAGAATTTTATGGTAATCCATTCTTTGTTTTTGCACCCAATAATTGATTTACATGCCTTTTTACATTTTTTCCCATATGCAGAAACTGAAACCAAATACAGTGATCCCACGCTACTTTGCGCTTCAAACTTTGCTCCCTCAGTCCATCGCGGATGTTTTTTTCCAATTAAAAAAGAAGATACAGATGAGCTGTCCGGAGCCGATCAGCATATTTTACTGTATTGCTAATTAAAGTTACCGATGTTGACAAATGTTTGGGTTTGATCTTGCCAAAGCGGCGGACTTCAGAGGGCCGCATGCGTCAATCATTGTTTAACTTAACAGTTGGTGTGGCAACTAATTGTGTGTAAGTGAGCAGTTTGAGTGGACTAACTCGATGAAGACTAATAAAGCCAAGCATTTTTTGCGACAGTACTTTATTCTTGTTTAATAATAATTCGGTAGGACAGTAACATATTTAAAACTTATCGTAGTTATCACGATTGAAGTGCTTAAAAATACATTAAAACATTTTATATATATATATATATATATATGTATCGCTCACCGGCCACTTTATTAGGTACACCATGCTAGTAACGGGTTGGACCCCCTTTTGCCTTCAGACCTGCCGCCATTCTTCGTGGCATAGATTCAACAAGGTGCTGGAACCACTCCTGAGAGATTTTGGTCCATATTGACATGATGGCATCACACAGTTGGTGCAGATTTGTCGGCTGCACATGTATGATGCGACTCTCCCGTTCCACCACATCCCAAAGATGCTCTATTGGATTGAGATCTGGTGACTGTGGAGGCCATTTGAGTACAGTGAACTCATTGTCATGTTCAAGAAACCAGTCTGCGATGATTACAGCTTCATGACATGGGGCATTATCCTGCTCAAAGTAGCCATCAGAAGTTGTGTACATTGTGGTCATAAAGGGATGGACATGGTCAGCAACAATACTCAGGTAGGCTGTGGCGTTCCAACGATGCTCAATTGGTACCAAGGGACCCAAAGAGTGCCAAGAAAATATTCCCCAAACCATTACACCACCACCACCACCAGCCTGAACCGTTGATACAAGGCAGGACGGATCCATGCTTTCATGTTGTTCTCGCCAAATTCTGAACCTACCATCCGAATGTTGCAGCAGAAATCGAGACTCATCAGACCAGGCAACGTTTTTCCAATCTTCCATTGTCCAAGCTTGTGCAAATTGTAGCCTCAGTTTCCTGTTCTTAGCTGAAAGGAGTGGCACCCGTCGTGGTCTTCTGCTGCTGTAGCCCATCTGCCTCAAAGTTCGACGTACTGTGCGTTCAGAGATGCTCTTCTGCCTACCTTGGTTGTAATGGGTGGTTATTTGAGTCACTCTTGCCTTTCTATCAGCTCGAACCAGTCTGGCCATTCTCCTCTGACCTCTGGCATCAACAAGGCATTTCCGCCCACAGAAATCCCCCCCACTGGATATTTTTTTCTTTTTCGGACCATTGTCTGTACACCCTAGAGATGGTTGTGCGTAAAAATCCCAGTAGATCAGCAGTTTCTGAAATTCTCAGACCAGCCCTTCTGGCACCAACAACCATGCCACGTTCAAAGTCACTCAAATCACCTTTCCCATACTGATGCTCGGTTTGAACGGCAGGAGATTGTCTTAAACCATGTGTACATGCCTAAATGCACTGAGTTGCCGCCATGTGATTGGCTGATTAGAAATTAAGTGTTAACGAGCAGTTGGACAGGTGTACCTAAAAAAGTGGCCGGTGAGTATATATATATATATATATATATATATATATATATATATATATATATATATATATATATATATATATATATTAGGGCTGTCAAACGATTAAAATTTTTAATCGAGTTAATTACAGCTTAAAAATTAATTAATCGTAATTAATCGCAATTCAAACCATCTATAAAATGTGCCATATTTTTCTGTAAATTATTGTTGGAATGAAAAGATACGACACAAGACGGATATATACATTCAACATACGGTACATAAGTACTGTTCATTATAACCATAAATCAACAAGATGGCATTAACATTATTAACATTCTCTTAAAGCGATCCATGGATAGAAAGACTTGTAGTTCTTAAAGGATAAATGTTAGTACAAGTTACAGAAATTTTATATTAAAACCCTTCTTTATGTTTTCGTTTTATTAAAATATGTAAAATTTTCAATCAAAAAATAAACTAGTAGCTCGCCATTGTTGATGTCATTACACTATGCTCACTCCTCAAACCCATAAAATCATTTGGACCCAAGCGCCAGCAGAGGGCGCCAAATAACAAAAAACAAGTAACAAGCGAACATTACACTTCTGTCATTTTAATCTGAGCGGGCCATGTGCGTTAATTGCGTCAAATATTTTAACGTGATTAATTTAGAAAATTAATTACCGCCCGTTAACGCGATAATTTTGACATTAATTAATCGCAATTAATCGCATTTCAAACCATCTATAAAATATGCCATATTTTTCTGTAAATTATTGTTGGAATGGAAAGATAAGACAAAATGGATATATACATTCAACATACTGTACATAAGGACTGTATTTGTTTATTATAACAATAAATCAACAAGATGGCATTAACATTATTAACATTCTGTTAAAGTGATCCATGGATAGAAAGACTTGTAATAGATGAATATGAGTACAAGTTATAGAAATGTTATATTAAAACGTCTCTTAATGTCTTCGTTTTAATAAAATTTGTAAAATTTTCAATCAAAAAATAAACTAGTAGCCCTATTCTGTCCTCAATATGTGTGAGTATACAAATTGACAGATAGCGAATATAAGTTCCAAAAAGAAATCAGACGGTGTGGCAAAGTTGCATGGGCTTTACTGAAGTCATCTCTTTTTGACAGGAGCACGTTTCTTGGATTTTTGTAAAACTGAAAATAACAAGGCAATGTGTCAATAACTTGCATAAATCACGAAATAACATAAAATGTACACACACATGTGTATTTGAGCAGTAGCACTAGCCAATTAGCTCACAAGCATCTAACAATGTAACTGCATTTCACCATATATGTGAACAAATTCAAATACACATCATCAATAACTATCTAATGCTCATGAATATAAACAAAGGAGGAATATAACTCACAAGCGATGCATGTATTAGACACAAACAGTGTGATGGGGCTATGAGAACTGCCACTGGATACTGGATGCGGACGTTAGCTGGTCTGAATAGCACTGTCGATTAGTGTGAGTTCGCGTCGACATATAATCACGTCAGAAAAGCGCGCCGAAACCCAAATAATCAGCTGCACTGAATCGCCAGCAGAGGGCGACATTACGCCACATAACATGCAAGTCACACCCAAGCGCCAGCAGAGGGCGGAAAAACTCCATAAAACACAATTAACAAGTTGGCCTTTCACTGTACTGACATTTAAATCTGTCTGAGCGGGCCTGGTGCGTTAATTGCGTCAAATATTTTAACGTGATTAATTTAAAAAATTAATTAACGCCCGTTAACGCGATAATTTTGACAGCCCTATATATATATATGTATATACAAAATTATTTTTTTTTAATTATAATTTGGGGGAAAAAAGTAAAAAAAAAAAAAAAAAAAACATGGCTTATATGTATGGGGGGTTGGCGCAAGTTAGCGGTTTTTCACTCATCGTGACGGGTTCTGTTCCCCATTACCTTCGAAAAACGAGGGATCACTATGTTATTGGACCCAAAACCTCACCACACACATCAACCCACTTCTCTTCTGCCCTGTAGTTTCTCGCAAGAACATTTTGACCAACACAGAAACCCAGAGCTTTTTCTTAAAAGTGGCAGAGCTTAAAACTCTGTTTGGCTGAAGGAATTGGTTTTACCAGTGAAAGGTCAATGCAAATATGTCTCTTCAAAAATAGTTCAGCTGGTGTTTTCTTACTTGTTGTGTATGGCACGTTTCGATAAGTGTACATAAAGTAGGTAATACAATGTTGTAAAGTCATGCCAGCTTGTCCCTTTCCTTTGGCCAACGACCTTTTAAAATTAAAGCTAAACCATTTGAGGCTGGAAAATAAGCGGGCCATTTCATATGTTTAACTGCAATCAAGGCAAGGAAAACCTCAAACACACTCGAAGTAAATTGTGGCCCATTGTCAGACTCTTTCGGTAACCCATAAGCTGCAAATAGATCTCTCCAAACTTCAATTGTTCTGTTGGCTGTAGTAGTTAGCATGTGGATTATTTAGGGCCAACTTGTGTAGGCGTCCATTAACACCAAAAACATCTGCAAAATCAACATGTATTTGCTCCCATGGACCTGATACACATTTCCATGTATGTACAGGTGAAGCAGCTGGCATGCTACTCTGTTGTTTAGAAATGTCACATTGATGTGCTATGTTTTCAATATCTTCATCAAGAGTTGGCCACCAAATAAAGCTTCTAAATAAGGCTTTCATCATAACCATTCTACAGTGGCTTTCATGTAACTCCTAACTCCAATAATAACCTGCCTTACAGTTTTTCTGAGATAACCACTAAACCCCTATGTGTACAGTCATTTTTAACAGTTAAGTGAAACTTGCTTTTTATAAATGGCTGTAACAATTCATCAGGAGTGTGTTTAGGCCATCCAGTCATCACATAATGTTTAACTTTTGAGAGCACTTGATCTGTTTCCTTCTTTTGCTGTTATCGGTAAGCAATCTAAGACACTCTGAAAATCAGATTAGACTTTGGAAAGCTCTCGTCATCAATCAGCAGTCGAGATAAAGCATCTGCATTTCCATGTTGTCCCGAGGGTTTGTACTGCATCTCATAGGTACTGTATGTCAGGGGACTTGAGACAAGCTCCGGCGCAGTGGTTGAATGAAAATACTATATGTCGGTTCGGAGCGTTTTTTGAAGTTTATTTTTATTAAATACCTTGTACTTTCCATAGTTAAATGAGCTGACAATAAAATCACACAAATAAATTATCAATGATAATCAAGTGTATTAATCAATGGAGATCTGGATTTTGACTTATGCTTAAAATTAAAGAAGAAAACCTCACTGCAGGCTGATCCAACTTTGATGTAATGCCCTTTAAACAAGTCAAAATGAGGCTCAGGAGTGTGCGTGACCTCAGTGTATGACCTCCCTAAAATGCCTGGGTATGCTGCTGATGAGGCGGCAGATGTTTTCCAGGGCATTACTGAGCGACTGGGCAATTTAAAGGGGGCCGGGTAATGAGAAGCATGATGTTTAGCTACTCTCACTCCGTTCCTCATTGTCCCGAAGACCGTGCGGCGCGCTGAGTGTGTTGTACTTCCGCTTTACTTGGCATATATCAATAAACGGAATTTGGATGTTTGTGAGTCGTTCTCGAATCTTCCACTGCCGAATCACGAATAATCTAAGAATCAGAAATTTTGCACACCTATAGAAAACACGACGGGAAAAGTCGCTCCAAGGTGCGGATTTGGTGAACCCTAGGTTCTGTTACTTTCATTTATGTTACTTTCATTTCATATTTGAGGTAGCACTAACAGTTTGGAAAAACAAGTAAACAAAATTGTGAAAAGAACCTGGAACGAACAACATGAGATTTTTATTTTTTTTTTTTTTTTTTTGCCGGATCATCCTGGCCAAAGATCACGTGACTTAACTTCATCCAAATTCATTTTGATTCTTAATCAGGTGAGCCAGTTGTTTTCATAATTGTGTGAATACACTTCACGCAAGGATCCAACAAAGCAAATCCCCAACAGGATTTGAGGAAGGTCAACAGAATATAATCATCCTACATGCAAAAACTGATGAAGCCAGCATGGATGACCGGCAAAACAGTCCTTGGCCACCGCTTCTCATACCAACACACACACGTGTCTCTTAACCTGATCTTTTTGATTGAATCGTTGACCACAAACTGAGCAGGAAAAAGGTATTTCTCCATTATGGGTTCTTGTGTGTACCTTTAAGTGTTGCTTTAGGGTGAACCCTTGACCACAAACTGGGCAGGTAAAAGGTTTTTCACCAGTGTGGGTTCTTGTGTGTTGTTTTAAGTTTCCCTTTAAAGAGAATCTATGGCCACAAACTAA
Organism: Corythoichthys intestinalis; assembly: GCF_030265065.1. Classification (NCBI taxonomy): domain Eukaryota; kingdom Metazoa; phylum Chordata; class Actinopteri; order Syngnathiformes; family Syngnathidae; genus Corythoichthys; species Corythoichthys intestinalis. The sequence continues at coordinate 37,061,833 of NC_080407.1, forward strand.
GCAGGAAAAAGGTTTCTCACCAGTGTGTGATCTTGTGTGTACATTTAACTGTTGCTTTAGAGTAAACCCTTGACCACAAACTGAACAGGAAAAAGGTTTCTCACCAGTGTGGGTTCTGGTGTGTGTTTTTAAGGCGCTCTTACGACTGAATCTTTGAGCACAAATTGAGCAGGAAAAAGGTTTTTCACCAGTGTGGGTTCTGGTGTGTGTTTTTAAGTTTTGCCCAAGAGTGAACCCTTGACCACAAACTGAGCAGGAAAAAGTTTTTTCTCCGGTATGGCACCTTGCGTGTGCTTTTAGGTGATGCTTTAGAGTGAACCCTTTACCACAAACTGAGCAGGAAAAAGGTTTTTCTCCAGTGTGGCTTCTCATATGCCTAAGACAAATATACTTATTACTAAAGGTTTTCCCACACTGAGAGCATTTGCGTTTGTCGTCACTGTAAGCTTTCTTAAGACCATCATCACTGTAAGCCAAGTGTGACGTGGCATCTTCGCTGTTTGGAGGCTCCGCTCCTCTGTTGGTCTCACTCAGAACTGCTTCACTCTTCAAGGGCTCACCAGTCCTGATATCGTCCTCCTCTTTAACGTCTGGCAGCTCCATTTCAATTGGAAGTTGCTCTTCTCTCTTTTGCTGTTGAGGGTCGTCCGACTCTTCCTTTTTCATTTGCGGGTGTTCAACTTCTTCTTTAACGGCAGGAGACTCTAACTCCTGCAGCTCTGGATCAATATATTTGCTGAAACCTGCAAGACACAAGAGGACAAATTATAAACTCAAAAAAATCATTAACATGTTGGTTGAACATTAAAAAAAAAATCATGGAAAATATTTTCACCCGCCCTCCTCCCTTACAGTTGCCAAGCAGACAAGCTTCCACACTTCAATGGCAAAGCCATCGCAGGCAGACATATACGGAAGTGTTTTAAATGTTTGTTTTTTTTAATCTGCTGACATACGCGAATGCTGTCGAGTTTTGATTAAATCTGTAACAATTTTTGTGTCATGAAACTGCTTAACTGGTCACTAAGTACTTTGGACAAGATTTTCTCAACAATGACCTACATCGAGCCAACGCCCATGTCCAGCCAATACTTTCACGTCTGGATTTACGGAGGATGGCTGGATGACTGACAGCTTGACCCAAGTGTTATATCTAATCAATAACTGTTGGGAAGATAATTCATGTAGGGCTGCAGCTATCAAATATTTTAGTAATCGAGTAATCGACTGAAAATTCTATCGATTAATCGAGTAATCGGATAAAACAAATATATTTTTAGGTGAAGAGCAATTATAACTAGGCCTGCAAGCAGGACTGAACGGTCCCTCGCAATCTAGCGCAACTCGGACAGTGTGCAGGTCAGGGTTGTGGCAGATCGTCCTCTCTAATCATCTCATTAGAACCTAACATGCTCGAAAGTTGCCTCTTTACATTCGCACACCTAAGAGATAAAAAAAACCCTATTGGAGAGAGTACTACAAAAAAGGAGTGAATAAAGGGTCATTACGGCAACAGACAGAGACATGTGGACATGGGCCGTAAAATAAGTATTTCAAAAGGTCTTGAAACTACAATGACCAACCTGAAAAGAACTGGAAATATATTGGAAAAATGAGTGACTTTCTATTGCCACTAGTTGGCGCTATAGGGTTGATGCAAATGACCCCGACAGGACCCTTCAGAGTATGACTCAACAAGCACGAGATGTTCGGCGCAGATACTTTGTAGAAGTTATGACTTCAAAACTTGTGGTGAGACGAAATGGCTTCAGTCATTTTCACTTCTCCTGTTGGACTCTTTTCCTTCAACCAAACCTCAGTATTTTTCATCAGGCACCTGAACACGTCTTATGGCTCCCCTGATGCAGGTTTCAGATAAATATATTTTTTTCCTTGGAGGAGGAGCCTGTTTCGTAAAAAAAGGCATTTCCTGTTCCCACTAGGTGGCGCTAGGCCTAATTGGTAATATTTCAATGCACTCTTGTTAAGGGTGGGATGCCGCACATACATGCCAGATATGAAAAAGATTGAACGTTGTTTCAAGGAGCTATTAGTCATTTACTGAATTTGTCATTTTGCCGAAAAAATGGCTGACTTTGGCACCACGCCCACGTCAGACCCATGAATGAAAACGTACCATTTTGAAAATTTTAGATCTTCTATGTCTCCTGAATAGTCTAACCAATTTTGAAGATGATCCAACTAATTCCCTCTGTGACAAGGTCTCAAATGTGCACCCTGTTAATTGATAAAAATTTTACATTTGATCCAAAATACCCGATTTCCTGTTGGGTTTGGAATATGGGTTCAAGAGACTTTTTGGAGCAGTTTTGCACAAGGTACCGACTCCCCAAATTTCATAACTCTACGTTAAAAAAACTTAATAGGAAACGCCTTTTTGAAAAATTCAAGGGGGCGCCACTGAGCCATTTTGTTACATTTTTTGTAACGCCACAAGATTATCGAAATCCACGCAAAGCCGCATGTATGTGCACAATTTGGTGAGTTTTCGTGCATGTTCAGGCCTCCAAATGTATACTTTACTACAAATGGATAAAAAAATTCACATTCGATCCAAAATAACTGATTTTCTGTTGGATTTGGAAAATGGGTGCAAGAGACTTTTTGGAGCAGTTTTGCATAAGGTATGGACTCCCCAAATTTCATTGCTCTACGTTGAAAAAACCCAATAGGAAAGGCCTTTTTTAAAACTCCTTTCTGTCGCCACTAGTTGGCACTGTAGAGTTGATGCAAATGACCCCTACCAGACCCTTCAGAGTATGACTCTCAACAAGCACGGGAAGTTTGGCGTAGATATGTAGTATATCTGCCGAGTTATGACTGTTCAAAGTCTTTTGCGAGACAAATTGTTGACGGTCGTTTTCACTTTCCTGTTTGGACCCCTCCGCTTCAACGAAACCTCAATATTTTTCATCAGGCACCTGAACACAGGTCTTAAGGCTCCCCTGATGCAGGTTTGAGGTCAACAGATTTTTTTTCCTTGGAGGAGGAACCTGTCTCGTAAAAAAAGGCATTTCCTGTTCTCACTAGGGGGCGCTAAGCCTAATGGGTAATATTTCAATGCACTCGTGTTAAGGGTGGGATGTCGCACATACATGCCAGATATGAAAAAGATTGAACGTTGTGTGAAGGAACTATTAGTCATTTACTGAATTTGTCATTTTGCCGAAAAAATGGCCGACTTTGGCACTACGCCCAGGTCAGACCCGTGAATGAAAACGCACCATTTTAAAAACTTAAGACCTCATATGTCTCCTGAACAGTCTTACCAATTTTGAAGATGATCCAACTAACCCCCTCGGCGAAAAGGCCTCAAATGTGCACCCTGTAAATTGATAAAAATGTCATATTCGATCCAAAATAACTGATTTCCTGTTGGGTTTGGAATATGGGTGCCAATGCTTTTTTGGAGCGGTTTTGGACAAGGTATAGACTCCCCAAATTTCATTGCTCTACGTTGACAGACCCTAATGTTATAGGCCAATTTTAAAATTTCAAGGGGGCGCCACTGAGCCATTTTGTTACATTTTTTTTCAACGTTGCAAAATTATCGAAATTTACAATTTTCCGCACATATATGCAAATTTTGGTGACTTTTCGTGCATGTTCAGGCCTCCAAATTGGCCGTTTTCATTTGCCCTGAAAATAAATAAATAAATAAAAAAAATAAAAATAATCCTTTGCAAAACAATAGGGCCTTCGCACGCCTAGTGCTCGGGCCCTAAATATACATGAGAAAACAAGACATTTCATCTAATCTTGAACCATTTTCAGTCAATCAATGTCTTTATTTTCGATGTATATTGTTGAAAACAGCCAACAATTGCATCTCAGATGTAACTAGAATTTAAAAGAAAACGACTATTTCACTGCTTTCACTCAAAAAACCTTTAGATCCTATTAAAAAAACATATATACAGTATATATATATATATATACAGTATATATATACAGTATATATATATATATATATATATATATATATATATATATACACAGTATATATATATATATATATATATATACACAGTATATATATATATATATATATATATATATATATATATATATATATATATATATATATATCAGTGACGTGCGGTCAGGGGAGGCAGGTGAGGCTCTGTCATCATGACAAAAAAATAATTATAGCATCAAATTTATATTAATATTTGTCCATTGCTCTTCATGTATGACTCATTTCAAACATTTTCTATAGTCAAAATCGCTGAATTTGCCCATTTCCTGTTCAAATAAAGAAATGAAACGAGAGGTGCGGCAGCAACAAGTAAAGCCTCACCTCTGATTGCGCAATCCTTCACAAACTGGGTTGATACATGGAATTGGAGCGTGCTGGTTGCCGTACATCTGCATGTCGCCATTATAATGTTTCCAGATACGTTTATTTGACCTGATTTTCCTCAGTCTGGCTAATGTCTTTAACCCTTAAAGTTTAATGTTTGTTAGCGACATATTTAGTTTTGCTGATGGGAAATAAAACCGCAGTGAAAAGGCGCAGGTTGCGGCAGATAGTACTCTGCCGCACTGCCAGGGGGCGTACGTGAAACTGGACTTTCCGTTAAAAGTGGACGCGGTTAACACAACGCCGGAGCTAAAAGGTTTGCTTCAAACTAAGGGACAGAGGATAACTCGCGCTTTTCAAACGGACTGGTACACCCGAAAAGACTGGCTATGTGGCTGTCCTTCGAAAAATCGCCTTTGCGGCTTTCCCTGCCTTTTCTTCTCAACTTGTGCCAATGTCTGGACTAACACGAGATATTGTGACATTAAAAAACTACCACGAAGCCTCAGCAAACATGAGAGCTCGACCACTCACATTCTAAGCCTGTTTGCTTTGAAAACTTTCAGAAGCTCAAGGATCGATTTGGCTTTGACAAACAGCAGAAGCTCAACGGTAGCATCCTCAAAGCTAAGGTAAAGAAAAGAGTTTGAAAGACGTCATTAATGCAACCTGCATCCTAGCTAAACAGGAGTTAACATTTCATGGTAACGATGAGCGTGTAGCTCTTCTAAACGTGGCACATATGTAGAACCATTACATGGTTTTGCTGAGAAAGATGAAAGGTTAGCTAGACATTTGGACACATCCACTATGTTTTCTGGCTTGTCAAATAGAACACAGAACGATCTAATTGAAGCAATCCTCTCCATTGAGGCGGAGAGATTTTTTTTAAAGTAAAGGAAAATAAGGAGGACTTTTACCAAAAGGGCGTAGGTTTGCATAGAGACGGTAGGGACATAACACTACCAACTTTTCAGCATGCTAAAATTGTCCCTACCAACTTTTAAGCAACCTTACCTTTTTTGCATGATGCAATGTTCAGTTATATAGAGAATTTAGATCTTTCAATAGTTCCATATGTTGTAAGGATAGAATTGACCCTACCATTATTAAGTGAATTATTTTCACTATGTTTATGTTTGCTAATAAAAAACAGACATTTATTCAGGAAGTTTTCAAAATGCTTCTTTAGTATTTTTTGAAAACAAAGGTTTGAATCGAACAGTGTATCATCTGAACCAATGCACGTAAAAGTTATTATCAGTAGATAAGGATTTATTTTGCATTGATCATTTTGCCTATTAACTAGAAAATGCAATTTCGGGAGAAATTACACCTGGGTCTTTCCTCAGTGGAGATACAGATCTTCGCCCCACTCAGGTGTAGCAATAGAATGGACATTAATGCCAGTCATTGGCAGTAAACAAAGTAAACGCCATTAGAGATGATTGGGAGAATTGGACGTACATGGCCGTCAATGGCGGCACCCTTCATAAGCTATTAATTAATTAGGTTCATATACATGAGAAATTTGGTCTCATTAATGTCCCGTCCCCAGCAAAAAGTGTACCTACATGCAGGTTATGCTGTTATATCGTCCCTACGAATGTTGAGACTAAACCTATGCCCTTCCAAAGTAACGCCGGTTTTTGGGGTGAAGGACAGGCGCAAGACCACAAACAGTTTTCATTTCAATCTTGTTTAAAACAAAACAAAAAAAATACAAACAAACAAAAAAAAAAAGAGCTTAGACCAAGAAAAATACAATAGAATATTTAAAAACTAATTCTAATTCTTTGTTTTTCTTTTCACACTTTTTGTTTAGCAATATGTAATAAATTGATTAAAGTTTCAGAATTAAAAGTTTTAAAAACAACTGAATATTTCACTAAAGGTCAGAATTGAATTCTGTGGTTTTGTACACCAGGGTGTAGAGCAAATGCATGTTATTTTCTTACTTTTACGTATCGATAATATGTACCGTGTGTGCGTGTTTTGTGAAGAATGCTGATGAGATATGAAATAACCAGTAGCCAATTGAATAAGCTACCCTTTTTGGTTTATATAATTGGAAATCTGACACTAAAGGAGTCAGTGCCTCACCAACCATGAACCTCACCGCACATCACTGATATATATATAGACCCTACCCACGTGACGTCACAACTCCTTCCTCCTGACTGGTGCCGCCCAATTGTCCGTCAACACATCATGTTTACCTGTTACGCCTACATACATTCCTCCTATTTACGACGTGTTTTTCTGCTCGTTAACATTAATAATCAAAATGGTGAAGGCGTGTGTGGCGGTCGGTTGCAATAACAGAGAAGATAGACGGAGAAGACAGAGAGACTTGAAGTTCTACCGGATTCCGAGAGACCCGAAGAGAAGAGAGCGAGATGGGCTGGTGCAATTCGACGAGAAAACTGGGCTCCAAACGATTACCACAGATTATGTAGTAGTCATTTTATATCTGGTAAAATGCATTTAATATATATTTAGAGGGTTTTGGGCTGACAACCACAATTAAGATCATTGCTAGGCTAATCGCCGACAACATGCACGTATGTATGTAGTGAGAGTGCTATCGCTAAACCATATAAACATTAAAAGCCCTAACTCCATTGACAAACGACATGAAATACATTAGACTTGACAGTGGATGTTAGCAATAACAAAAGATTTTGAATTGAAAATTTCGTAACTCACCTTTCCAAGCACAAGATAGATTCCTGCCGAATTTTCGTGGACGAGGACCTGTTTCACCCAACCAGCAACGAAGTATTTATAAGCCTCCAAGCTCTTAAAGTTTTACAAACTTCCGTGAGAATAGGCTGATTTTGTGTGGACAAGATAGTTGTACATATCAGGGTAGCTAGCAGATGTCAGGCAAATACGGCGGAGACAGCGGGTCGAAAAACATCGATTTAGGCATCAAATATGGATCTGGCGAATGGATAAACTGAAGCTTTTCCACATAACGCCTTTTATGCAACGCATCAAGTGAGTTTACGGCATCCGAAAGCACCGGGTCTTCCATGAAACGCATTATAAATTGCTCGATCAATTGAGACCATTGATAATACAGACACAAAATGACGGAAAAGGGGGCGGAACCATACAGCGATCACGTGATTTTGTGACGTCGGTGGGTATGTACAGGATATATATATATATATATATATATATATATATATATTAGGGCTGTCAAAATTATCGAGTTAACACGCGGTAATTAATTTTTTAAATTAATCACGTTAAAATATTTGACGCAATTAACGCACATGTCCCACTCAGACAGTATTCTGCCTTTTGGTAAGTTTTACAGCAAGGCTTTTTGTGCTGTCTAACAGCGAACTCTTGTGGTCGCTTTGCGACATGGTTTATTGTTTTCTTGCCAGTTCAATATGGCTGCACGACGTCTCGGGCTGACACCTACTTTGTAATGTTGTGCTTATATGATCCTTGGACAAGCAGTGTTTCCCACCAATGAACGAGACAGTGGCTCGCGCGGGTAGTAGAGTAGTATTTTATTTATTTATTTATTTATTTAAGGCCACTTCAAACTAGCGGCAGCCGAGTGGGAGGAGTTCAGCGGACACCTATTCATCGTGTATTGTAGCGTAATGTTCGTAACTATGCAGCCCCCCCCTTAAGAGACGCAAGGGGAACGAGTGGGAAGAATGGGAGAACGAGCGAGATAGCGAGAGATAGCGGTCGCATGTCGTAGCAGCCCGCTGTTATTTTGTTATTCTTTGTCTTTATTATTGTTCCCACAATCAAGTGGGTAAGCAAATACAGACTTCTCTCCTTCTTCCCAATATCCGGGGCATTACAATAGTTTGGATCGGACTTTTCGGCGAAAGTGAGCGGTGGACGGCCGTCTTGGACGTAAAGCAAACTTTGATTGAACTTGCGCGGAGAGGCGGGGCCCAAAATAAAGCCTTGCTCTATTTTCAGAGCGTTGGTCACAGTAAAATATTTATTAGTTGAAGCAGAGTAAAATGATACATATTCACGGTACAAGAACGTTGTTTCCGTGTCCACCGATTGGTAAGAAAAGGCTGTTTGTACGAGTGACGTGTGGGCGCTCCCGTCAGGGGGGACATTTCGCGTGGAGTGGCTATTATTCGGCACAACACCGGCGCGCCAACTTCAGACAATTACGGCTGACGAAACTTTGATAAATGCGCCCCCCCCAATTTCCCGAGCTTTGGGACACTCGAAAAATGACTCTCATACCTCTCCTTGCTAAGTTAATGGTACCTCGATGTGCGTTTGTGTGGAAATTTAGTTCACGAACAACGGGGAAAGAACTATACACCTTCTCACCGAATCAAGTAAAACTCTTTACACGGCTATTAGAATTCCCCAGTCCTGTAAATGGGTCAGTTGACAGAAGGACTGTTATTGTTGTGGTAATGTAGTACTTATGAGGGTCAAATAAAAAAGAAAAAGGAGGACTACGACGGCGGTCTGAAACCCGCGGCTCTCGGGCCACATGCGGCTCTTTAGCGCTGCTTTGGAGCTTTTTTTTTTTTTTTTTTTTTTTAATGGAAAAAGATGGGGGAGGGAAATATATTTTTTGTTTTAATAGGATTTCTAGGAGGACAAACATGACACAAACATTCTTTCAATTCATTAATATTGTAATGAAGTTAAACTTGTGGTGGCATCGTACAACAGAGTAGTCACGTGGTGCGCTATAGGATCCACTGCAGGGAAAATAAACATTTAATCATGAAGGCTAATTTTGTATTTCCAGCCAACTTAGTCATTTCTATAGTAGGCTAATATAGCTAGTATCGATAATTATGCTCCAGACATACTGTATCAGTTGTTTTTTTTTTTTTTTGGGGGGGGGGGGGGGGGGGGGGGGGGTCAAATATGGCTCTTTCAACAGTTTGGGTTGCCAACCCTGAGTCACTACGAGATGTAAGTCGTACTATTGCTACAAGAAAAAAAGTCGCATTATTACATAGGGTAACGTAGCGTAACGTAAAATTCGCCGTGGCACGACATGGTGAGGCTGTCCGACTCCGATGCAGCCCACCACCACAGTTTCAAAAAATCCTATGGAAAACACTGACAAGATTTGTCCGTAAGTATGGTTGTTGTAAAGAATGTACATATTATGTTAGTAAACGAAATGTTATATTTTTTGTATGAGACGCTTTTTGTTTATGTTTAGTGAACCTGTATCGCTTGCTAAGCTAACATTGTTGCTAATGCAATGCTTGTGTACTTTTTTTTGTAGTTTTAAGACGGTCTAAAGAGGACAATGGTTTGAGGCTATTTTATTAATAAATCAGATGAAAAAGGAAGAAGTCTGATTATTAAGGCGTCGTTCACTAGCTGTCTAGCTTTGGAAAAAGTAGACGCTTCGGAGTGAGGACAGCATAGACAGATTTAAATGACAGTAGAGTGAAATGCCCACTACAGTCCTTATGTACCGTATGTTGAATGTATATCTTGTGTCTTATCTTTCCATTCCAACAATTTATTTTACAGAATATATGTATAATTTACAGAAAAATATGGCATATTTTATAGATGGTTTGAATTGCGATTAATTGCGATTAATTAATTTTTAAGCTGTAATTAACTCGATTAAAAATTTTAATCGTTTGACAGCCCTAATATATATATATATATATATATATATCTTACCGAAAAATGCTGTTACGCTTGATAACACACATCACTTAAAAGTTAGGATTTTTTCCCACGTGTTGCAATTGAATTTCTATTTGTGTCATGCCATTTTTAAGTTCTAGTTACAGTTTAGACTAACTTAAAACTTAAGTCCTGATAGGATTTTGAGTTTTTGCAGTGTTCAAAATAAATGTATAATACAGGCAGTATTGGAGCACATTGTGGACCAGTGCTACTTGGTGTTTTATCCAGCAATGACTACTGAGCTAAAATTGATAGTTAGCATTATATGAGTTTTTATTTTACACCCTCATCACTCCACAACGCTATGTTATGTTAAAGCCTGTATGTAAGACTTGTTAGCCACGCATCGACAGTGGTCATAATTAATAGAAACCTAGCCCTCCGCAGGGCTAACGTTACGTGAGCTAACGTTAATCTTATTTATTAGTGCTTAGCGCGCTTTATTAGCGCTTAGCGCTCTACTGCTTTAAGATGGCGGCTGTTTACTAACGCTGCCCAGACACGGCCGAGTCTGACAGATGTGATCTCTATGAGACTCATCAGACGCTACCTGCTACCATCGTAGCATCGTGCGGGGTATTATTTAGCAACATCATCGTTGTTTGTAGCGGCTGTCGGCTGCAGTAAGTTTTTTTTTTCTCTTCCTCTACGCACGTGACATCAGCGCGTTGTCCCGCATTAAAAGTAGTCCGAGCAAAACGTGATGCTTAGAGCTGTCAAAATAAACGATTACTCGAGGTGAATAAAATTACTCGGATCAGTTTTTAAACTCGAGTTACTCGAGTATTCGTTTCAGCTCTAAATTCATGTGTTAAAAAAAAAAAAATCGCGCGATAAACAAAAATGAAGCCGGTAATTTTTTCGCTGCGATTTATCACCTCGCGTGCACGTGCGTGCGCATGTGCGGCAGACGTGCTGTTAAAAGTTCGGATTCCTCGATACAACTGCGCAAAATGCATCTTCGTTCCAGGTCTGGCAAAAACTAGCGCCGGAGCCAATCGTTTCCATTATATCCTATTGTTCAACGTATTCCGGCCGCGTGAGTGCTCCGGAGTGACTGTGGACCATCTACGGCGCGCCGGTGTTGTTGACGTGTGGGCGCTCCCGTCAGGAGTGACATTTCATGCGGGGCGGCTATTTTTCGGCACAGCGCCGGATATTTACAACGAAGTCCGCCAAAACATTGTTACCGACTTGGCTGCTACGAACAACCTCGCTTTGACAACAAACAGCTGAATGAAATTAAGAGCGCTGTGCTTCAAACTCGTCCTGTTTATGAAAGTCGATTGTCATATGCTGGTGTTGTGTAGTAATGAGCAGACGTGACTTCAGCGGCGCTTGCTAACTTCTTTAATGCGCCCACACACTAGATATCATGAAATGGCAAACTAGATGTGCTACTTGCCATGCCATTGGCTACATGAGCCCAGAGTGATTATGGGACACGTAGTCCATATACTATATCGATGAATTTTAAACTGTCATAACTAAGTTAAGAAGATCAGATCAGTAAGAAGTAAGCACATAAATATTAAGCACTAAATTGCATGTTTATATGATGGCAATTTAATTTTTGCTCGTTAGCAAAAAAAAAAAAACAACGAAACAAAAAATATAATTGCTTTTTTTTTTTTTTTTTTTTTTTACAGTGCGTTAAATGTATTGAATCGGATCGAAAATCGTGTCCTCCGTATCAAAAATCATACCGAACCGTGACTTAACTGTATCGTTGCCTCCCTATGGAACACCATTGCAGAAGCTATGATGGGAAAAGTTTTCATTTGCCTAAATGCTTAAGTTATTAAGTGCAATTTTTTTATTTTTCAAACACATTTTATTTATTATGTGTTTCTGTGCGGTATCAATATTGTTGTTTTTTACTAGTGATGCACGATAATACATTTTTCAACCGATACCGATAACCGATAATTTCCTACTCATTCCAACCGATAACCGATAATGTCAAGCCGATAATTATATTAAAATATTTATGTAAAATTTTAAAGTATACACAAAAGAAAATGTTACTGTGCAAAAATATAATTTATTGCTCTTTTTTTCAACATAAAATATGAACAAGTCGTCAATTCAAACATCTTAATAATGACAGATTGTCTGACATTGTGTAATGGTAAACTTTTGGCAACAATTACTTAAAGAGTAAATACCTAAGTTGCAAAAAATGCCTTTAAAAGTAAGCCATTCCTAACATATATAACATTAATACACTGCAAAACAAACCTCCTTAAAACTAGTCAGTTTTAAGTGTAAATCTATTGGCAATAAGTGAAATTATCTGCCATCGCTTCAAGTGTATTTCTCTCAGATTTCTTGGAAGAAAAATAGCTAGCTGAAAATAATCTTAACAGCCTTGTTTTAAGCAATACATTATTCTAATTAATCCTAAAAAAAAAAAAAAAAAAAACTTTTGAGATTTTGAATAATATTTGTGGCTACAGAATATTGATTTAAGAATTTGATTATCTACTGTGACTGTAATTGATCAGAGAAATAAGTTAAATAATTTGAAAAGTGATTGCTAATGTTATATGCTTTGTTGCACACTGTGAAAATGATTAACCCAAAAGAGCAAGATGCCATGTACCCATTCTGCAGCGCTTTGTTTACATTTGCGGCTTTCACGACATTTGCTTTACAGCAGCTAAACTGATACACGGCAGTACTATTTGGACGGAGTTGGAACTCGCACCCGCGTGCGTGTTGTTTTGTGCCAGAGTTTTGTTAAGCCTAAATAAAGGCAGCGTTACAAAGTCATTTGACCGCTCGTCATTTTACATACTGAATGCATTATTGACTGGCTGACTTCGTTTTCTCCATGTTTAAATTATCATCTAACCACTGTGCCGTCATGATAAGCTTGCTTACTGGACATCACTTTTTCATGAACAATGGTGGTCGTATAAACTGCATTATTTTTTTTATCCAGGGCTTTGGTTCTCGGGTCATTTAGGTAAAAAAAACAACAACCGTGTCTTGTTTCGGCGGCGGCGGCAGCTACGTCGTTCGTACTGTAGAATCCGCCCGCCCCAGCCGGTTCGCCGCGGTGTATTCGGGTCCTGGCTCTGCTCGCACGCCGTGGGGGAACGCTCGAGAAACCGGGGTGTTCGCCGGAGGTCCCCAAGCCGGGGTACCGCTCGGCTGGGCCCGCCCCGCCTAAGGCGAGGTGGCGGCGGCCTGCCGGACAGGTGTTCGGCCATTCCTTACTACGCGGCGAAACGTCCTACACAATGCTCAGGGTGCTTTCGCATGCATTCACACGCATGCGCACATCGGTTAGAGGCGGCGATTACTCACTATTTTTGTTTTTATTTAGTTATTTAGAACCTTTTCACAGCCTCAAAGATACTTTTTGCATGTATTACCCTCTCATACTTTTAACCATTGTGTTTTTTTTGTGTTAGATTTGAAGCAGTTGACCACATTAGTCACGTAGCGTGTTTAAACCGTCCTTATTTGATATAACTACATTTAAGTATTTTCTGCAGGCATTTTTTTAGTACCTTATTCCTGTATGCATCTAAACAAAACAAGTTTAGAGCGCACGGTAGTACTTTGGGTGTCAAATTCGACTAATGTAGGATGTTTCGCCGATGTAGCATATTTTGGCAGAACACCGGCCAGAGCGGCTGGCTCCGTCGGAAGATGGCTACTTGCCGACTATCGGTCTCCAGTCTTGCCGGTGTTTAGCCTTAGATGCGAATTTACCACCCGCCTTGGGCTGCATTCCCAAACAGCCCGACTCTGTATTGTCACAAGCCCTGTAGTTTAACTTTGTTAGTGTTTACAATAGCTTTAGCATTCCCGCTAGCAGCAGACTCGTATTCGTTCCAAAAATCTTTGTGATGCAGTTTTAAATGGCTGCTGGGTTAGTGGTTTTGAATGAGTACGCTTTCTTTCTGCCTCATGGAACTTCTACGGTACATGTTTCGCAGATGGTGGGAGCGTCGTTTTTTTAGTGACAGCCGCCATAATATTCAACTACTTCTTGTCGTGTAACTCTGCCTCCTCAACCCCTCCTACCTCAGGGGCTTCAGAGAGGGGAGGGGTTGAGGAGGCGGCGTGCTGAATTCTTCGGTTGCGCACATTTAGAGGCTAAATCAAGTATATAATTATCGGATTGCATTATCGGTTGAATTTTTTTATTATCTGGATTATCTGTGTGACGTCATAATTGCCATTATCGGCCGATAATTATCGGTGACCGATATTATCGTGTATCTTTATTTTTTACTTAAGAGGCATGGTCTGTTGTTTTTAGTTGTGATTTCTTAAAAAGAATGTTTGAATTTAAGAGTAAATATTTATCGCGTTTAAATGGGTGTACTTGATCTATTAATATATACTGTATTCTCACTGTGTTATTGTAAATTGGTTAAAAATGGGGGGGGGGGGGGGCCGCAAAATTATCGCATATCGCAATAATTTATGGCAATAATTATCGCACACTAAAATGTGTTATCGCGACAGGCCTACTTGTATCACAATGTGAAATGCCTACTTTATCATGCAAAGATTTGCGTCCTTTGGTTTAATGGGGACGGGATTTAATATACCAAGGCTTCTCCTGTCAGACCTGGTCTTTTCTTAGGTTTCCTTTGGTTAATCTTATCACAATGCTATCTTGTAACTGTCAATGATACCGATGATGATAATAAACGATAAATAAATGCGAGTGCAACATCCATGCCTCCAGATTGAGGCAAAAGGGTTTACAATATGCAACTGAGGTAGGGCTAGGCCATATGGCCTGAAGTACATATCACGGTAAATTGGGCAGATTTACCTCAGTCACGATAAATGACAATAAATTCGCCCAAGCGTACGGTTATACAATTTGAAAATCTGAATCAGTGCATGAAACACAAATGAACAGTTTCTCGTTGGTTTATGTACCAGCTTTCAATTACCGTATTTTTCGGACTATAAGTCGCATTTTTTAAAAATAGTTTGGCTGGGGGTGCGACTTATACTCAGGAGTGACTTATGTGTGAAATTATTAACACATTATGATATAATGTTCTTTATGCTATAGTTATCTGAATAATTTAATAGCTATGGCCACGTTCGCGTTCTGCCTTTGGCAATGTATGTTCAATTGTATTATTGACTTTTTTATATTGAAATGCATCCTTTTCGTTTGTGGCGCTTTCAAGCCCATGTGGGGGCGCACTTGCACTTGTTTATGCTAACCGTTTGTGTTATGTCATTGCTGTAAAAGCATCTAATTATCATTTATTTATGTCGATGCGAACCTGTTTGGTATCGAGGACGAAATTGATTCAGCAAATTATACGGACGTCCAGCATCGTCATATGGGAGTTTAGCCCGCTGAATAGCGAGGACCGAGCCATAGCGTCCTGGTGAGGACAGTATGTTCGCATTTTGTTGTTCATGCACTGTACACTGTACTCTTATTCAGCATGTTGTTCTCTATTGTATTTTTATATTAAATTGCCTTTCAAGATGACATGTCTGTTCTATGTGTTGGATTTTATGAAGTAAATGTCCCCCAAAAATGCGACTTATACTCCGGTGTGACTTGTTCATGTTTTTTTTCTCTTCGTTGGGCATTTTATGGCTGGTGCGACTTATACTCAGGTGCGACCTGTAGTCAGAAAAATACGGTAAACATATTTAACAATTGTACATGCAGTATAAACATTAAGTATATAACAGGCATGAAAATGGGTCAGGGGTTAAAAAGGTGAGAAGGGTGTGGAGGAAATATGTTCCAGTACACCGTACACCCCAACAAAATATTGAGCTCTGTCGACCCACACTGTGTTTCAGCAGGGCCATGCAGAGACCGGTGGAGGGGTGGGTGCTCGTAGATCAAAAGGGGCACATGAACAAGTATTTAATACACCTTAAAACAACATAACTTCAATTTTAACCAGCTTTAGATAATAATTGGCTGTGACTGTGACATACTTTAATTGGGAGGGGGCAACAGTGAATAGAAATCAAAACTGTCATCAACACTTTCTGGCTGTGACTCAGTCAGTCTGCCTCTTTTCTTCCTTCAACCTCTGCATCAAAACTTCCTTCCTCAACTTGTTCATCTGAGAACAAACCACATCAGATGGTCACTGAGCCACCAACAGCACAGTTTTCTTAAAACTATTATTTCATTACTATCCATACTTAACAACTCTAGCACCTAATGATCAATAAAGCAATGACATAAAAATCTTATAGAAAAATAACATTGTAATTGTGTTTATAATTGGATTTAATACCCGACTATCCTTGCAAACTTGTTCTTACCAGGTCTGCTATTCACCCAGCTAATGAGGTATCCACTGCCTTTAGCAGCCTCATCTAACTCCTTTTTTCCTCAATCTCCCTTCCCTACGACGCATGTCTATGCAATGAAATATAAATATTTTAAAAAAACAAACAGACTCCCCGGTGGCTTTTAGTTTTAAAGCTTTCTTAATTTCTTTCTCACTCAATAACGATGGAGTTAGATTTGTGTTTTTATTATTCAATCAAAAAACAAAGTTACTTCTATCAAAAACAAAGTTGCTTCAATCAAAATACAGTATATACTTTTAATCCCAAAAAGTAGCTTCAATAAAAAAAAAATGTTTTTGATTGCAATAATAAATTTGAGACAAAAAAAGCATTTGAAAACTATTTTTCTTGATTGAAACAAATTTTTCCATTTAAGTAATGTTTTGCGTTTAGGCCACATTTTGGCTAGGACATTTGTGTCTTTATTATTCAATCAAATAAGTTGCTTCAAACAAAAAAATATATATAAAAAGAAAAACTTTGCACATGTGCCAATCACCGTTTACCAAAGCCTGAGAGGGTTTGAGTAGACTCACTATGAAGCTTTTAATAAAGCCAAGCATTTTCTAACTACTTTATTCTTGTTTAAAAATAATTCGGTGGGGCAGTAACATGTTTAAAACTTATCATAATTCTTACATTTTGAAGTGCTTGAAAACCATTTATAAATGATACTTTGGTGAAAAAAGTGAAAAAACATGTCTTATATATATGTATCTTTTTTCCAATGTAAAATCTGAATAAATGCATTGAACACGCACAAAAAAATGTGTGTGTGTGGGGGGGGGGTTGGGGCGCTACTTCGCGGTTTTCACTTGTTGCGGCGGGTTCTGGTCCCCATTAACCGCGAAAAACGAGGGATCCCTGTATTTCTGAAAAGCTTCAAGAAGCAGGACTCATTCCCACCACTCGTCGGGCTGCTGTTGTGCCGACACCGGCCGTCAGCTCAAATCCAAGCCGAAAATAACGCGTCTCCGGCGGACGACGGGAGCAATGTGAGGCGCCCCCTCATTCCGAGAGAATGCCGCTTAATTTGACTCAACAGTGTGTTTCTTCGTTTATATTACCGCTAAATACACAAGCTTGACGCCAATTTAACGGGAGCTATTTTTTTTCATGGGAGATTTGGCTAGCTCTGGCAGTGTTCAACGCAAGCTGCAACGAATGGCAGTAACTTTTTTTATATCGCAAAACGTGAAAACGATTGAAACCATTACTCACCAAATTCAATCTGCTGGCAAATACAGGCAAGTGTGTATGCTGCGCTCTGGTCTGCCCCGATGTGGATAAGGCCTGCTTTTTGTTTTCGCTGCTTTGCATTGCAACCGAAGGCTCTCCGAGCACTCCATGTACACGCGTAAGGAGTGCGCGCGTTTGGAATAATGGAACGCAGCTTGGGCCGTTGATTGGTTCTCGTCAGCGAAGCACCGAGAAGGATTTGCTGACTGTGTTCTTAAGTGCTCAGTTTACGTACTAAGTTAATCACATGATGATAATAATAATAATTGAATAAAACCTCCTGACCTCCCCCCTCCTCCCAAAAAGAATTTCTCCTCGGATCTACGCAATTCACGTAGGTCGCCCTTTTTGACTTCAAAACGGCGAATTTCACCGAAAGGTGAGAGATTTTCATGCCTGATATAAAAATATTTATTTATACACAAAATAAATATTAATTATTTACCACCCCTCCTGGCTCGTAGGTCTGTCCTCCTAAGGTGGGTGGACCCCCTCCCTCCTACACATACCGAATGGCTGACGACCCTAATGACATGCTTGAAAATTGAAAAGATCAGATAATCTCTCCATTATTCTAATGGTAGATTCCTACGTGCATGGGGACCACTTTTAAACATGTGTCAGTCCTCTTAAGCCCTTGGCATTCCACAATTTGGCATCTCTTTTGTTTATTGTATTTACACTTATTATTCAAAACCATTATTAAAACTCAATGCTCAATGGTCACGAAGTTCACTGGCAGTGACAGGAATTAATTTAATGTTTTTTTTTTTTTTTTTAATTTTATTTTATTTATTTATTTTTTTAAAAATTATTATTATTATTATTACTCTTTTATTTATTTGTGTGGGTGTTGGATGTCAGTCCCAATGTTCATATCATTTTGTCTTTTCTTTTTTGAACTGGAAATCCATGCACTGCTATTGTGAAAAGTTGGAAAAATGATGAGATTTTGATATAAGAAAATTATTTACCACCAAGAAGAAGAAAATGAATTAAATTTATATTTGAATTGTAAAATTCATCATTGTTGTTGAAAAAAAAAAAAATTGGGCTGTCTGTGGCTTTTAAGGCAGAACGTATGGAATCACAGGAGTGCCAAAAGAAGAAATACATGAATGAATAAAAAAAATAAATATAAAGGGAGATAAATAAATAAATTTATATAAATAAAAACTAATTTCAAATAAGGTTTTGTCTGTCTGCAAATTATAAGGTAAAGACAAATCATGGACTTCATAAGCTATTGACATGACACAGGAAATCGGGCAGATTCGTAGAGGGCCTATTTTTTAAAAACTTCAAATACAAATATTTACAAAACCAAAGCTGCTACCGACCTAAAACCAAAACAGGCACCAGGATCAATAGCAATATTTAACATATCATATAAGTTTATGACCAAAATAGCAACTTAATTTTTATTTACTAAGTTAAGTTTTCAACAGCTAGTAAATCACTCAATTTACCATCAGAAACTTCATACTTGAGGAAAACATGTACAATCCATTATAAATAATATGTAAATAGATTATTAATCAATTCTATATACAATCACAACTTAGTAGAGAATAGAATAGCCCTGTACTATCATTATACCACTATATAATGTTAGCGAATAGGGCGAGTGGACGCCATATGTAAACAGAGCTTTTCTGGGGGAAATTCTTGTGAATAAATACTTAAATCCCCGACTTCTTCCCTGAATCCCTTATAGATATGGACGTAAAGCGGTCTCGATTCTTGGTTAAAAGCAAAGAAACTGTGAAGTTAGCTTTTACTTTACGTTTATTGACGAAGTACCATGCTATTATGTTAGCGAATGAGGCTAGCGGGCACCATATGTAAACAGTGCTTTTCTGGCAAAACCTCTTGTGAATAAATGCTTAAATTCCTAAATTCTTCATAGATATGGACGTAAAACAGTCTTGATTCTTTGTTAAAACCAAAGAAACCATGAAGTTAGCGTTTATTTTACTTATATTGATGAAGTACCATCCTACATTGTTCGTGAATGAGGCTAGCGGGCGCCATATGTAAAAGGAGCTTTTCTGGCGAGAATTCTTGTGAATAAATGCTTAAATTCTCGAATTCTTCTTAGATGTGGACGTAAAACAGTCTCGATTCTTGGTTAAAAGCAAAGAAACCGTGCAGGTAGCATTTATTTCGCGAAAATATTGCCAACTATGAGGCTAGTCAGTTCCATGTGTAAACAAAGAAGAAAATTCCAGCGAATAAATGCTTCAATCACGCATGCATGGTGCGAAAAATATTATAATAACCTTTAATCCTCGAAAAAAATCACTCCTGAGACAATCCTTTCTGTTTTTATGCGTAGTTCAATCCAATCGTGAGTAAATCCAAGCTTAAATCAGACATGAGCGTGTGCTGTCTTCGGCTATTACTAAATGAAGCTCGGCCCCCTCTGATGAGGCGTCGCGCAAAGAATGACGAGGGGTCAGGTCAATAGTTTTTTTAAGTCTATGGACAAATAAATAAATAAATAATGAATAATAAAATTTGATGCAAAACTAATAATTCTGATCAAAGCCACGTACCGGCCTATTGCAATCAAGCGCGCCTCCGTCTTATTGACATGAGTCTCCGTACTGTATATTTTGTGTGATTTGGAATAAGTAGTATAGCGCCACTTGAACAACATGTGGTTGATCCATGATTGTCTAGCTTTTGAGTGAACAAGGGCAAGTGTGTTCCATTTACGTCTTTCACAGCCACCCCACCCACTTGCCCTCAGCCCCCCAAATGGCCTCCGTGTGACATCATAGGGTCTTAGGGCAAGTGAGCGGGGGCAACTCAAATTGTTATTGAAACACAGCCATTGTTGATAGCTGCTGTGACATAATCACTCAACCCAAGTCTTTACTTCAAGGTTTCAGCATTTTCTGAAATACACGCACGCACACATGCACAAATCTCATTCTTTTTCACAGCCTGTTCCCTGCAGAGCTGTTGTATTGCAAATGTTGCTCTTCATACTATTATTGACAGTCAATGGTAAATTTTAATAACTTCATCATGAATACACAGCCAACACCTTTGATTGCATGGGTCATCGGTGATTGTCATGCGTGCATATGTTGTTTTTTATTGGCATGCTAGGACTGTGCCATTGACTCGCGCTAGCTTAGCCACTCCGGAGCCCTGAAACAAACAAATAACTGCAGGCATGAAAATGGGTCAGGGGTTAAAAAGGTGAGAAGGGTGTGGAGGAAATATGTTCCGGTACACTGTACAACCACACAAAATATTGAGCTCTGTCGACCCACACTGTGTTTCAGCAGGGCCGTGCAGAGACCGGTGGAGGGGCGGGTGCTCGTAGATCAAAAGGGGCACATGAACATGTATTTAATACACCTTAAAACAAAATAACTTCAATTTTAACCAGCTTTAGATAATAATTGGCTGCGACTGTGACATACTTTAATTGGGATGGGGGGACAGTGAATAGAAATCAACACTGTCATCAACATTTTCTGGCTGTGACTCAGTCTGCCTTTTTTCTTCCTTCAACCTCTGCATCAAAACTTCCTTCCTCAACTTGTTCATCTGAGAACAAACCACATCAGATGGTCACTGAGCCACCAACAGCAGTTTTCTCAAAACTATTACTTCATTATTATCCATACTTAACAACTCTAGCACCTAATAATTAATAAAGTAATGACATAAAGTCTTATAGAAAAATAACATTGTAATTGTGTTTATAATTGTATTTTATACCCGACTATCCTTGCAAACTTATTCTTACCAAGTCTGCTATTCACCCAGCTGATGAGGTATCCACTGCCTTTAGCAGCCTCATCCAAGTCCTTTTTTTATCCCTCAATCTCCTTTCCTTGCGAGGCATGTCTATATAATTAAATAGAAATATTAATTAAAAATTTTTTTAAAAAATCAGACTCCCCGGTGGCTTTTAGTTTTAAAGCTTTCTTAATTTCTTTCTCTCTCAATAAAGATGGAGGTAGATTTGTGTCTTTATTATTCAATCATAAAACAAAGTTGCTTCAATCAAAAACATAGTTGCTTCAATCAAAATATATATTTCTAATCCCCAAAAAGTCACTTCAATAAAACAAATTGTTTTTGATTGCAAACATAAATTCGAGACAAAAAAGCATTTGAAAACAATTTTTCTTGATTGAAACAACTTTTTCCATTGAAGTAATGTTGTTTTGGGCCACATTTTGGCCAGGACATTTGTGTCTTTACTATTCAATCAAAAATTAAGTTGCTTCAAACAAACAAACAAAAAAACAAAAAAAAAAACTTATCAAAAAATAATTCAATCATAGAAAAAGTTTGCACATGTGTCAATCACCGTTTAACAAAGTGAGCAGCCTGAGAGGGTTGGAGTAGACTCACTATGAAGCATTTAATAAAGCCAAGCATTTTCTTACTACTTTATTCTTGTTTAAAAATAATTAGGAGGGGCAGTAACATGTTTAAAACTTAATTCTTACATTTTGAAGTGCTTAAAAACCATTTATAAATGATACTTGGGGGGTGGGGGGGTGAAAAAACGTCCTATATATATATATATATATGTATCTTTTTTCGAATTTAAAATCTGAATAAATACACTGAACACGCACAAAAAAATTGGGGGGCTGGGGGTCCACGTCGCGGTTTTCTTATTGCGGCGGGTTCTGGTCCCCATTAACCGCGAAAAACGAGGGATCACTGTATTTCTGAAAAGCTTTAAGAAGCAAGAGTCATTCCCACTACTCGTCGGCCCGGTGTTGTGCCGACACAGACAGTCAGCTCAATTCACAGCCGAAAATAACGCGTCTCAGGCGGACTGTGGGAGCGATGCGAGGCGCCCCCTCCATCCGAGAGCATGCTGCTTAATTTGACTCAACAGTGTGTTTCTTCGTTTATATCACCGCTAAATACACAAGCTTGAAGCCAATTTAACGGGAGCTATTTTTTTTCACGGGAGATTTGGCTAAGTCTGGCAGTGTTAAACACAAGGTGCAACGAATGGCAGTAACTTTATTATATCGCAAAATGTGAAAACGATTGAAACCATTACTCACCAAATTCAATCTGCTGGCAAATACAGGCAAGTGTGTTTCCAGCGCTCTGGTCTGCCCCGGTGTGGATAAGGCCTGTTTTTTGTTTTCGCAGCTTTGCAATGCAACCAAAGGCTCTCCAAGCACTCCATGTACACGTGAGTGTGTGCGATTGGAATAATGGAACGCAGTTTGGGCTGATGATTGGTTCTCGTCAGCGAAGCATCTAGAAGGATTTGCTGACTGTCCAAGTGTCACTTTTTTAAAGGACCGATTTCTGAAGTGCTCAGTTTACGTACTAAGTTAATCACATGACAGTGTTTCCCACCAATGAAAGAGACTGTGGCGGCCCGCCACAATCTCGTTTGGGCCCGCCACAGTCTCGTTTGCGCCCCCCCCCCCACCGAAAAAAAAAAAAAAAAAAGATACTAATCAGATGCGTCAGTCAGCCGATTACACAGCTGTAGCCCACTCCACTCTACTACCCGCGCGAGTGAGAGCAGCATTTTAGAGTAGTATTTTATTTATTTATTTATTCATTTAAGAGACGCAAGGGGAACGAGTAGGAAGAATGGGAGAACGAGCGAGATAGCGAGAGATAGCGGTCGCATGTCGTAGCAGCCCGCTGTTATTTTTGTTGTTGTTGTTTTTCTTTATTATTGTTACCACAATCAAGTGGGTAAGCAAATACAGACTGCTCTCCTTCTTCCCCATATCCGGGGCATTACAATAGTTTGGATCGGACTTTTCGGCGAAAGTGAGCGGTGGACGGCCGTCTTGGACGGAAAGCAAACTTTGATTGAACTTGCGCAGAGAGGCGGGGCCCAAAATAAAGCCTTGCTCTATTTTGAGAGCGTTGGTCACAGTAAAGTATTTATTAGTTCAAGCAGAGTAAAATGATACATATTCACGGTACAAGAACGTCGTTTCCGTGTCCATCGATTGGTAAGAAAAGGCTGTTTGTACGAGTGACGTGTGGGCGCTCCCGTCGGGGGGACATTTCGCGTGGAGTGGCTATTTTCCGGCGCAACACCGACGCGCCAACTTCAGACAATTACGGCTGACGAAAGTTGATAAATGCGCCCCCCCGCCCCCCCAATTTCGCGAGCTCTGGGACACTCGAAAAATGACTCTCATACCTCTCCTTGCTAAGTTAATGGTACCTCGATGTGCGTTTGTGTGGAAATTTAGTTCACGAACAACGGGGAAAAAACTATTCACCTTCTCACCGAATCAAGAAAAACTTTACACGGCCATTAGAATTCCCCCAGTCCTGTAAATGGGTCAGTTGACAGAAGGACTGTTATTGTTGTGGTAATGTAGTACTTATGAGGGTCAAATAAAAAGGAAAAAGGAGGGCTACGACGGCGGTCTGAAACCCGCGGCTCTTGGGCCGCATGCGGCTCTTTAGTGCTGCTTCGGAGCTTTTTTTTTTTTTTTTTTTTTTTTTTAAATGGAAAAAGATGGGGGAGGGAAATATATTTTTTGTTTTAATAGGATTTCTAGGAGGACAAACATGATACAAACATTCTTTCAATTCATTAATATTGTAATGAAGTTAAACTTGTGGTGTCATCGTACAACAGAGTAGTCACATGGTGCGCTATAGGATCCACTGCAGGGAAAATAAACATTTAATCATGAAGGCTAATTATGTATTTCTAGCCAACTTATTCATTTTTATAGTAGGCTAATATAGCTAGTATTGATAATTATAAGGCTTGTACAAGGCTTTTAATTTTTTGCTGCTCCAGACATACTGTATCAGTTTTTTTTGGGGGGGTGGGGGGTCAAATATGGCTCTTTCCACAGTTTGGGTTGCCAACCCTGAGTCACTACGAGATGTAAGTCGTACTATTGCTACGAGAAAAAAAGTCGCATTATTACATAGAGTAACGTAGCTGTAATCAGCAACGCATTTTACATACATGTACCGTAGCTGAGAGCTATAACATTAGCCTAGCTAATGAAATATTTCAAATATATCTTTGTTATGGTTCTTCTTGGGGGAAAAAAATAATGAAAAAAAAAAAAAAATTCGCCGTGGCACGACTTGGTGTGGCTGTCCGACTCCGATGCAGCCCACCACCACAGTTTCAAAAAATCCTATGGTCAGAGACCCTCCCACCACAGTCTCCTAAAATCCTGTGGGAAACACTGCATGACGATAATAATAATAATTAAATAAAATCTCCCGACCCCCCCCCAAAAAAAGAATGTCTCCTCGGATCCACGCAATTCACGTAGGTCGTACTTTTTTACTTCAAAACGGTGAATTTCGCCGAAAGGTTTTCATGCCTATAACTGACAAATTGCACGGAATTTGTTGAAATCAACTCCACCGACTAATTAATCCCCCACTAACTCGAAGATTAAAGTGCGTACGACAGGAGAAAAAAAGTCTTAAATAGCATGACTATGTGAATTAGAATCATATTTTGAGATGATTCGACCATTTACAACAATTTGGCAAAGCGCAGATGACGAGAAATTGGTCTTTTAATCTGCCGGTCAGCCACGCCTACGATTATAGGGCTCTAGCGTCCCCAACAGGTGGATGACGCCGGCAGGAGAATGGTTTCATCTGATTTAGACTTTAGCCCATTGAGGGCAGGGGCGGACTGGTAATCTGTAGCTTCTGGAGGATCACAGAACGGCCGGTGCTCTGGACGGCCGGCGGCCGCCATACCCACATCACTGTTTTTATCCCCCTATCCTCTATGAGAAGAAGTGGGCCATTGCCGCAAGGCGCTGTGCCTCTGAAAAACTTGCTGTGGCCCACGAAGGGGCAGGATAGAGCTACAAGAGCTTTGGCGGACTTTCTAGTTGCCACCGGGCTGAGATGGAATGAAGAGGGTTACTTGTTTGGGATATTGGCAATTGTTATCCACCAGGTAGCTCCAATTTAAATGAAATAAATGGCAACTAAAGGGCTAGTATTTTAGCTGTAAAACAACATATGCACACGCAGCAGCAATATTAATTCAGAAGAAATATAAGAAAATATTTAAAAAATGAATGGTTTTACTTTAGAGTAGGGGTCTCCAAACCGGTCCTTGAGGGCCGCTGTGGGTCCTGGTTTTTGTTCATACCGATCAAGCTCAGACCTTTTAACCAATGTGGTTTCTACTAAAACAAGCAGCACCTGACAGCAATCATCTGATTACACTTATAAAACACCAGATTGGTGAAAAGGTGTGGTCTTGTTTTGTTGGGAGTGAAATCCTGCACACACTGCGGCCCTATGTGGAATAGTTTGGAGACCACTGCTTTAGAGTTTAGGTAGTAGAGCTGGGAATCTTTGGGCACCTAACGATTCGATTACGATTACGATTCAGATGGTCCGATTCGATTCTAAAACGATTATTGATGCACCCCCCCTTCTTTTTTTTTTTTTTTTTTTTTTTTTTAAATGTCTTGTACATTAGTTCCAAAATTGTTCAAAAATACTCTCAGGCTAAACCAAACTACTATTTCAGTATCAAGTTAACATATAGCAGTAAACAAATATACAAAAATAACTAAATAAAAAACTCCAGTCCCCATTCTGTATCAGCAGCTTTAAACTACATTCAATTAATGTTGTGAATCAACCGTTAAAGTTGTTAAAATTGCTCCCGTTAATCCATAATTTCCTTTTTGTCAACTTTCGACATGTGAAAGTTTTAAAACTATTTTAAAGATAGATTCAAGTCAATATTTTACCGATTTAGGAGTATTTTAGATAAAAAGTTAATTAGGTTTGCTTGGAAGGTTCGCTACAACAGCCTTGCAGAGAAGTGTACTGCTTTAAGATGGCGGCCGTTTACTACGTCTGCATCTAGCTTTTTGTAGATGTGCTGCAAATGCTACCGCTACCGTAGTGCATCTAGTCTTATATAAATGATATCTACCGTAACATTATGTGGATGACGTACTTTTGTAGCAGCTTCAGGTATGTTGTTGTGTTTTTTTATCTCGTGGCATGAGTTGAGCTAGAGCCGTGAGTTGAGCATTGGCATTACCCGAGGGGCCGGGTAATGAGAAGCATGATGTTTAGCTACTCTCGCTCCGTTGCTCATTGACCGCGCGGCGCACTGAGTGTGTTGTACTTCCGCTTTACTTGGCATATTTCAATAATCGGAATTTGGATGTTTGTGAATCGTTCTCGAATCTTCCACGGCCGAATCGCGAATAATCTAAGAATCAGAAATTTTGCACACCTCTATTAGGTAGTTAAATTGATATAATATATATTTTTAATCATTTATATATCGTTTTGTTTTCTGGTTAATACTTTCCAATAAAGGTTATGTATACAGGATTTGTCTTGAAATGTTTATTGTATTTTCATTGAAATTTATTATTTGTGTGGCAAGATTAATTATGGCATAAACAATGAAGTCGTTTTATAAACACGGGATAGGTGTTATTATAATCAATTGCACGGCCCTGCTGAAACACAGTGTGGGTCGACAGGCTGCTTTTTAGTCCCAGTCCGCCCCTGATTGAGGGGGAATTATTCATAACGAGGAAAATGCGACGAAGAGAGCAGCAAAATGTCATTCTTTAAATCTCTGTACTCCAATATTTTAACAGGCTATTGTTTTTATCCAAGTATTAGTACAACATGGCAAAATTACTCCATAATGGTAAAAACTGTCGACTTCGCCTTTACTGTCGCACCTCCCGAACAATATTCTATGCCACCGTAGTTAGTCGGGCTTTTGTCATTTCCCTGCCCCGGCTTCGTAGAATGCAGACAAACCAAGAGGCGTGACAGCTAGCCGACATGCTAACCCGAACCGAGTGATGTTTCAAAGTCTTTGAAGCGAAAAATCACACATAACTAGCCCGGATCATTTCACATGGCAGCGGGGTTGTCGATTCTCTTTGCCAATCGGCAACCTGCCCGGCAGCGAGCAAGTTAGAGCTCGTCGTTCTCCTGCTGAGGGCAGAGGGCTCATTTGCGGGGTAGCAGCTGGACAATGACTGCCAGACAAACCGGCCGATGTCGGAGGTGCGCGTAGCTCCCACATGGTCAACACGAATATGGAAAAATAATGCTTTACTACACGGCGAAGACATAAACAGCAAGAGAGTCATAGGAGAGCGGTTGCAGTTGTTGTGCAGCTAACATGGCAATGTGTCTGAGGAGAGCTTTTCTAAATGCCCATCCATGATCAAACGTAAGTAAATACTCCTTTATTTAAAGAAAGTTTATAGTGTTTACTTTGTAATCGCAGTATTCGCGGCCATTTTTAACATAAAGCTGCAATTGATGATGATCGGGTGGAAAATCTGACAGAACGACGGGCACACCAAAAAGGGCAATAAGCCGAGTAGAGTGCTCTGCTGGCGGGGGGATGTGCGACAAACCGCCGGTGTTGTGCCGAAAAATGTCCCCCCCCGCGTAAAATGTACCCCCTGACGGGAGCGCGCACAGGTCACTCGTACAGACAGCTTTTTCTTACCAATCGATGGACACGGAAACAACTTTCTTGTACTGTGAATATGAATTATTTTACTCTGCTTGAACTAATAAATGTCATACCTGTGCAATTGTCATTGGGATATGGTCGTGACAACCTGTAGACTAATACACTTCTGTTCACAGATGGTTATGTGGCCCAGTCAACGATTTGTTACCAAAATACAGTACTAGTATTTTGTGTTATTTATTTAAAACTGATTTTACAGTTGTAAAACCATTACTGTAATGCGTCCATGAAACATTTGATGTTTTTACCTCAATAAAGCGTCATAAATAAGCCCTCCGGTCAGGGGGTTCATTTCACGCGCGGGGGGGGGGGGGGGGGGGGGGCATTTTTCGCCACAACATCGGTTGTCTGCCACGTGGACAATGAGCACGTCAGCCACAAAATGCAAGCCACGTCCATCTTAAAATAATCCCAATATTTGACATAATACAAAACACGATGTTTACTCACTTCCTCGTGAGTCCCATGGTCCCACGGTAGTAGGGCTTGTTTTGGCCAATATCCGCTGGTGAATGGGAACCTTTTGAAACCCCAAAAGGGCTCACATGCCTTTCTCTGATGCAGCAACATTTTTCTGCAGCCGTTTGGCTGGCGTAATGCAAAAAATAAACGAATTAATCTGCAAAATCAGCTGAATCCGCAGTCCATCTGCAGGCTATAAAGCAATGTTGTATTGTGAGACACTGACCCAGGTGACCTCACATTCGCATTCGTCCTAAACCAGAAACTGGAGCCGGAAGTAACTCATTTTAATGGCGGGGGATTCAAAAATTGAATATCTAAAACAATCGTTCCCACACACATCCAAGCAGTCCATTTCATTCAGGAGCATAAAACACTGCGTGAAATATGAAATAAACATGCTTTTTGGTGTCATACGCACTTTAAGCCTTATGTCAAAAATTCTGAACTTCCCCTTTAACAAGATAACCGATGATTGACGCATGCGCCGCTTTCTAGGTCGAGTCTCTGGCAAGAACGAAGCTTAACTCATTTGCTCCCAGAACCGTATAAATACGTTCTATTTCCAAATGCTTCAGTGTCCCGATTACGTATTTATACGTCTTTTGTGTTTTTTTTAATAAGAAGCATCAATAGCGTCCGATCTACCTCAGAAATGAAGAACAAAGCTCAGAACCAATTTTAAAGCAATAAAAATAACCACTGGAGGGCAGTAGCACATTTTGTAAGAACTCATCTCGGGCCAAGAAAGGAAGTGAAGTAAAATAGTCAGGAAACGGAAGTTGGAGGGGTCTTGTGAAGACGCATGAGAAACATGTGGCAAGCGATGGGGGAAAAAAGGCAAACGACACTCGATGAGTATTTTGAAAAAACGAAACCATCGTCAAAGAACAATTCAAAAACTATCTTGATGAGACAAACAATGATGAGCGAGAAGTTTACCCCGTGTGCTGAGACGGCCACAACAGCTTCATGTTCCAAACGCGTTCTGCGGAGCTCACGTCGCGATACTGCTAAACCCATGGATGAAGAAGATGATGAAAAAAGTGAGACCGATCTCGATCCGGATTCTTCTGATTACTGGGAGCCACCTCAATCAACCGGGAGCAGCCGAGAGCCTTCCCCGGACCCACCAACACAAGGAGGTAGCTGCTAACTTAGCTTATCTTGGCTTGAAAAATTGCTGATTTATACAATAATATATTTTTCATATACAGTAAATACATATTTCTATAAATTTCAGAGTGTGATTCCACTCGCAGTGTTGACACAAGTGGTTGTGTCACCAGCGCAAAAGGTGAATAAAAGTTTTTTTTCTGTTTTTTTTACACTTTACACCGAAGCTACACAATATACTGGATGGTAATTGATTATATCTATAAATTTCAGGTAGCACATCCATCATCAAACGAGTCACCACACGTGTTGGCAGTGCAAGGAAAGGTGAAGTGAAAATAAAAATCCACTTTGAACCACAGCTACAAAATAAGGTTTGTACTTTGTAGGAATTGATCACGTTTCAATAAATTACAGGTCGTGCATACATAAGCAAAGGTGTTTCCACACGTGTTGGAGGGGCAAAGAAAGGTGAATTAAACTATATATAATGCTGCAACATGAAATATTTTTTTTTATTATTATTTCTTTTAAATAGAGGTTGTGTGTATTTCTGTTATTTACAGGTCGTATATTGAGAAATTTTGATCAACCAGGCTGGCGTTTCGAAAATTGGCAGCCCAAGAAAATCCCATTCACGGCAGCTCCTGGACCTCAGAGTGCTGCTGCGCAACTGGAATCTGATCAGCCAGTAGACTTCATGGTGCTGTTCCTAACTGATGAACTTCCCCAACATATAGCAGATGCAACAAACCTTTTTGCAAACAATTTTTACAGTCAACACGGAGCAGGCACATGGGAACCAGTCTGTGTAGAAGAGCTAAAGAAATTTTTTGGACTTACTTTTGTCACAGGTGTCGTGCGCAAACCAAGGCTTGCCCTCTATTGGTCTACTGATAACCTGATTTACACCCCCATTTTTGGCCAGACAATCTCTAGGAATCGCTTCCAATCAATTTTGGGATTCCTTCATTTCAATATAGACACACCTAGTGTTGGAGACAAAATTTACAAAGTTCGGTATGTGTTCAACTATTTGATAGAGAAGTTCAAAACACTGTATCAGCCGTATAAGAACATCTGCATTGATGAGGGTGTAATGAAGTGGCGGGGCCGCCTCTCATTCAGGGTCTACAACCCACAAAAACCTGTAAAATACGGGATCAAATCGTACATTTTGTGCGATTCCAAGACTGGCTATTGTTTCAACATGCAACCGTACCGTGGTGAGTCATGTACTCTGTCCAATATTGTGTTCATGCTCCTTGACCGCCTACCTGGACATGGCTACACCCTCTTCATGGACAATTTTTACAATTCCATTGAGTTGTGCAAGCGTCTGATTGAGGAAAAGATAAACATTTGCGGGACCCTAAGAAAAAACAGGGGGGAGCCCGAAGTGATCAGAGAGGCAACAAAGAGCAGCTTGGGGTCAGAGGCAAAGATTTCCTGCCATAATGGAGACGTGCTGGTGATTGCGTGGCTGGATAAACGCGTCGTGAAGGTAGTAACTTGCCACCAGGATGTCATGACTAAAGTCGACGTGTGGAGGAAAGGTCACAAAGAAAAAGTGTGCGTGCTCAAACCATCTTGCGTTGTAGACTATAACGCCTACATGAATGGGGTAGACAAATTGGACCAGAACACTGCATACTACCCCTTCATGAGAAAGTCTCTAAACTGGCCCAAAAAATTTGTAGCCTACCTTTTTCAATTGTGCGTCTTCAACGCATATGTTCTCTTCAAGCAGAAAAACCCAGGTAAGCGTACTTCTCTCCTGGCCTTTTTGCTAAAGGTAGCAGAATCCTGGATTTTCCCGATTGTTGTGGAGGAGGAGGAGGAGGAGGAGGAGGAGGAGGAGGAAGAGTCAGATGTGGAGGGGGCAGTTGGAGTGGCTAAGCGCTCAGTTCGGGCACCTTACAAAACCAACCCACCATGCCGGCTTGATGGAAAACTGAGGAGGCACAAACTCCAGTACTTGAAACCCACCACAAACAAGTCAAAGCCACAAAGAAAATGCAGAGTCTGCCAACGAAGAAGCATGCGAAGTGAGACAACAATGTGGTGTAGTGCTTGTTGTGTGCCACTGCATAAAGGCACCTGTTTTATTGACTACCACACAAAGAAACTATATTCATCAGACAGACACCACACACCCCCACATCAACAGTTCAGTTCAAAAGTTGTGTTATGTTCAAGTCAATTGTTATGGAGGCAAATAGTTCAACAGTTCAATAGTTATTTTTAAATAAATGGTTATGTGTTATGTTCAAGTAAATTGTTATGTGCGCAAATAGTTCATCAGTTCAATAGTTATTTGTAAATAAATTGTTACTTTTCTATCAAAAGCTCTATTTGTCTTGTTTATGTTATTTTGTGAAAGGAAAACATTATTCAGATGTTTCGGATGTCACAAAAGCAAATAATAGCTGTGTTAAAGTCAAAGTTATGTTTGAAATGTATGCGTTTACAAAAAGCTCATTTTCTCAGTTTTTTCTTCAGAAATTGGAAAATTGCTCAAACTAAGCTATTTTCTAATGCTGATATCTAAAGAATGGAAAAAGATATGAACTTACTTTTTTTTTCTGCTGAAAGAAAAGAGTCTAATCTTTCTTTTGGTGGGTTCCATGTAGGCCTGAACGATATTGGAAAAAACTATTGTTGCGATTTTTTTTAGGTTTGCAATATATTGCGATATTATATTGCGATATTAAAAAAAAAAATCTTTTTTAAAGAAATTTTCACTAAATGACTTGAATAGCTGTTTGGAAATACTTTACATAACACACCGTGACCACAGTGTATTCATATAATACCGTTTAATTTGTGAATGATGAAGATTTCTGTATGAAGGTATCCAGGAAGTCATGTCTGCACAAAATAGATCATTTATTGAATACAATATTTTACACTTCAACAGCAGCAAATATATTAAATGATAAATAAAAGAGCAGGTGCATTAGTCCCCTAAGTTTTTGACAAAATATAACAATAAATAAAAACTTCTGTAAAATAACAACAAAGTTGTCAACATATTTGAACAAAAATATTAAATATGACAAATAAAAGAGTTGTTCACAAACTATAACAATAAATAAAAACCTCAGTAAAACAACAAAGTTGTCAACATATTTGAACAAAAATATTAAATATGACAAAAGAGTTCACAAACTATAACAATAAATAAAAACCTCAGTCAAACAACAAAGTTGTCAACATATTTGAACTTAAATATTAAATCTGACTAATAAAAGTGCAAGTGCATTAGTCCCCTGAGTTGTTTACACAAAATATAACAATATAAAACTGCAAAACGGCAACAAAGTTGTAAAAATATTTCAACAAAAATATTAAGTATCAAAACTTTATGTGCAGCTGTACTATATATAGTTATTTGAAAAATACGGTTTACAATCAATTTAAATATAAAAGAAACAAACTCAATTGAACTTGTAAATAATTGAACTGAATAACTGCAAATAACTGTGATGAATAACAGAACCATTTTAACTCCCAAATTTCCTGCCTTCCTGATAGCTGTCACATGAATAAAAAGAAGAAAAGACATTCCTTCAGCTGTGTTATGTATTTGTCTGCATATCCTCCACCTTCCTTGCTCAGCAATTCTCAACTGGGTCTCATAGGTTTTTGGCCAAGACTATTAGTTTATCCACTATATCAGGCTTGAGACAAGAACGTTGGCACGTAACAATGTTCCCACCTGTGCTAAAAAGCCTCTGATGGGGAGCTCGTAGCAGGAATGCATAGATACCTGCGTTTTAAATGGTCCCACATGTTTGACAGATTACTTCTTGTTGAGGCAACCATGGCGAGGCACTGTCGACAGGGCTGTTTTTTGTCCCTTATAGTCTTGTTCTTGCCAAAATACTTCCAAAACTCCTTTTGGATACAGTCTTCCTTGCTCCTCCAACGTGTTGATCGCTTGCTTTCACTTTGAGAACGGGCCCTCCTCCCTCCGCTCTGCTGTTCGGCCCCTCCTCCCTCCACTCCGCTGTTGCAGGGGGATGGGGAGGAGCCGATGACTTGCTGGAGGGAAAGAAGCTGTGCGCTTTTTTTCCCTCTCCTTCCTCAAAACAAACGTTTGTGGATTTTAAAAAATGAAATGAAAAAACTATCGCACGTCCTTGCGATGGGACTATTGCGATGGGACTATTGCACATGCGCACATCGCGATGGCGATGTGCGCATGTGCGATATATCGTTCAGGCCTAGTTCCATGTTTATATAGCAATAGAACGGAATTTTCTGTGGGCCTTGGAAAATCAGTCAAAATCTAGAAAAACGGCCGGGAGCGAAGGGCCTTGCTCTGGTGAAAATGGCTGGGAGTGAATGAGTTAACAGTCTGTCAATCATCGTTTATTTTAATAAGCAACTCCAGTTCACGCTGATGAACAAAGAGCAGGGAGAGGGAAGGAGAGGGAGACTATGCGATCAGCTCGGCTCAGGACACCTCATTTGTATTTAATTTTTTAATTGAAAAAATCCGCGATGGAGGGCGCGAAGTCTGAAGCACGAAGTAGCGAGTAGGGATGGGAATCGAAAACCGATTCCTATTGAGAATCGGTTCTGTGCGTTTCAAGTCCATGGAATCGTTTGGCAGTTTATCTAACGATTCTCTTACAGATTCCATCCAGCACGACTTACATCACGTAACTTACGCATATTACGCACATTCGATTACGCAAGTAATACTACATGATTACTCAATGCGGGACCACTCACTAAGTATAATCTGGAGTAGAGGTGTGCAAAATTTCCGATTCTTAGATTATTCACGATTCGGCCGTGGAAGATTCGAGAACGATTCACAAACATCCAAATTCTGATTATTGAAATATGCCAAGTAAAGCGGAAGTACAACACACTCAGTGCGCCGCGCGGTCAATGAGGAATGGAGTGAGAGTAGCTAAACATCATGCTTCTCATTACCCGGCCCCTCGGGTAATGCCAATGCTCTACTCACGGCTCTAGCTCAACTCATGCCACGAGATAAAAAAACACAATAACATACCTGACTGCTGCCGAAAAGCTGCTACAAAGTAGCATAATGTTATGGTAGATATCATGTATATAGGACTAGATGCATTATGGATTCGGTAGCGTTAGCAGCACACCTACAAAAAGCTAGATGTGGGCGTTAGTAAATGGCCGCCATCTTAAAGCAGTACACGTCCCTGCAAGGCTGTTGTAGTGAACCTTCCAAGCAAACCTAATTAACTTTTTATCTAAAATACTCCTAAATCGGTAAAACATTGACTTGAATCTATCTTTAAAATAGTTTTAAAACTTTCACATGTCGAAAGTAGACAAAAGGGAAATTATGGAATAACGGGAGCAATTTTAACAACTTTAACGGTTGATTCACAACATTAAATTAATTGAATGTAGTTTAAAGCTGCTGATACAGAATGGGGACTGGAGTTTTTTATTTACTGTTATTTTTGTATATTTGTTTACTGCTATATGTTAACTTGATACTGAAATAGTAGTTTGGTTTAGCCTGAAAGTATTTTTGAACAATTTTGGAACTAATGTACAAAACATTTAAAAAAAAAAAAAAAAAAAAAAAAAGGGAGGGGGGTGCATCAATAATCGTTTTATAATCGAATCGGAGCCTCTGAATCGTAATCGTAATCGAATCGTTAGGTGCCCAAAGATTCCCAGCTCTAATCTGGAGAGTCATCGCCAAGTGATTTTGCATTGATTTTCACAGGTCAGGTCATTTTTCATGAGACTACCTGACTCATTTGCTCCCAAAAACGTATAAATACGTTCTATTTTTAATTGTTTCAGTGTCCCAAAGACGTATTTATACATCTTTTATGTTTTTTTTCCTCAAGAGACACCTCTGGGTTCTGATTCAACTTAGCTCCAAAGCACAACGCAGAAAATCCATTTTAAAGCAATAAAACTGGCCACTGGAGGGCAGTAGCGCATTTGGTAAGACCCGCAACCCAATTCAATGAAATGAAATGCCGGGCCGCATGGCCGGGGCGCCGGCGGAAGACGACCAAATGGAGGTCAAGGATGCCAGGTGGCGGACGACCGAGCAGAACAACCGGGAGGACGCCAGGGATGCCAAGGGCCGGACGACTGAGCAGAACGACCGGGACCACCAGTGCAGCGGACGATGCCGTTGAGTCCGCGCTGCTCGCCGAGCAGAGACAGGCGGCGATAAGGGAAAAATTTACCCCCGCTGTCATTTCTCAGCTAGTTATGTGTAAATAAATTGTTACGTTGCAAATAATAGCTCTATTTGTCTTGTTGTTTATGTTATTTTGTAAAAAGAAAACATTATTCAGATGTTTGGGATGTAACTAAAGCAAAAAGTAGCTGTGTTAAAGTCAAAGTTATGTTTGAGATGTACCCTTTCAGAAAAACCTCAGTTTTTTTCATCAGAAATTGGAAAATTGATCAAACTAAGCTATTTTCTAATGCTGATTTCTAAAGAATGACAAAAGATATGAACTAACTTTTTTTCCTGCTGAAAGAAGAGAGTAATCTTTCTTTTAGTGGGTTACATGTTTATATAGCAATTAGGCTCGAGCGTATGACGTGGCACTCGCGAGGTTTCCGCCGCTATCGCCATTGTGGAAGCGAGAAACATAAACTGAGGCATTTCAACACAGGTCGCTCTTTAAAAATGGTTGGAAATTATTGTGCGGTAAAGAATTGCAACAACCGATCGAATAGAAAGGAGAATGTACAGCTCGACGGAACACCATTGAGTTTCTTCCGGATCCCTACATGGAGAAAGGCGAGGGAAAGCTCATATCTGAACTTACCAAACGTCGAAGAATGGCATGGGTGGCCTCGATCAGAAGGAAGGGCATAACGTTTGATTCTCCAGTTACACACTGAGTTTGCTCTATGCACTTCCACTCCGGTAAGTTAATTTCGTTTGTTTACGCAAATTTCAGTAACTTTACGCCCTAAGTCGGCCTGTTGTTAGCTATTGCTACAGCTAAACAACTAGCATGCATACATGTGCATTGTCTTCATAAGACATAATTCCTGTCGTTGCTAAATGAAAAAGCTGTAATATTTTGACGTGAGAGAGTGGCAAAGAATTTGTACACAGGCTACATTTTATGCAGCAAAAGATTTGTACATCCGTGGTCACAGACTAATGTAAACACACATTGCCTACCTTTGCTAGAAAGATGGTGTTGCCGTTTGCTATGGTCATAAAGTGAAGATCCTGCACCCATCCGCAGCAAAACTGTTCGTAGCTTTGTAGCGATTTGTAGTTTCGGAATTGCTGATGAGTGTAGTAACATATACCAAACACTAAATACAGCATGATGTCCATTTCGCGCAGTGGTGGAAGCTTGTCGACATCTTTATTCCATTTGTGTTCGGCTTGCTCGTGAGGGTCAACATTGTTCACATCCTTAAAATTGCTCACATATCTGTCCTTCGCCGTGGTAACAAGTTTGTCTCTGTTTCGAACTGGCAATCTTTGGCACTCGTAGTTGAATTGTATTTGCCGTTAAGTTTAAATGTCCCGTGATGCAGACGTGCTTCCGCAATGGCAAATCTCGCACGATCCCGTGGTGCTGTGACGTAAACGCTCGAGCCTAATAGGACAGAATTTTCTGAGGGCCTTGCAAAATCTGTCAAAATTAAGGGTATACCAGTACATGTATTTGTATTTAACCGTTTCGGTACGTGGTGCTCTGTTCGGAACGGAGGCGTACCGAACGAGTTTCTGACATAATGTAACCCTTACTTTTCGAGACTGAGTCGATCGGGTTACAGTTTCTTTGTGTAGATTATATTTACTCCGTCTTCTCTCCTACAATGAGAACCAACACGGTAGTACAGTATAACCCAGAAACGTCAACGGCGCGACAACGTGGCCGCCGCGAGCAATCGCAGTGAAACACGGGCATTAGAGTCAATCAGTCAATGCACACCAGTTGCAGTGCGGCCGCGTGTTAGATGCGTCCCTTAAGCGGCTCAACACGACGCACGCAAAAAGAACGGCAGAGTTTATTATTTGACGTGACACTAGGCATGTGCCGGTATGAGATTTTGACGGTACGATAACCGTGAGCAAAAATACCGCGGTTTCACGGTATCACGGTATTGCAACTTTTTTCCATTGAACAGGATTTTTTTTTTCAGAACATAGTTGCAAATTGGAATATGAATATATTGTTCAGATAAATAATCAATAAAAAAAAACATATTTTAAATAAAATTAAAATATAACGTAGACTATACCCACAGCCACAGCTCAAGTTGCTCAAGTTTAGAGCAAGAACAAAATAATTTCTATAAAAAAAAGTAAAAACCCTTATGATTAATTAAAAAAAAAAATTATACTGCATAATTTTTTTGGAAATTTTTTTGAAAAGCTCAAGTGAAGTTTCGCCATTTTCAGCCACTGTGTCAACTCTAGTCTACATGATGTCATGCCTTTGTGTTAGAAAGAACAAAGAAGTCAAAAGTTAATAAGTTAGTTAAAAATGTATAAATTAGTTAAAATTAAAGATACACGATAATATCGGTCGCCGATAAATATCGGCCGATAATGGCAATTATGACGTCACACAGATAATCCAGATAATAAGAAATTCAACCGATAATGCAATCCGATAATTATATACTTGATTTAGCCTCCAAATGTGCACAACCGAAGAATTCAGCACGCCGCCTCCTCAACCCCTCCCCTCTCTGAAGCCCCTGAGGGAGGAGGGGTTGAAGAGGCGGAGTTACACGACAAGAAATAGTTGAATATTATGGCGGCTGTTACTAAAAAAACGACGCTCTCGCCATTTGCGAAACATGTACCGCAGAAGTTCCACGAAGCCGAAAGAAAGAGTCCTCATTCAAAACCACTAACCCAGCATCCATTTAAAACTGCATCACAAAGATTTTTGGAACGAATACCAGGCTGCTGCTGCTAGCCGGAATGCAATGCTATTGTAAACACTAAGTTAAACTAGGGGCTTGTGACGATACAGAGTCGGGTTGTTTGGGAAAGCAGCCCAAGGCGGGTGGTAAACTCGCATCTAAGGCTAAACACCGGCACGACTGGAGACCGATAGTCGGCAAGCAGCAGTCTTCCGACGGAGCCCGCCGCTCTGGCCGGTCCGGCAGGCCGCCGCCGCCTCGCCGTTTGTCTGCTCAATTACAGTCACAGTAGATAATCTAAACTTATTGGCACTTATTAACACTTATTAATTTAAATATGCACATTCCTGTTGTAATGAAATAAGAATAATATTCTGTAGCCACAAATATTAAAAAACCTTTTCTTCTTCCAAGTTTTTTTTAGGATTAAGTATAATAATGTATTGCTTAAAATAAGGCTGTTAAGATAATTTTCAGCTAGCTATTTTTCTTCCAAGAAATCTGAGAGAAATACACCTGAAGCGCTGGCAGATAATTTAACTTATTTCCAATAGATTTACACTTAAAACTGACTAGTTTTAAGGAAGTGTGTTTTGCAGTGTATTAATGTTATGTTAGGAATGGCTTACTTTTAAAGGCATTTTTGTGCAACTTAGGTATTTACTCTGTAAGTAATTGTTGCCAAAAGTTTACCATTACACAATGTCAGACAATGTCATTATTTAGATGTTGGAATTGAAGACTTGTTCATATTTTATGTTGAAAAAAAAAGAGCAATAAATTATATTTTTGCACAGTAATATTTTCTTTTGTTTAAAATTTTACATAAATCTTTTAATAGAATTATCGGCTTGACATTATTGGTTATCGGTAGGAATGAGGAGGAAATTATCGGTATCGGTTGAAAAATGTATTATCGTGCATCACTAGTTAAAATGTAAATATTTTTGTGGAAAGGTTTCATCTAAAAAAAAAAAATCATTGGGAGTGAGACCTCTCCTTGATCCAGCGAATGTGGATTTGTGCTTAGGGCAAGATCATCTTTCCTCAATTAACGATCTTTGATGCTATGCCTTTTTTCCCCCCTTCATTCAAGCGAATCAAGCTTGTTTTCTCACTCTGCGGCTGTCACACTCGACGAAGTGGCTCTCCCAGCTAAGCCTAGGCTAACATTCATCTTTTATAAGCTTTTAGTTTGTTTGTATATCGAATTTCAAAGGAAAGTATGTGTTTTGTTTTTGGCGAACTTTTTCATAGTGCTCATCTGTTTAGCTACTCACACATGGAAAAATACAATTGTACGTTTTAAATGTATTCATTTTGTATTTTCCACTTACCACGATTTGAGAGCTCAATAAATTGAAGGAAAGAACGCCTTATGTTTGGAGTATTTGTTTAGGGTTTGCTGGCTGTTTAGCCGATAGTCACTTTCACACACAGCAACAAACGGGAGGGGCTGAGCGCTTCCGCACCACGCCACTTCTGGCTACATTTTTGACACATGAAAAATGGCGAATACCGTACTAAGGTCTGACGGAAAATTTGAGTGGTTTTGAAACCGCGACGTTTTCACACCACGGTAAACCGTGAAACCGGTAACCGGCACATGTCTACGTGAGACTAGGCATGTGCCGGTATGAGATTTTGACAGTATGATAACCGTGAGCAAAAATACCGTGGTTTCACGGTATCACGGTATTGCAATTATAGCTCCAAAATTTTGAGATGTATGGGGTTTTTTTTTAATTAAAAAAAAACTTTTTTCCATTGAAAAAAAAATTTTTTTTCAGAACATATTTGCAAATTGGAACATGAATATAATGTGAAAATAAATTAATGTGAAAATAAATAAATTAACAAAAAATAACATTTTATTTAAAATTAAAATAAATAGAACCTAGACTATACCCACAGCCACAGCTCAAGTTGCTCAATAATAAAGCAAGAACAAAATAATTGCTATAAAAAAGTAAAAACACTTCTAAATAAAATTAAAAATATATACTGTATGACTTTTTTTGAGGGGGAGAAGCTGAAGTTTCGCCATTTTCAGCCACTGTGTCAACTCTCTTCTACATGATGTCATGCCTTTGTGTTAAAGAGAACAAAGAATTCATAAGTTAATAAGTTAGTTAAAAATGTAAATATTGTTGAGGAATGGTTTCATCTAAAACAAAAAGTGAGGAGTGAGACCTCCTTTCGCAATTAGCGATCTTTGACGCGACCCCCCCCCCCCCCTTCATTCAAGCGTGTTTCTCACTCAGCGGCTGTGAGACACAAAAACGTCGAGGAAGCTGCTCTCCCAGCTTAGCCTAGGTTAACATTCGTCTTTGTAAGTTTTAGTTAGTTTGTATATTGAATTTGAAAGGAAAATGTATGTTTTGTTTTTGGCGACCTTTTTCATGGTGCTACTGCTATCCTGTTGAACCTACTCACATGTGGAAAAATACAATTGTATAACGTTTTCAATGTATTCATTTGTATATTTCACCACGATTTGAGAGCTCAATAAATTGAAGAAAAGTACGCCTTGTGTTTCGAGGGTTTGTTTTTGGTTTGCTTGCTGTTTAGCAGAATAGCGTCACTGACACTCACAGCAACAAACGGGAAGGGTGAGCGCTGTCGCACCAAGCCACTTCGGCTGCATTTTGGCACATGAAAAATAGCGAATACCGTACTAAGGTATGACGGAAAATTTTAGTGGTTTTGAAACCGCAACGTTTTCACACCAAGGTAAACCGTGAAACCGTTAACCGGCACATGTCTACGTGAGACAAGATCCTCCTGCGTCAATACTACGACCGGTAGCTAGGATCGGGAAGTCACTCATGTAAAAATACGGTGGATCCGGTCGATTTTCAAACTAATATGCAATCGTAACTAAGCCTGTCGCAATATGCAATAATTCCATTTATCGCGCGATATATAAAAATGAAGGCGGTAATTTTTCCGCTGCGATTTATCGCCTCACGTGCATGTGTGTGCGCGCGTGCGGCAGACGTGCTGTTAAAAGTTCGTTACCAACTGCGCAAAATGCATCTTCGTTCCAGGTCGGGCAAAAACTAGCGCCAGAGCCAATCGTTCCCAATATATCCTATTGTTCAACGTATACCAGCCGCGTCAGTGCTCCGGAGTGACTGTGGACCATCTATGGCGCGCCGGTGTTGTTGACGTGTGGGCGCTCCCGTCAGGAGTGACATTTCACGCGGGGCGGCTATTTTTCGGCACAACGCTGGATATTTACAACGAAGTCCGCCAAAACATTGTTACCGACTTGGCTGCTACGAATAACCTCACTTTGACAATGAACAGCTGAATGAAATTAAGAGCGCTGTGCTTCAAACTCGTCCTGTTTATGAAAGCCGTCATATGCTCGCGCGCACACACTAGATATCATGAAATGGCAAACTAGATGTGCTATGTCCCATGCCATTGGCTACGTGAGCCCAGAGTGATTATGGGACATGTAGTCCATATACTACATCGATGAATTCTAAACTGTCATTTGTCACATGAGGTTAAGAAGGCCAAATCAATCCATACCAGTGACTATAGATAATGTTGCAAATATTGTTAATTCAGTACGTGACACAGATGGATTCGGACCATAAATAGGATGTCTTGCTCATGTAGTAAACCTAGCTGCTAAGAGAGCTGTAGCAATCAACGGTGTGCCCTGCCTCACTTTACAAACAGTAAAGATTGTTCTCAGCACTTTTATACAATTTTTTTTCATATCAGTAAGAAGTAAGCACATAAATATTATGCACTAAAATGCATGTTTATATGATGGCAATTTAATTTTTGCTCGTTAGCAAAAAAAATAAAATAAAAAAAAAAGAAACAAAAAATACGTTTTTTTTTTTTTTTTTTTTTTTTTTTTTAACAGAGCATTAAATGTATTGAATCGGCTCAAAAATCGTGTCCCCCGTATCAAAATTCGTACCGAACCATGACTTAACTGTATTGTTGCATTCCTATGGAACACCATTGCAGAAGCTATGACGGGAAATGTTTTCATTTTCCTAAATGCTTAAGTTATTAAGTGCAATTTTTTTTAATTAAACACATTTTATTTATTCTGTGTTTCTGTGCGGTATCAATATTGTTGTTTTTTACTTAAGAGGCAGGGTCTATTGTTTTTAGTTGTGATTTCTTAAACAGTATATTTGAATTTAAGAGTAAATATTTATCGTGTTTAAATGGGTGTACTTGATCTATTAATATATACTGTATTCGCACTGTGTTATTGTAAATTGGTTAAAAAAAATTGGGGGGGCGCAATAATATCGCATATCGCAATAATTTATGAGAATAATTATCGCACACTAAAATTTGTTATCGCGACAGGCCTAATCGTAACCCACTTTTTGAGTCCATCAGATCTCTTGAATGGTAGATCGGGGCACAGTTGACTTGTCTTTGTTGATATACTGCTGTCTTCTCTGCTGTAATAATAACCAACACGGCCCCGTGTTCAATACAAAACCCTCCTACCACAACAAAATAAGTAGGAACTAGTATTCACATAGGAACTAAAGTTATACAACATAAATGAATACTGCATCACATTTGTAAAATATAAACACATAATAAAATAAATAAGAGCTCATTTAAATAAATTGAAATGAGCTAAAACACCTATAATTAAATAATAAGAATAATACACAGATCCAGCTTACACAATTAAATTTATTAATTTCTGTGTGGCCCTTTTAAGCTTTAAAGCTTAAACGCTTTTGAAAACCGTTCATAAGGGAAAAAAATGATTCAGTGAGGCATTTCATTTGTAAAATACATGTTAAAATCTTTGTCATTGGGATTGCTTTTCTCTTTAGCACAGGACTTCTTTTTTCTTCTTTCTTTCAGAAAGAAAGCTGACCAATACGCGGGGTTGTTGTTGGATTATATTTAAATACCCGCTACTTTTTGAGCAGAATTCTAGCATTGTATAGGCTAATGTTCCTATTGTTGAAAGCACAAAGGTGTGTAATAAACAACTAGCACATTTATATTTTGCATTTTGTTTTCTTACTGTACCGAAAATGAACCGAACCGTGACCTCAAAACTGAGGTACGTACTGAACCGAGATTTTTGTGTACCGTTACACCGTAGTCAAAATCCAGTAAAACAGTCTATTAATGGGTCTATCGTATTCCTCGTCGAATACTCCTAAGAAATATGCAAAGATGCATATATGCATCTAAAATAGAGCTGAAACGAATACTCGAGCAACTCGAGTAACTCGAGTTTAAAAACTGATCCGAGTAATTTTATTCACCTCGAGTAATCGTTTATTTTGACAGCTGTAAGCATCATGTTTTGCTCGGACTACTTTTAATGCGGGACAATGCGCTGATGTCACGTGCGTAGAGGAAGAAGCAAAAAAAAAAACTTACTGCAGCCGACAACCGCTACAAACGACGCCGACGTTGCTAAATACTAGCCCGCTCATGCTACGTTAGTTGCAGGTGGCGTCCAGTGAGTCTCATAGAGATCACATGTATGTTGAACTAGATGCGCAATGACAGACTAGGCCGCATCTGGGCAGCGTTAGCAAACAGCCGCCATCTTAAAGCAGTAGAGCGCTAAGCGCTAATAAAGAGCGCTAAACGCTAATAAAGAGCGCTAAACGCTAATATACTGTATAAGATTAACGTTACTGTCACTACTAGCTCACCTTACGTTAGCACTGCGGAGGGCTAGGTTTCAATTAATTAAGACCGCTTTCGATGCGTGGCTAACGTGTCTTACATACAGGCTATAACATAGCGTTGTGGAGTGATGAGCGTGTCAAATAAAAACTCAATAATGCTAACTATCAATTTTAGCTCA
Organism: Corythoichthys intestinalis; assembly: GCF_030265065.1. Classification (NCBI taxonomy): domain Eukaryota; kingdom Metazoa; phylum Chordata; class Actinopteri; order Syngnathiformes; family Syngnathidae; genus Corythoichthys; species Corythoichthys intestinalis. The sequence continues at coordinate 37,106,203 of NC_080407.1, forward strand.
GTAATCATTGCTGGATAAAACACCAAGTAGCACTAGTCCCTGATGTGCTCCAATACAGCCTGTATCATACATTTATTTTGAACAGTGCAAAAACTCAAAATCCTATCAGGACTTACAGTTTAGACTAACTTAAAACTTAACTAGAACTTAAAAATGGCTTGACACAAATAGAAATTCAATTGAAAAACGTAGGAAAAAATCCTAACTTTTAAGTGATGTGTGTTATCAAGCGTAAAGGCATTTTTAGGTGTGTTTATATATATATATAATATATATATATATATATATATATATATATATATATATATACTTTTTAAAAATAAGATCTAAAGGTTTTTTGAGTGAAAGCAGTGAATTAGTCATTTTTTAAAATTCTAGTTACATCTGAGATGCAATTGTTGGCTGTTTTCAACAATATACATCAAAAATAAAGACATTGATTGACTGAAAATGATAAAATGTCTTGTTTTCTCATGTATATCTATAATTGCTCTTCACCTAAAAATATATTTGTTTTATCCGATTACTCGATTAATCGATAGAATTTTCAGTCGATTACTCGATTACTAAAATATTCGATAGCTGCAGCCCTAATCTAAAATAATCCTAAACGATTGTATTAGCAATTTTAATACTCCTGTTGGAAAGGTTCCTTGGGTATGCATTAGTTCCCATAGCAACCAGTCAGTTACTTCCTGTTATTGTCCTACGTCAGACACGCTGCATATTCTGGGACAGAGAATAGGCATAAGGTGCGCATTTCAAGCAGAGTGCGGCGACCTGTTAATCTGTGTGCATCCATGAACGAATGTAAGTATTTCCTCTTCATGTCATAAAGTTCTTATGATAAATTAGAGCCCTTTCAGCGTGACCTTTTCGGTTTTTTTTACCGTTACGTAGGCTGGTTGCTCAGCTCGTCCTCGCTGCGTCGAGGAGAGCGTTGTTTACTTTATATTTGCGTTGCACATTCGTGTTAAGAGGGAATGTGTTGGTTTAGCATCTTAAGATGATGTTGTACATCCATATGAGTGTAAAGTGCTTATTTTTCGCCACTTTTATGGCCAAGATGACGGCACGTGCACGCAGCGTGCTTCCGGGTTGTGCACGCGCGCTCGTCCCCCCCCCCCCACCTTTGTTTTCATTAAACTGTGCGAGTCACGTATGTGCATTATTGACTGCTTTACAGTCAATTTGCATTGTTTATTGCATCAGCACGAATATGATGTAATTTTCTTTCCTTTTAGAACCACACATTCCAGTCTTCTTCCCTTACACATACAAATACTTCAACATCTTTCCACGCATGCTCTCATCTGTTCATTGAGTGATTCTCATATTAAGTGCCTTTGCCGGTACATAGTTGTGCCTGTTGCCAATTTGGATTAAAAGTGCCAAAGACCAACTCCACTCTCCGCTCCTTGTGTACTAACCGACACCCCAAGGCGAATGAATAATAAAACATACTGAACCCAGAACCTCATTGTCCATTAGTCCAAATTACAACCGATTAGAGAATCGATAAAGAATCGAATCATTGAGCAATATCGATAATGGAATCGAAATCATAAAAATATTATCAATTCCCATCCTTTGTAGCGAGGGATCACTGTACTGCTCTAACTCTAATGCCAATAAAGCATTTGAGATTTTATGATGGTAGTAAAGACAGAATAAAGCATTATAGGCTACACTGCTGGATTATACTTGATGCTGAATGCTTTACCATCATTAAAGCTATCAGAAAAATCACACATACAAAGATACAATATAACGCAACATACTGATTGCTAGATGCAGTCCGTGTCCCATCCACTCAGCCACTTCGACAAGGTCAGAGCCGCTGTCACAGGTGGTAATGGCGACTTTCCTGGCACCACACTATGAGCATCGACTAATGCTATACTCGAAATGCCTGTGGCCTGGCTACCAGTAGCCATTCCACTATTATATGACTCCATCACATTCACTTGCAGCGTTAGACGTTAGCGTAACGGGCTTCTGTCTGTTTGAATTCCTTAAAGACATGTGACTTCCTTATAAAAGCCGCAGGGTAGAAAGGCAATAAAAAAGTAGCAGCTTATAGTCTGAAAATACGGTACTTTTATTTGGCAGTTACGGTAGTTTTATTTGTTGATTTGAATAAATTTTCTGTTGCAAAATGTGACTTGAAGTGTTTGTTATTTAATATGTACCAGGGTGTCCAAAACTTGTTTTTGAAATGAGAAACTCAGTCAAAGGTCTCAAAGATTTTCATTTTTAGCTCATGTTATGTGACCTACTTTTAGGGTGTCAAAAAAAAATTTCCCTTGAAAAGTGTGTTTAAGGTTTATATCTCACATGCATTTGACAATTTTGAAATTCAGCCAAAATGGGCGTCTCCGATTGGAACTTCGAGCCACCTGAATGTTTTCCGCCATAGCACCTTTCACACGATTACGGTGCACACGCTTGTTTTGCAGACGATCATTCAACACATGCTTCCGTTTCATAAGTTTAGAGATATATGTCTAGTGCCTTAAACTCGCACCGATGTCAAAATGAGTCAGTCATATCTCCAAACAACAAGGATTGGACGCACCATCGCATAAAGACTAAATGGATTTAACGAACACCACCAAATGACAGTTCTGACGACTTCTGGGATGCAGCGTGTCAGACAGAGCCCTGCACTCCCCTCAATTTGAGTAACTTGATACTCACAGAACAGCGAGCATGATGTGGCGTCATCGCTATCTGATGGTTGAGCGATAAGGTTGTCTGCTAGAGATCCTTCTGTTGAACTGATGCCACCATTCGGAAGCTTGGACCCTCTGCTGGCCTCACTCGGACCTCCGTCTTCACCATTCAAGCACTCAAGCACCTCCACTTTAACATATGAAGGGTCCTCCTCCTCCTCCTTTTTGAGGGAATGAGGTTGCTGCTGCTCCTCAATGCGGGGGTTCTCAACTCTAATAAAATACTCCTCCTGCTCCTCTTTAATGTGGACGAATTCTTCCTCCACCTTCTTGATGTATGGCGACTCTTCCTCCTCCTCTTCTTCCATGCAAATAGACTTCTGGTGTCCAGGACATTGCGCTTGACTGACATCTGCAAGACCATAATCACATATGTGCCATATCTTATTGCTTCATTTGCTTTATTCAGTCCCCAAAATATTTATTGCTACAGAAATATTCCTCTGTGTCCATTAAGCCTGTCGCAATATGCAATAATTCCATTTATCGCGCGATAAATAAAAATGAAGGCGGTAATTTTTCCGCTGCGATTTATCGCCTCACGTGCGTGCGCGCGTGCGGCAAACGTGCTGTTAAAAGTTCGGATTCCTCGATACCAACTGCGCAAAATGCATCTTCGTTCCAGGTCCGGCAAAAACTAGCGTCGGAGCCAATCATTCCCTTTATATCCTATTGTTCAAAGTATACCAGCCGCGTCAGTGCTCCGGAATGACTGTGGACCATCTACGGCGCACCGGTGTTGTTGACGTGTGAGCGCTCCCGTCAGGAGTGACATTTCACGCGGGGCGGCTATTTTTTGGCACAACGCCGGATGTTTACAATGAAGTCCACCAAAACATTGTTACCGACTTGGCTGCTACGAACAACCTCGCTTTGACAACAAACAGCTGAATGAAATTAAGAACGCTGTGCTTCAAACTCGTCCTGTTTATGAAAGTCGATTGTCATATACTGGTGTTGTGTAGTAATGAGCAGACGTGACTTCAGCGGCGCTTGCTAACTTCTTTAATGCGCCCACACACTAGATATCATGAAATGGCAAACTAGATGTGCTACGTCCCATGCCATTGGCTACGTGAGCCCAGAGTGATTATGGGACACTTAGTCCATATACTACATCGATGAATTCTAAACTGTCATGACTGAATGGAAGTTAAGAAGGCCAAATCAATCCATACCAGTGACTATAAATAATGTTGCAAATATTGTTAATTCAGTAAGTGACACAGATGGATTCGGACTACAAATAGGATGTCTTGCTCATTTAGTAAATCTAGCTGCTAAGAGAGCTGTAGGAGTCAACGGGGTGCCTGGCCTCACTTTACAAACAGTAAAGATTGTTCTCCGCACTTTTATACAATTTTTTTCAGATCAGTAAGAAGTAAGCACATAAATATTATGCACTGAAATGCATGTTTATATGATGGCAATTTTAATTTTTGCTCGTTAGCAAAAACAAAAACAAGAAAAAAGCAAAAAAAATTTTTTTTTTTTTTTTACAGAGCATTAAATGTATTGAATCGGATCAAAAATCGTGTCTCCCGTATCAAAAGTCGTACCGAACCGTGACTTAACTGTATCGTTGCATCCCTATGGAACACCACTGCAGAAGCTATGACGGGAAAAGTTTTCATTTGCCTAAAAGTTAAGTGCAATTTTTTTTTTAAACACATTTTGTTTATTGTGCGGTATCAATATTGTTGTTGTTTTTTTTACTTAAGAGGCATGGTCTATTGTTTTTAGTTGTGATTTCTTAAAAAGTATTTTTGAATTTAAGAGTAAATATTTATCGCGTTTAAATGGGTGTACTTGATCTATTAATATATACTGTATTCTGTGTTATTGTAAATTGTTTTTTTTTTAAATTGGGGGGGGCGCAATAATATCGCATATCGCAATAATTTATGAGAATAATTATCGCACACTAAAATGTGTTATCGCGACAGGCCTAGTGACCATTTTGTATTTATTTGTATGTTGTTGTCATCCACTGCGACATAATGGAATTCAAATTGTCCTTTTGTTTTGGAGGGAATGGGAATCGGATTGTGCTTCAGGCCTGAGCAGTTTTAATGTATCACATGGGGTGTGACATACTGTAGTCCAGAGCTGAAACGAATACTCGAGCAACTCGAGTTAAAAAGCGAATCCGAGTAATGTTATTCACCTTGAGGTGTGTGTGTACGTGTCGAGTAAATAGCCGTCATCTTAAAGCAGTAGACTTCTCAGCACCAATAAGTAAGTTTTTCGTGTCAGATGTGTTTCTAAATTCCACTATGTGTGTGTGTTTCATGTCAGATGTGTTTATAAATCCCACAATTTGTGTTTCATGTCAGATGTGTGTGTGCATTAAAAATTTGTGTTCATTATGAGACTTTTCTAGCCCCATACGTCTCTGCTATGCTGCCACGATGAATGCAAGGCTAGTTGACGTCCAACTTCCGTCAATACGTGCCTGCGCATGCGCTGTAATGAGAGGGTATTTCATATTCTGGGCATTCTGATATAGAGCAGGGCGGTAAACCGAAAATTTACCGTTACCGAAATTCTTCACGATGACCGACGTAATTTTGACCATGTCGGTAAATTCGGTAATTTAATAAAAGAAGAAAATATAGTCTTTTCATCCCGCTTTGACTCTGTGTTGTTCGGCTATGCTCATTCCCCTTTAAGAAAGCAGACAGTGCGCTTACGTTTGGAGTCACATGGTTTTCAGGAAGCCAATCAAACAGAAGCCCGGTAGGCTAACGCTAGCAGCTAACGCTAGCGGCTAACGCTACAAGTAAACGGGATGAAGTCGGGCTTAAGTTAGCTTCGCCAAACTTTCACCCGACATTAAGTAAACTCTTGACGGGTTCCAGATGGGGATGGAAAAACCGAGGCTTTCTGAAACAATGAACCACTTTTAAGACAATTGCCCTAAATTGAATCACTGTTTGACACACTGCAAGAGCCCCATCTACTGGATAAACAGTGCACGTTTCTTTTTAAAAGTAAAGTTGACAAATTGCCTCAGCATTACAGATCTTCAATAGAATTAAGTGGATGTCGTCTATTTCAACCAGGAGATCGTGTCGTTATTAAGTGTGATTTACACAATTAAAGTTGACTTCTTTAAGCCTGTGTCATTGCTTTTGTCTGTGAAGATGTGTTCAAAGCAGTATTTGTAATACACGACAGTGCTAGTCTTGTAAGTGGCTCGTCCTAGACGACGGGGAGTAACTATGTATTGTTTATTTTTTGTAAAAATTACAGTACAGTAAGCACAGTGCTTGGGAACAGGAATATTATTTATTGCATACTGTAAGGATTTCCAAAATCATAAGATGTAAATAATTGAGCCGAATAAAAGAAAGGAAAGGTTTGTGAAACATTTTATTTTTTTAATTAAGTATAATTTCTGGGGGGCGGGTGGATGTGTCGTATTTGTATCTATTCTAAATATCTAAACGTATGCCACTATCTAGTGTATAACAATGCGGAATGAATTTAATGAAATTCAAGTGATGATATTTTTCAAGTCATACAAGCTGTTATAAATGTTCACACAAGAATTCTTATTGTTTACAAGATTTTTTTAAATACCTAATGTTTAGACTGCATGTGCAATTGTTAAATTGAAAGCTGGTAAATAAATTTAATGAGAAACTTAATTTGTATTCCATGCATTGATTCAAATTTTCAAATTATATAACAGTTTGCTTGGGCGAATTTATCGTCATTTATCGTTATCGAGGTAAATCTGCTCAATTTATCGTGATACGTACTAAAGGCCATATCGCCCAGCCCTATTCTGATATGTTAGAACACCCGGGCTTACACGGGAGCGTCTGCGGCGCGTCGGCAATGCACCACTTACACTCGCCCCCAGTTTAAACAGCATGCATGCATGCAGAGCGCCTGTGGAGCAGCTCGATCGATTCACGCGTGGGTTGCAAGAGAACAGCGAGTATTGAAAGTAGGGCTGCAGCTATCGAATATTTTAGTAATCGAGTAATCGACTGAAAATTCTATCGATTAATCGAGTAATCAGATAATACAAATATATTTTTAGGTGAAGAGCAATTATAAATATACATGAGAAAACAAGACATTTCATCTAATCTTGAACCATTTTCAGTCAATCAATGTCTTTATTTTCGATGTATATTGTTGAAAACAGCCAAAAATTGCATCTCAGATGTAACTAGAATAAAAAAAAAAGACTAATTCACTGCTTTCACTCAAAAAACTTTTAGATCTTATTAAAAAAGAAAAAAAATTATATATATCTTACCTAAAAATGCCGTTACGCTTGATAACACACATCACTTAAAAGTTAGGATTTTTTTCCTACGTGTTTCAATTGAATTTCTATTTGTGTCAAGCCATTTTTAAGTTCTAGTTAAGTTTTAAGTTAGTCTAAACTGTAAGTCCTGGTAGGATTTTGAGTTTTTGCAGTGTTCAAAATAAATGTATGATACAGGCTGTATTGGAGCACATTAGGGTCCAGTGCTACTTGGTGTTTTATCCAGCAATGACTACTGAGCTAAAATTGACAGTTAGCATTATTGAGTTTTTATTTTACACCCTCATCACTCCACAACGCTATGTTATGTTAAAGCCTGTATGTAAGACACGTTAGCCACGCATCGACAGTGGTCATAATTAATAGAAACCTAGCCCTCCGCAGGGCTAACGTTACGTGAGTCTTATTTATTAGCGCTTAGCGCTCTTTATTAGCGCTTAGTGCTCTACTGCTTTAAGATGGCGGCGGTTTGCTAACGCTGCCCAGACGCGGCCGAGTCTGTCATTGTGCATCTAGTTCAACATACATGTGATCTCTATGAGACGCATCAGACACTACCTGCTACCAACTAGCAACGTGCGGGCAAGTATTTAGCAACGTCGGCGTCGTGTGTAGCGGCTGTCTGCTGCAGTAAGTTTTGTTGTTGTTGTTTTTTTGCTTCGTCCTCTATGCACGTAACATCAGCGCGTTGTCCCGCATTAAAAGTAGTCCGAGCAAAACGTGATGCTTAGAGCTGTCAAAATAAACGAATACTCGAGGTGAATAAAATTACTCGGATCAGTTTTTAAACTCGAGTTACTTGAGTTGCTCGAGTATTCGTTTCAGCTCTAATTGAAAGATAACAATACAACCACCATAAGCCTTTCAGACTTAATGTATTGGCAGGGATGTACAGTGCGAGCGTTTTTCCTCGCACTGTACAGCCCTGTAAATGCCAAAAAATAATTTGTTGAAAATAGAGGAGGAAAAAATGGGAGCATGAGTGCAAGCAGATTTTACCCCTTGAATTTGCATTTTGCTCTAGTACAATATAATGGCGCTGTTAAAAATGCCAGGTTTGCATGTTGCGTGTTTTGGATCCCCCTGGTGGTGAGTTGCAATTTGTTGTTTTTCTGATCAGGCATATTTTGGCCACCTAACGAAAGTTAAGACCCACGTTAACAATAGAAAGAAGAGAAATAAAGCATTGTTGAGGAAGAGCAAGTTTTTGGTCTCATTAATTCGGACGGGCATAATTATAGTTCTAACCGGACTATCTGCAGTGGTATCCAACCTTCATCACATCAGCCCAGCTATATTTCACATGGTCCATTCGAGTCGGATGGATAAATACAGCAGACAAATGTCCGCCGAAGATGAGCACAACAGACCTAAACGCTCAATTCAACTTCCAGTTTACCTAAAGGATTACAAAGTCATGCGAGATAGCAAAGAGGAAGAATCAGAAGATATAGATTCTTCAGAAAATGGCTCATCAGAAGAAGAAAATATTGCCAACTGCATCACCGACGAACAAGCAGCACAACCATTGAGCATGCAGGAAACAGCGCAGACATGTAACGAGGTCAACGTGAAAGGATTAGAGATCCAGAGTCCACGTGGTCGACGCCGTGAGTCTCCCGGTCCACGCAGCCTACGTCACCGTGAGTCCCAGAGTCCACACAGTCGCCATCGTGAGTCTCCCAGTCCACGCAGTCATCGCCGTGAGTCTCCCAGTCATCGCAGTCACCGTCGTGAGTCCCAGAGTCCACGTGGTCGACGCCGTGAGTCTCCCGGTCCACGCAGCCTACGCCACCGTGAGTCCCAGAGTCCATACAGTCGCCACCGTGAGTCTCCCAGTCCACGCAGTCACCGTCGTGAGTCCCAGAGTCCACGTGGTCGACGCCGTGAGTCTCCCGGTCCACGCAGCCTACGTCACTGTGAGTCCCAGAGTCCATACAGTCGCCATCGTGAGTCTCCCAGTCCACGCAGTCATCGTCGTGAGTCCCAGAGTCCACGTGGTCGACGCCGTGAGTCTCCCGGTCCACGCAGCCTACACCGTCGTGAGTCTCAGAGTCCACGCAGTCACCGTCATGAGTCCCAGAGTCCACACATATGGCGTCGTGAGTCTCCGAGTCCACGCAGACGCCAGTCTCCTAGTCCACGCCGACGCCATCGTGAGTCTCCAGGCCCACGCCGACGCCATCGTGAGCCAACGAGTCCACGCCGACGCCATCGTGAGCCTACGAGTCCACGCCGACACCATCGTGAGCCTCCGAGTCCACGCCGACGCCATCGTGAGTCTCCGAGTCCACGCCTAGGCCATCGTGAGTCTCCGAGTCCACGCAGCACCCACCACAGTGAGTCTCCGAGTCCACGCTCACGTCGTCGTGAGTCCCAGAGTCCACGCCAACGCTTTGGTGAATCCATAAATTCACATTACTACTTCCAAAGATCTCACCAACAACATAATGAGAGACGTTTTCATAATTATGACTACAATTATGAGTCAGGTGACCCAAGGAACCACACGTCAACTTATCCTAATGAAAGACATTCTAGTCACTATCACTATGATCGACCTGCTGGCAGATACGAACCTCCGAGGTACAGCACACAGCACGAACATGCATATCGAGGGCCAACCCCAACCATTCCCTATTTTGTGCATGAGGACCCCCGAGAGTTCACTCGCCTCAAAGTTGCTCTTGATAATCTTCTGCCGCGAGATGCTACAGAGCAGTTCAAATACCAGATTTTGCTGGATCATCTCAAGTTGGAGGAAGCGTTACTCCTTGCTGATTCATACTGTAGCAGCTGCTACCCCTACAGTGACACTATGAATGCTCTCAATGAACAATACGGTCAGCCTCACCAGTTAGCACTGAAACGCATCGCCGAGCTTATGGATGAGCCAAACATCAGAAGCGGTGATACCAAGGCATTCCGGAAATTTGCTTTAAAGGTGCGTGCCCTGGTTGGGATGTTGTTTCAGTTAGGTGATCTTGGGCAAACAGAGTTAAAATGTGGTTCATACGTATCCAGAATATTAACTAAGTTGCCACATCACCTCCGAGCAGATTTCAAGAGACACGTAAATCCTCTCCGAACACCGATCCCCACTCTATTACATTTATCAGATTGGTTGGAGTATGAAGTCAGGGTTCATGAAGACATTCCGCAGTTCTCCAACAAGTCCAGCAGAGACCGCCCTTTCACAAGGAAAGAGCAACCAAGAGAGACTCAACCAAAGGGCAGCTTTGTGTTTCACAGTAGTGAGCTAAAGCAAGCTGAAATGAGGCCGTCTAAGCATGAATCTAAAGAAAATACAAAAGAACCAACAAAATTCTGCCCCTTTTGTAATACAACCCAACATTTTCTTAACCAGTGCACAAACTTTAAAATCCTAACGAAGGACGAAATAGACAACTGGATTCGTTCAAACAAGAGATGTTGGAGATGCGGGCGTGAACATTTGTCATCACAATGCACTCTAAAGGCAAGATGCAAGAAGTGCAAAGGAAAACACTTAGAGGTGCTCCACGAAAATAATGCAATTCAAGATCACAGCCCCACAACCAGCATTCCAGTCGGTAATGACAACACTGGAATAATGTGCTCCACTGTTGAAACACTATATGTGGATAAACCTACGAGTAGCAACAAAGTGCTGCTTAAAGTCATCAGAGTCATCCTGAAAAATGGAAATACAGCGCTGGATACCTACGCCGTGCTTGATGATGGCTCAGAGCGAACCATTCTCCTCCATGAGGCATTCCAAGCCCTAGGACTTCACGAGAGCCCTGAGGATCTGCATCTAAGAACTGTACGACAAGACGTCTGTATTGTCCACGGTTCCTCTGTATCATTCACACTTTCATCTGCCACCAACCCAAGTCAAAACTATGAAATACGCAATGCCTTCACTGCCAAGAAGCTTGCTCTGGGGAGTCACTCCTACCCAATAGATACCCTCAGAAGAAAATATCTACACCTTAAAGACTTGCCAATTCCTGCTATAGACCAAGCACAGCCACTGCTTTTGATAGGTTCTGACCATCAACACCTCATCCTTCCAATAGAGCCAGTCCGCCTTGGGCCTCCAGATGGTCCAGCAGCTGTCAAGACAATCTTGGGATGGACCTTACAAGGCCCATCAAGGCACCTAAATAGTGCTTTTCCTTCTGCACATTGCTTCTGTACTTCCGGTCATCTACCTCAAGCCGACCTCTTCACTCATGTTGAACGTTTATGGCAACTTGATGTTTTGCCTTATCGCAGTGAAAAGGCTGTTACAAGATCAAGAGAAGACTCAGAAGCACTGAAGACATTGGCGGAGAGAACTACCAGAGTGGAAGTGAACGGTGTCCAAAGGTATGCAACACCCTTAATATGGAAAAAGAATCTACCCCCGCTCCAAGCACCTAAAGAAGCTGTACTTGGCCTTTTACGTAGTACAGAGAAAAGGTTGGCAAAGGACACAATGAAGATTGTAGCCTATAAGGAGGAAATCAACAAACTCCTTAATTCAGGCTACATAAAGAAACTGTTACCTACTGAAGTTGACTCCAGCCCTGGGTGGTACATTCCCCACCATATGGTAACCCATAACGCCAAGAATCGAATAGTATTCAACTGTTCATTCAAGTACAAAGGACTGTCTTTGAACGATCACTTACTTCCTGGTCCCACTCTTAGTTCAAGTCTTCTAGGAGTCTTGTTGCGATTCAGAGAGAATAAAGTGGCCATCAGCAGTGACGTAAAGGGGATGTTTCACCAGGTACGCCTCCTGCCCGAAGACCAGTCGTACCTAAGGTTTCTTTGGCGGAACACAACCAATGAAGCCCCCGAAGTGTACCAGTGGTTAGTACTTCCATTCGGAACTGTTTCGAGCCCCTGCTGTGCCACATTTGCTTTGCAAACTCACGTGATAAACAATAGTGAGTCAAACGAAGATGTCCGAACAGCAGTTACACATTGTTTCTACGTCGATAACTGGCTGCAGAGCCTACCATCAGTCCAACAGGCACAGTCCCTCGCCAACAAGTTACGTCGTATACTGGAAGAAGGCGGTTTTGAACTTCGTCAGTGGGCAACCAGTCACCCAGAGGTAATCAAACACCTACCTCTCGAGTGCACATCAGAAAGCACAAAACTCTGGTTCACCCAAAACAGCCACGACCCTCAAGAGTTGGCACTAGGGCTTATGTGGCATTGTCGTTCGGATACGTTGTGCTACAAACCAGCCCCTTCCATCAGAGAGCAGCCTACTATGAGAGTCATCTACAAGGTGCTTGCCAGTCAATTTGACCCATTGGGATACATCAGCCCATATATCACCAGAGCCAAAATATTAGTACAGAAACTCTGGACGAAAAAACGAGAATGGGATGACCCCAATTTGCCTGAGGATTTGCTCAAAGCTTGGACATCCTGGGAAAACGAACTTCCCCAACTCACCGAGATCTCATTTCCAAGGTGCTACACCGAATCCACCTCGCATCATTCCACCTGCACTAGGACAGTTCACATATTCAGTGATGCTTCAGAGCAGGCATATGGATCGGTGAGTTACCTCCGCACTACCCATCAAGATAATGTACAAGTGTCCTTTCTGGCTGCTAGATCGCGCGTGGCACCGAAAAAACAGCTATCAATGCCGAGACTTGAACTTTGTGGTGCATTAAGTGGAGCTCAACTTGCAGCGATGTTGAAAAGAGAGCTCACACTGGAGATAAATGAGTACATCTACTGGACTGACTCCACAACAGTCCTCACTTGGCTGCAGTCAGAGTCCTGTAACTATAAGGTGTTCGTCGGGACCCGCATAGCGGAAATCCAGGAGCTCACCGACCCAATGGCATGGCGATATGTGAACTCACAAAACAACCCGGCAGATGATATCACGCGTGGAAAAACTCTGGCCTACTTTAAGAACCACAACCACTGGAACAAAGGTCCAGATTTCCTAAAGCAACATCATTCCAAGTGGCCAGTCAAACCGGTCATTTTAAATAATGACATTCCCGAAGACATGAGGAAATCTGTGTTTTGTGGCCAGATTTCAAACTGCACAGCTCATCTGCTACCTGATCCACAACAATTCGGACATTTCCAAGAATTGTTAGAGACCATTGCTCGCAGCCTGCACGGGGCGGCAAACAAAGATTACAGTCCATCTGCAGAAGATTACCGGCAGGCTGAACTAACAATTCTGAGAAAGGCACAGTGCGACAGTTTCCCAATAGAAGTGGAACATTTAAAGGCTGGGAGAGCTGTACGTCCCGATAGTCGTCTGTTGAAGCTGTCACCAGAGTGGGATCAAGAAATGGAATTGATAAGAGTTGGTGGTCGTCTCCGCCACTGTAATCTTACTACAGATTCTCTTCATCCAGTAGTACTTGATCCAGCCCACCACATCACCAAGCTTATTCTCAAGACCTACGACCAGCAGCTACGTCATCCAGGAGCTGAGCGGGTCTTCGCGGAGATTCGCAGGCGCTATTGGATTTTAAGAGGCAGACAAGCAGTGCGTAAGCTCCAGCACGAGTGCCCAGAATGTCAAAAATGGAGGGCAAAACCAGAAACCCCAAAAATGGCTGACTTGCCCCCAGCTCGCCTCAGACTTCATCATCCAGCATTCTATTCTACAGGTATGGACTGCTTTGGCCCCCTAGAGGTTAAGGTGGGGAGGCGAACTGAGAAACGTTGGGGTATTCTCTATAAATGTCTAACCACCAGAGCCGTGTACATTGACCTTCTAACCAGCCTGGACGTTGATGCTTTCCTGATGTCCTTGCGCAGACTGATTGCAAGGAGAGGCAAACCGCATGAAGTCTACTCTGACCAAGGGACAAATTTCAAGGGAGGCAATGCAGAATTACAGCAGACCTTCAATGAACTTGCCCCTCTTTTGAAAAGCCAACTGTCTTCACAGCAAATTGACTTTCACTTTAATCCCCCAAAGGCACCACATTTCGGTGGAGTTTGGGAAAGAGAGATCCGATCTGTCAAATCAGCTCTTCGCACCACCTTAGGAGTGCAAGTCGTTCCTGAAGAAGTGCTAAGAACTGTGCTAGTGGAGATCGAAGGAATATTAAACTCTAAACCTCTGGGTTATGTGTCATCGGACATCGCAGATCCAGACCCCATTACACCAAATACTCTTCTAATGGGGCGGCACGATTCAGCATTGCCATTGGTGGTTTACCCCAAATCAGATCTTTTGAGCAGAAAGCGGTGGAGACACAGTCAAATCCTTAGTGACCAGTTTTGGAGATGTTTCACAAAAAACTACCTACCCACTCTGCAGACCCGCAACAAATGGACAGAGGACAAAGACGACCTCAAGGTTGGAACCGTGGTCATGGTGGCCGACCCACAGTCTCCAAGGTCCCTCTGGCCCGTCGGAACAGTCAAGACCATCATGCCGGGAAGAGACAACAAGGTTCGGGTGGCGGAAGTTCAAGTTAAGGACAAACTCTTTGTTCGACCGGTGGCTCGTCTGATCAGACTACCTGCCTTCCCCCAAGACGAAGACACCTAGCTGGCCTAAATTGACACAAATCTGTTTCACAAATTTGGGGGCGGCTGTTAAAAATGCCAGGTTTGCATGTTGCGTGTTTTGGATCCCCCTGGTGGTGAGTTGCAATTTGTTGTTTTTCTGATCAGGCATATTTTGGCCACCTAACGAAAGTTAAGACCCACGTTAACAATAGAAAGAAGAGAAATAAAGCATTGTTGAGGAAGAGCAAGTTTTTGGTCTCATTAATTCGGACGGGCATAATTATAGTTCTAACCGGACTATCTGCAGTGGTATCCAACCTTCATCACATCAGCCCAGCTATATTTCACAGGCGCGTTCACGCAGGTCGCGACATTTCCTCCTTGCCCAATGGAATCCCATACAAAGTCAATGTTATCACGCAAGGAGGGGCAATGGGCAGCCTTGCAACTTCCGGTTTTGACGTGTCTATGCCTGGTGGAGTTTGAATAGTTAGAAGCGCCGTCTTTTTTTAGGGAGACATTTAAATGGCAGCCCCATATCATCTGGTCCGCAGTCAATCCGGAGCTTTGACGCAGCCGGTATACGATCAACAATAGGATATAATGGGAACGGATTGGCTCCGGCGATATATTTTGCCGGACCTGGAACGAAGATGCATTTTGCGTAGTTGGTAACAAGGAAGCCGAACTTTTAACAGCATGTCTGCCACACGCGCGTGCACGTACACGCAAGGCGATAAATCGCAGCGGAAAAATTACCGCCTTCATTTTTATTTATCGTGTGATAAATGGAATTATTGCATATTGCGACAGGCTTAGTAGGAACTAATATTCACATAGGAACTAAAATTATACAACATAAAATATAGAATATAAATGAATACTACATCACATTTCCAAAACAAATACAAAATACAATAAATAATAGCCCATAAAAATAATGTAAAGTGAGCTAAAACATCTGCAATTAAATAATAAGAATACACAAATCCTGCTACACAATTAAGTTTATTAATTTCTGCATGGTGCTTTAACTTGAGAAAAACCAATAAAGCTTCATGAAAATGTTCATGAGATAAAAAAAAAGATGGAGGCATTTCATTTGTAAAATACATGCGAAAATCTTTGTCATTGGGATTGCTTTTCGCTTTAGCAGAGGACTTTTTTTTTTCTTTCTTACAGAAAGAAAGCTGGCCAATACGTGGGGTCTGAAGACAAATGGTTGTTGTAATATTATCTTTAAATACCCGCTACTCTCTTGCAATCCTCGCGGGAACCGATCGAGCCGCTCCGCAGATGCTCTACTCGTGAAACGCATAATGGCGTACCACACGCAAGCTATTTTTAGACCGTGACGTTGCATCGTAAAGCGGAAGTAAAGCCAAAGTGGGACATTATAGACCCGCCCTCGCATAGACCCAACGTAATTTGTGCTACTTTTCTTCAGTAATCTTTCAAAAACCAACATGCCGATCACGCATTGCTTTTTTGGAACGTGTAGAAACGACTCTAGACATTACGACACATGAATGATTTTTTCTTCATACGTTTCCGGAAACCAAAAACTCAGGAGGAAAAAATGTGAAGACCGAATCAACTTACGCGGACTTTTAACACCAGCTCGGTGAATCCATTCACATATCATATGCAGTAAACATTATGTTGTGTTGGCATGGTCTTTCAGAGGACAAAGAGGTTAGCCATTTTTATATTTTTAACTTTTTTTTTGCGTAATGTTGTGCCGTACTGCTTCTGTCTGACAATGAATGACCTGAAAAGAATTACAATGGTATCTGACTGCCACTGTTACCGTTTCTTTATATATATATATATATATATAAACTTTAGTAAGGGGAGAGTGTTAATAAATTATAGAATCAAGATATGTTATCAATAAAAAAATTAAAAGTGTTTGTTGGCTGTCACTCAGCAGCATTTGCGATCGCTACACAAAGTCAACTAAATTACTCCCAAGAACGGTAAGAGACGTAGGACAACCAGAGGATATATTAGAAAGACAGGGCTGATGGTAAAGGATAGCTTGTTGTAACAGGAGAATGACATTGTCAGTCACGTCGATAAAAAAGCTAACGCTATGCTTCGGTCGGCTTGTTTTTTTCGTCTTTTTCAGCCTTCGACACTAAAGCCATCTCTTTAACTGAACATTTTTATGTTCTTCCACATCTTTGCCAGTCAATTTGGCACCAGGCACATCATTTTCGGAGAGAATTGGTAGGTTTGGCTCTGTAAACATCTCCTTCGTACATGATTTCCATTCATTTCCTATTAGGGACAAACGGTGGCTTGTCCCTACTTAGCAACAGTAGCTAATGTCATGAATATTAATGAGCGGAAGTGACGTGTTGCCTGCGGTACGCCATTGGGGACGAGCGTCAGTGGTGCGTTGACGTTTGTTTTTTGTTCTTCTAGCAAAAAATAACTAACTGACAAAAACAAAAAAAAACAACAACAAAAAAACTATCACGATACGAAAACAATACTGCGGCCGAGGCACCACATGACGTGGTTGGCAGCACCACTGCTTAAAATAAATAAAATAAAAATGAACGTCAAAAGTGAACCAACCTTCTAGTCTGCGAAGAACAACTTTTGCGCTACAAAGTTCTTCAGGGAACCTTTCTGCCGCCGGTGTCGTTCTCGCGTCCATTTTCCACACTCGACGCATTGTTGTTAGCCGCTAGGCTAAGCGAGACTATGCTGAAGTAGACCGTTAAACTTCAATGGGCACCGAGACGACTTGAATATTTGAACGAATAAAACAGTGCTCGATACGTTGAGGGTTCCGCTAAATGAAGCGAATGAAATAATGGAGAAAAAAATACGGGCGAAAAGAAAACAGTGACGTTGTAGCCACCAAAACTGTTTGGGTGTTCATTTCCGTTCAGGGGGCCTGTCATTACCCGATCGTGACGGGTGCATCGATTGTGACGGTTTGCTACTGCGCACGCGCAGATCGACGCCATTTTCTCCCGAGGGATGACGGGAGATATAGATTTATGCGTTAGGCTCGGACATTGAGGGTTTTTTATGCGTGTGTGTACGCCGCTATCTTCGAGTAGCATGAAATGCTTGAATATGTCTTAATAGATACTTCGAGTGATCCGAGAAGATGAATGTGGATACCTAGCATCTTCCAAGGTACCTGGTCGACGGAACGCTTCCAACTACTCAAGTGGGCGCCGTAAGATTCGACGAATGGTGCGTGATTTCATTGTTAAAGGTAAGTAAAATTGATGTTATACTGGCAATTTGTGTTATAGGTCTGAAAAGAGGGTCATGAATATATGAGCCTCTACGTTTTTTTAATCCTTTATAGGCCAAGTAACTATTTTTTATGCCATTTAAAAAACGCAGCTCCATAAACTATTTATAAAGATATTGAAATCATTGAAAAAAAGAGGCACTTTTTCTATTTTTGTTTTTTAAGTAGAAAATGAGAAAGATATGAGATGTTATAATAAAAATAAGTGAAACTGTTGTGAATGTCAGGTGGGAGAAGGTCCAGAGCTGAGTTTTATTTATTTATTATTATTGATCTCTGTCAGGTGGTGGTCATTTTAATCTACTGAATTTTAAGAATCTCTTTGCTTTTTTAATTTTCGTCCAACAGATAAAAGACCCCCCAATGAAATATATGCGCCTGGTCATCAAGTCAAAGGGGAAGCAGACTATCCTCATGGAGTGTCAAAATAACTCTGGGAACTAGAGCGGCGTCGAGGCCATTTCTAGCTTCTATTGGCCAACAATGATTCAGGACATCAATGAATGGGTAAATGCCTTAATTGAGCAACTAAGTTAAATCAGAAGCGTTACATGAAATTTATTTCATCTAAAGTAATGATTTATATTGAAGCACAAATGGATTGTTTTCACTTCTCAACAGACATTACGATATTAGACCATCCTCCTTTTCAGAATTGTAGAAATATTGTAAATAATTTTTTTTTTTTTTTAAATTTCTGAAAAATTATCAAATATTGTCACATTTTTAAAGCCTTTTTGGTGGTCTGTTTTTCATTTTGTGACACTTATGTCAAAGAACATTGGGAGGTATTGGGCATGGATTTATTTGCATTTCTTTTTAAAGGCATGGGCACAGATTTGCCTTCTGGACAGAGAAAGCGTCCCCTCTTCTTCAGGGATCTCTACAGCCTGTCTTCAGGGTTCCAAAGGCAACCCCCTCTATATCTTACTAAACTTCAATCAGACAGGTAAAAGAAAACTACAAGATAATCAATCAATGTTGATAAGGGGAATGGTCATCACTGCAATTGATTGCTTACCTGGTCATAACGTTCACCTGCATGTCATGTGTAAATTATGTCTTCTTTGAAAGGTTGAGGATGACACTGACAGCTGCCTAATCCTGGACATAATTTCCTTTGATCTAAATTGAGGACATAACTGCTATACTAGTAATTATAATTAGAGACAGGGCCCAATGAGGCAGTATTGCGCAGGGAGTTTAGTAATTGTCATGAGAAGCCAATTACATTTTAAACGTTTGTTTTTTAATAAATTTGATACTTTTTCATTGTCGGCTCACCTATATTACAGTTGCCAGAAGTATTGACTGCCAACATACATGAAAAAGTTGTCCTTCGGGAAGGTGACCGTGCTATATGCACATTGGCGCTTGTGTGGTCCAGAATCAGAGACCTTGGTTCTCCAGACTCCTTCAGAAGACGGCCACATTTTAAATGGCTTAACAGTAAGTACTTCAGTAAAATGCAATGACATGTACTTTTTTTGTGCTGTTGTCACATTTGTCTACAAGCTATATATGTAAATGTGATTTTTTTTTTATCCCACAGGTGTCTGGACATGGAGCAGGTTCTGTGCAGAATTCAGGAGAGAGTATTACAACATGTACACCATTGAGATCTGCCATGGGTATGGGGAGCAGTTCAAACAATCCCCACGAGGTGAGTTGCACTGTGTAAGCTTATCTTGGTGTCATTAGAGACACTTAATATCTCAACAAAGCATAGACATGGTGGAAAAGCCACAGTGCTTGGAAACGGTATTTCTCAGTGTTTTTATGTTCTTTTATAGGATTTGTTGGAGAGGAGAAAAGGGGTAAAGTAACGGCGTTTTACTGCGAGGAGGAAACACCTACAGGATACTGCAGTTGTTCCTGCTGTCCAATGCATTAAACTGTAATGTTTTTGTTTGAGTTTGTTCTACACATGCACATTAAAACTGTTTCAGCTTAAGGCATTTTGTTTTCTTCAATCTACGGCATAATCATTGGATGCTTTCCTATGAAACTTTTTTTTCCCCCCTAAATTTAATACAGCAATAAATGTCACCTTACAGCTTTTATTTGTTTATTCACCTTCTCTACTGTTTATCCTCAAGAGTATTTCTAATTATATTTATGCATTTGTAGGTTTGTATTATGTATTTTGGACTAAAGAATGACTGCCACATAGTTTTCAGTGTTGTCATAAATTTTCTGTTGTTCTTCCCTAAAGCTGTCAGACTGTTGAACTCTTGCCATGCTCCGTAGACCCCCAATATTACTGGACTACTATGATCATGTCTATATACCTCACGCACATCTTAGCCCCTAACAAGCTCAAGTCAGCCAACTGCTAAATTGTTTTAGTAGTTACATATTTTTATACTTCTATCCAGCGTTTTTGTCTTTCTTGCTTGTTATTTTTGTATGCACCTTACAATTTTGCTCTTTTATACTCACTCTGCATTTATATTTGCTTTTAAAACGGGACCTGAGTTCTAATTTCTCACCATTAACATGTAAATGTGAACTGATGAGACAATAAAAATCCTTGAATCCTTATAAAATGGTCGAAATATTACAACAATAAATTTGACAGTGATAATGTTTTGTTTTTTATAATCACAGCAAATTACATGAAACTACGAATATACCAAAATATATACAAAACAAAAACATTTTATTGTTGGATTTAGCTGCAGAATTAAATCAAAGCATGGGCTTTAACAAAATTTTGTATATATACTAAATATAAAAAAGTCAAAATAGAGGCTCTTTTTAATTGTTACTGTTAAGGACTAAACTATACTCACCATATAAATCTAGGACTCTGAAGCCTTCGTACATTATTACAATAACAATTTCTATTTGTAATACCATTGAGAAACGTATGTTATAACAAAGTCCGTAAGGTTTAAAGTTTTTCTTTTAAATGTAACCAGCGTGAATGGTCTCTGAAGGGGTTACTGGGGGTGAGGGGAGGGGAGGGGAAGACATTTAAGTATGTAAGGGAAGCACTTTTTCAATTCTTTTAAAGAATTATTATTACTATATTGATACACAGATAAGGGTGGAGGCAAACTGTAGATGATGTACATTTTTATACAGTAGATGGCAGTATGCACTAAAATTCGCGATTAATTAAAAAAAAAAAAAAAACGAAGAACTTTAACGCGCATGCGCAGATAGCTACCCGATCGCGACCGTCTCTCACGTGACTGCACACGTCACTTCCTTCAAAGGCTTTACGCTTATAAACGCAAGAGATTCAGACATAAAAATTCACTATTCTTCGATGTCTTTAGGTTGATTAATATTTTTTTATGTCAGAATCTACCACATAAATCACTCTTGCGGCATCGTGACTCAAGTGGGGGCGGTGCTCTACGCGCATGCGCAGAACCAATCGCGACTTGCCTAAGATTTATTCATGATTAAATAAAGTCTTAAGGTTTTCTTTTTGTGTACACATGAATTGCTTGGATCAGGGTGTACCTCAGATGCCCTACCGATTAAAAAAAATACATTTTAAATGTATTTCGATCATTGAGTCTCTCACATATATGTCTATATCTCCCGTCATCCCTCGGGAGAAAATGGCGTCGATCTGGGCGTGCGCAGTAGCAACCGTCACAATCGATGCACCCGTCACGATCGGGTAATGACAGGGCCTTCGTGTCACACTTTCCACGCTATGTGATTGTAAATGTGCCTGATCAAATCTGCAAGGTGCTGGCGCTCGTGCCTGATTAAAAAAAATGCAATATGTACAATGTGTAAATGTAACAATATGAAACATGAATGAAAACAAATTTGATAAAGAAATATCCACCCAAAAAACGTATTAATGTAAAGTATACAAGTTGCCATTCACTTACTCTACTTACTCTTTGAAGAGGGTCATACACTCACAGCTTGCAAAGTCGAGCTTACAAGTCAAAACACCAGTCATCTGTCAATGCTCACTAATACAGATCAAATCAATAGATATGTTGTGTATCTCACTTTTTTTTTGTTGAAATAATACTTGAAATTCAGCTAAATGACAGTCATATTAGCCACATGAGAGTACTTTTTTAATGCCTCATCAGATTTATATGAGAGTACTTCAGTTCGAGCTCTGGCACAGTTCAGCGCCCCAAATACTTGAACATGTTCTTGAATATCCACATCATGAAGTTCTGATACATTGATTGCTTACAGCAGCATCTTCACTTCACTAGGGGTGGCGTGGCTCGGTGGTATAGAGTAGTGTCATTTAAATGTCATTTCTAATTTGTCTAAAAAATGACATCACATTAGCGTTTGATGTACTGTTATTTTTTCGTTTGGATTTTTGTCGCGTACTGTGGTTTGTATTTTGAAGGATTTACTCGTGACAGGTGATTGGTACCAATCTTTAGAAAAAAATGCACTTTGAATAGGCTCAGGAAAATATTGTCAACTTCTACAGTGATTTTAGACAGTTTAACACTTCATTTTGTTGTGTATTATATGCAATGACAAAGACCATCAATGTTAGTGTTCAAATAATAATTACACATTAGTATTGCACAGGGCTGTTCCTCACTAATTTGGTACCCTTGGCAACATATTTGCTGGTGCCCCCCCTCCCATAGCTAATTTCACAACAAATATTTAAACACACTGAAAAAGCAAATTATCTCTTTGTAATTTAGTGTGTGTGAGTGTATATATAATATATATATATATATATATATATACAGTGGTACCTCTACATACGAATTTAATTCGTTCCAGGACCTTGTTTGTAAGTCGAAATGGTCGTATGTCGAGCAGGATTTCCCCATAGGAATACATTATAATTCCATTAATTCGTTCCAAAGCCTAAAAACATACACTAAATTCTTAATAAATACTGCTGGCACTGTTACAAATGACAATTAAACATAGAAAAACAAATAAGTTATAAATAAATAATTCAGAATAATATAATAATAAGAAGAATAATTAATAATTATTCCTGTAAATAATGTAACGAATCGGATTCTAATATGGCGGACACTTTTTACTGTCCCTGAACGCACCGCGAAGCTGACGTCTCAGTGAGATAGGTCGGTGCGGTAGAGATAATACTTTCGTTTTCTTGAGAGCAGTCAACTGCTTAAGACAATGGGCGTTTTGTGTTGGATAAGTTCTTAAATAAATGATAAAAACGTGACGAAGCTGGCGATTTCCTTGGCAATGTTACCACAATAATAATTGTCACCTTAACTTATAAATAGTGGCGAACGGTGGTCGGAAGAGGACCATGGAGCTGTATTGTTGAGCCAGTTCAGGGACGCGCACCCCAAGCTCATATTTTTCTATAACTTGCATCTTCATTTCAAAGGTAAGCATCACTTTTTTCCTTGTTTCTCCAACTGTATCAACTTTTTTTGAAAACTGTGTTGATTTCTCACACAAGAAAATCCACCGTGCGTTCGTTTGCAGTGCTGTCATGTCGTCGTATTTCGAGCAACTCGTCGGATGTAGAAACAAATGGCGGCTCAAATTTTACGTCGGATGTCGAAAAGTTCGTGTGTCGAAGTGATCGTATGTAGAGGTACCACTGTATATATATATGTATATATGTACATATATATATATATATATATATACAGTGGCTTGCAAAAGTATTCGGCCCCCTTGAATCTTGCAACCTTTCGCCACATTTCAGGCTTCAAACA